>NC_139231.1:105921354-106329007 GCF_977018435.1 Lepisma saccharinum
GTGTGATATGGTTGAAGTAGTGTGATTTGTTTTGTATTTACAGGGCCCATCACCAAGAGGAGGAGGATCACAAAATTTCCCAGGGGAGTATTGCCTACCCTGCAAGAAAACACACCGAGGCGAGCCCTGCGAGCAAGACAGTAAGGATAGTAACGAGACGTCGTACTATTTGCAGTACATTGTGCGGAGGGAGCACACGAACGAATTTCTTCAGATACTAGAAGCGAACGCCATACGCATAGAAAAGGAGATACAAGGATTGATCGCCCTGTATACAACTATGCAGCAGATGCGGAAGGAAAGTCCGGAGATCGATGTTTTTTTTCAAAATGTGCTACAAGACCCTGTGAAATCCCATTGGACCCTACGCAGCAGCTATGACTTGTACAAATTTTTTCGTAAAGAAAATTTTGTAGGTGTCGATAAAAACCTTGCGGCAAAGTACGATATGAAATAATAATAATGGTGATGGTGTCGAGTACTATAATGATGATGTGTTTGTACACAACAATAGGTGAATAAAAATCACTGACCGAGATTTTGTTGTTGTTGTTGTTCGAGAACTGGAGTTCTCCTATGAAATTAAGTTGTGATAGAAAAATAATAATACTTACACCAGCGATAGTGTTTGGCAGCTGCGACGACGACGACGACGACGACGACGACGATGAAGAGTAACGTGTATCCATGATGGTTCTGTATGTATGATTGTGAAAATATGTTGCAGAATAAATACCGGTGATTGTGGGTCAACAGCAGCAGCTGCAGAGTGGAATCGGGTAGAGAAAGTACCTAAGAGGAGAATTACCGAAAGTTGTCTTGATGTAGGTTTCGAGTATGTGTAGGTAATATATTATACGGTCGATTACATATGGTGACGTAATATGTTATGGGGTCGGAGTAGAGAGTGGCGGTGGCGAGCGAAAAAGAAAGAGAGAGGAAAAGTGGAACAAACATGTAGTAATGGTTGTGAAAATACAGAACAAGTTAGGTGTGTGGTTGTCGGGACGAGGATTCGAACCTGCGACCTTTGAATTCGAAGTCTGTCACGTAAACCACTCACCTAACTTGTCCGGTATGCATCCTTACATGTAATGTTTTGTATTTATCGTCGACCGTGGGAGACAGAATAGCGGCGGCGGCGGATAAGATATCGTGTTGTTACCTAGAGGTCCCACCGGGCGGCCGCCGGGTTCGATACTCTGTGGAGACATAAAAAAAAAAAAAATGGTTCGATTCCCGATTAGCCTAGAGGCGGGTTCGATTCCCGCCGCCGCTTGGATTCGAGAAGCACACTATAGCGTAAGGTGGATCCAGATGACGTATTGTTGTCTAAAAGAGGTCCCGGTTCGATACTCTGTGGAGACATAAAAGAAAATGGTTCGATTCCCGATTAGCCTAGAGGAGGAGGGTTCGAATCCCGCCGCCGCCGCCGCTCGGACTTGGTTGACCGAGAAGCACACTATAGCGTAAGACGGGTCCATATGACGTGTTATACATGAAGATAGTTCGATTCCCGATTAGCCTAGAGGAGGAGGAGGGTTCGAATCCCGTCGTCGCCACCGCTCGGACTTGGTTGATCAGAGTAGACTGTAGTAGTAGTAATCTATCGGGGAGATAGATAGATATGTTTCGTCAACAATAGGACACGATTTGTGTGTGTGTGTGTGTGTGTGTGTGTGTGTGTGTGTGTGTGTGTGTGTGACAAGGCCAAGCATGGCCTGCGGCCATGCCTGGCATTGTGCGGGGGGCCCCTTCGTTTCCGGACGACAGCCGCCTTCGAGGAGGAGCAGGACGTGCTGGGCTAGCAGTAGTAGTAGTAGTAGTAGTGAGTTTCACGAGAGTGTATGGTATGGACGCCGCCGCCTCCACGTCTCCACTGGGTACCGAACTGCAACGTAAGCTAGGAAGTGCCGATCCAAATTCCGTGTGCATCAACAGGAGATACCCGATGTTTCCGACCTACGCCGATTACCAGGGTCGCCTGTCGACATACAGTCCACTTTGGCCCGAGTCGATAACCATTCGACCGGAGGAAATGGCGGACGCCGGATTCTTCTACAGCGGATTCGGGGACGTGGTTCGATGCTACTACTGTGGACTACGTCTGTATCAATGGCAGCGGGGCGAAAATCCATGGATAGAACATAGAAAATGGTATCCTCAGTGCATCTACCTTCGTCTGATGATCGCAGACGGTCTGTCTGCGGCGACGTCTACGGTCGTCGACGGCGCCGTCGCCGACGCGGAGCAACCTCCAGCTACAAAACTCTACAAAGGTATCTCTGGAGCAACAGCAACATCGGGAGCAGCAGCAGCAGCAGCCGATTCCTCGGACGTGGATGGGGAAGAAGAAGAAGAGGAGGAGAAAGAGTTGGACGCAACGGCCGTTATCGCCCCTGCGGTGAATGTGAACATGGAGGACAATCAACACTGTGTCATCTGTTATGTGCATCAGAGACAGATAGCGTACCTACCGTGTGGTCATTTTCTGGTGTGTGCATCGTGTGCCGTGAAGACCACAGATTGTTGCGTTCTGTGCCGTGCACGTATTGCGGTTCTACAAAAAATATACATGTGAAATGAAAAAACGTAATAAATGTGTATTAAACTATTTATTTTTTCTTTGTTTGTAGTGTTAGTACGTACAAGCTTCATATACTAGAGAATACATATAGTGGTGTTAGTAGTAGTAGTAGTAGTAGTAGTAGTAGTAGTAGTTCTGGTAGTCTCCGGTTTCATTGGGCGTGCCAGTGTCGGTAGTAGGTCTTCAATATAGGGTGATACATGTGCATGAAGGTCTCCCATTGTCGTGCGTCCAGCAGCAGGATCTCGCCGCCATCCTGGAGGGTTACCGTGAAGTTGCGAGCACAATCCTGAATGATGATGCTGAAGTCGGGTGTAAGTACACATTTTACGATACGTCGTTTGCTGCAATCTAGACGACGGTCGTGGAAAATGTCTGTAAGAAGTCCCATTGATTTGGTTAATTCTGTATATTTGTCCGTGCCGAGACTGATTCGGGAACCATCCTTCCGGAACACGATCCTAGTGTCATCCTTTTCGCCAACAACGGAAACCTCGAAGGCGTCATCCACGGTGAAGAGAATTGCTCTGGGGTCGACGGCTACGGCGGCGGCGGCGGCCATTGTTGATGGTACTAGTAGTAGTAGTAGTAGTAGTGGGTGACGATGGTCTTTCGAGCAGCAGCAGCAGCAGCGACGGTCACAGGATCCCAAAAACAACTGGTGGGGTGGGTATTTCACTTTGGGTATTTATGTTTGAAGACATGAGGCCACGTGCGCACGAATGATGCGCAGTAGCCCAGCACTGAGAAGGTCGATCCTAGGACATACGGGGTGGGGCACATGATGACGGCTGACGACGTTATGTTTTGCGACACAGTATCGCATGTACGCAGCAGCCTGTGGGTGTAACCCCTCGTAGTAACACATGTAGGCTGCCAGCGTGCGTCGTGCTCGTAGAAATCGTTTCAGTTCATCTTGTGTCAAGCAGAGTCGTTGGTCGCCCACTAGAAACACAAGAATGCGTTCAGAAAATAAATAGTCTGTATGGACGACCATCACGTGGTCGTCGCCATCGCGGAGTACTCTTGTGTAACCGTCACCTGTTTGGAAAAATGTTATTATTTGGTTCCAGTTGATATTGAGCAGGTCCCGGAAGATAGTCCAACAGAGGGGCACATCTCGTTCTGAGAAACGTAGCAGCACCGCCGGGAAACACTTCTCTAGTCCATTGGTATCGCCGTCGCCGCCGCCAAGTTCGTACCCTAGAATTATAATTTTAGTTGGAGACAGGTATTCTAGAGATTGCCGTAGGCAAATCAAATGCCCGCTGGTGGAGTTGGTGATCGTGGTGTCCGCCGCCGCCGGGAACGTCATCGTCGTCGTCGTTTCCATTATCGACGTCCGCGATGCGTTTTCTTTTTGTTCTTTGTCTTCTTCTTCTTCTTCTTCTTCTTCTTATGTCCAATGGTCGCTGTTGTGAGGTGTTTGTCGTCGTCGTCGTCGCCGCCTTCGGTGTCGTCGTCGTCGTCGTCGTCGTCGTCGTCGTCCAGGAAGATGATCTCCAGGTGAGCAGTGACAGGTACCGCCTTCAGTTTCTTAATGTCTGCAACAACAGGAACAAGAGAAACGATCGATGAGTCTACAGCATGATTGCATACATTGTATATTAGGGTTAATGGTACAGCTAGTCGGGGTGGGAGTAGAGGTAGGAGGAGGAGGAGGATGCGAAAAATATGCATCAAACATTTGAATCGCAATGTGATCGTTTCGAACATGGTCGTTTGTGAAGTGTACGTGAAAGGGTCGTTTGGGAACTCGCATGCATTCGTGGCGTAGGTATATGCAGCAATATTGACCGCAGACGGTACTGAATAAATCTTGATACTGACGCGGATTGTACTCCCACGATATGCAGTTTCGATTCATGAACCGGGCAAAGGCTGGCTGAATAGGAATGTTTCCGTAGGAGTCGAAATATTTGCCGTACCCTTCCTTGTCGATGTACACGGCGACCCAATGTTCTCCGTTTTTGGTGGACGGATGAGTGTTAGCAACGAGGGCTGCTGGTTTTTTTGTAACTACCACGTCGGCAAGAATATCACTCGGGTAAACACCGTGGAAAACGTCTCCGGTCACAACATCTCCAGAGAGTACGTTGTGGATGTCGTACGTGTTCATCCGGAGTAGTTGTAAATGACGCCCCTCTCTTTTGAGACCTCCACCGAAGTATTATAGAGGAGGTATATCAAACATGTCATGGACCGTGTCAAGGGTGAATTGAATCTCGCTTCGATGCGAACCTCCCCTTTATCTGGTAAACTTCTGCATGACGGGTCATCGCATTGATCGGGTGTCAACTGGTAACATAACATGAAGTAACCGTTGGTAAACATTTCTCTGGTGATCATGTGCCCTTTGTCTGCATGATAAATATTTGTTCCTGTGAAGAGTGTATCGTATGCTCGTGTGATGCCTCCATAGTTTCCGGATGTAAAGTTCGGTTCCAGGGGCGCCGTCTGTACCAGCTGGTCCTTGAGGTACAATGCAAAGTAGTTCAAGGATTCGGGTGTCAAGTAAAACGGGTTCGTGTCTCCGCTCCCCACGAAGGCGTTGTTTGGAACCATTGTGAATATCAGAAAGGTTGGAATTGTTCCGTTGGTGATGTTGTTTAGTGTCAGGGATTTTCCTCCGGCCGGAACGGTGTAGGTTTTCAACTCGGATCGTTTGAAAAAATATTTTGCGTTACTCTTCTCTAGCGCTCTACTGTGTGCCAACAGGTAGGTTGGGTGTAGTTTGAAATGTGGGATGTGTAGCGTTGCTCGCTTGATCTTTATTGTTACCGGTGCATTTGGGGTGTCTCCCCACATGATGAATTCGTTTTTCGCCTTGGTGAGCACAACCTTCAACTCGACGTTGTTCAGAAGGTACTTTTCTTGCTTGAAAAAATCCGCATGCAGGTTGGTGCTAAGTTCCACATGGTTCTGGAGTTCCGTGCTCTCCGTGGCGGAGGAATCTGCCCACTGAAACAGCTCTCGTCTTTTTGCAAAACCCTCGTTTGTAGCAGCATTCGCTTCATTTTTTGTGTCCTTGTAGAAACATCTGGATGTGAGGTGAGTTTTCGCCGCATCCTCGCCGTAGCCGATTACCGTCTCCAGAAAAGCCTTATAGTGGTAGTTGGTGCTCGAAAAGGTAACCAGTTTGTCGTTTAGATAAACGGAGCACTGACAGAAGAGCGAATGTGCCAGATTGTTCACAACTCCCCACTGTTTTGTCGTAAGGTCGTTGTATTTCAATAGGGTACCGTCCAGTTTTGTCATTATCAGGTCTAAGTATAGTTTGGTCGTAGCCAGATCTCTGTAGGACTCGTCCGTCCCTTGACTCACAAATTCTATAACATTTTGATTTTCGATCGAGGCTATAGGGTGACAAATCTCTATGTAATTATCCACAATGCCTGTTTGAATACACGGCTCCTCGAAAATATCCAGTGACGATGCAACACCTTCCATTCTGTCTCTAGTAGGTGATTACGGCGAAAATATATCCTTATGTCCGTGTTGGCGACGACGACGCTGGGTTACTGTGGTGACCTTCTTCTTTTTGGTGCTACGGGTGGTTGTCTTCTTTTTCTTCTTTATTACTTTGGGTGTCTTACGCCGACGACGACGCTCGTTACCTGTACTGACACGTACACGTTTGCACCCGACTTTCGACTGACCAACACGTTTTCGTTTCCTAGCATTTATACCGGATCCGGTCATGTTTTTTAATTTAGCTTCGGCTTTTGTCAGCAGGTTTGTCTTGCTTTCGTGTAGACGTTTCCGCACAATGTCTCGTACAGCTGCTCCGTCCGACGTAGCCACATCCGCTAATATATTCGCTCCGGTACGTAACGCCTCACGTCCTATTGTCTTGGCTCCGGACATCACAAGTGGTTTCACGGCGCGAAACAACCAAGGAAAAAACGACCCTAGGATCCCATGTCCACGTTGATATCTCCGCCCCTGGTAATACGGTCCGATTCCACGACCTGTTTGCGCCTGCCGAATGTAGTAATCGACGATGGTATTGGTCATGATCGGGGTTCGTATCCAACTGTCTAGGGATCGATTGATGCACGTCTATTTATTTATCAATCGTATAGTCGACGACGTGGACGTTTACGGAATTCCAGTAACACCATCGACGGCGAGCTGTTCCCGTGAAACGGTATAATCTCGTTCTTATCGTTTCGAAATTCTATTTCGATCGTTTCGAACGAATATCTGGTGAGTGGGTAATAGTGAACATTTCGAAAGTCATGCTGACCGGTGTTACCTGTGCCGGCGGCAAAATCGTGACATATGGTTCGAAGGAGTCGTGCTGTAGCATCCCCCACGATTTGATATGGGATCAAATCACAGTATACACATATCAGTTGCGTGTTGAATGGTGTGACCGTTGACGGCGTCGATGTGTCCTCCTCCTTTTCCTCCTCTACGTTTTTCTTTTCTTCCATCGTGTACAGGACTTGTCGTAATGTGTTTGCCGTGTCGATCATCACGTCTTTCACTTCGTCCGTACTCAGGCTGTCGGGAATCAGGTTATGGATGTTGGCTAGTAGTTCCTTCGTCGATGTGTACAGCTGCGGTGGTAGGTTCATGATCACGTCTCGACCCACTTTAATTCTGTTCGCTGTGGATAAAATTTTCACACTGTTGACGTTATGAGGAAAATCGTACGATTTTGGTCTCGAATACAAAATGCTGTTTTCGTTCGCCGCCGCAACGACTGTGGCCACCAAGGTTTCTTTGGCAATAGGTAACACCGTAAATGTTCTACCGTCGTCGTCGTCGTCGTCGTCGTCGCCGTCGCCGTCGCCCTCTGCTCTTTTATGTCTTTTTACCGGAGATTCCTCTTCTCCGTATACTCCTCCTCCAAAGATAGACTCGATATCGTTTATAAAACCATCCACGTATTTTCGTTTGTTTGGTTCCTTTTTCAAATCTCCGAACATAACCTGGGCAAATTCACCGACATTCGCGTACTGCATAACCGGAAACGTCAACGACCTCGTCTCATCCAACCGTACTACGTTGTCAAAATACAGAGGATATGTCACCTCCACCAATCCCACTTCCCAGTTTTCGTCCAATTCTATTGTTTCCGGTAACTTTGTTGTAAAATGTGATATTGTGTTTCTAGGGAAAATATCCATCGAACTGTTCGAGAAGAGGCGCACGTAAAATCTCCCTATCTTTTCCATTTTCTCCCTTCCTACTGCGGCGACACACGATGAACGTTTTCTGCAGGTACCCACGACGAAAATGTCGTAGGATACCCATGCCACTTCACTTTATATTCCAATCGTCCGTTTCGTTTCCGACGTTGCAATATTTTTTCGATCCTGTACTCTTTCTCCTCGGGAACAATGATCTTCTGTAGTTCTTCCGTGTAAAACGATCCGTCCAACACGTTACCTTGGAGATCTTCGACGAGATAAACTGGAACAGGTTTGCGCTGAATTCTTCTGTGTATTTTGAAATGTTCACGACTCCAATTCGGTACGTACCCCTTTTCGAAAGGTAATTTCACCTTACTCACTCGTACCGTATCTCCTGTACGAAATACTTTTTTGTCTTTCGCGTCGGCAACAAACGGCACTGGTTTCGTCGACGACGACGAAACTTTTTGTAAATTTTTCCATACCGCATACACATTATGTTCGTTGACGTCGACAGGTTTCATACCTATACTTCTATGATACGATTCGTTGTAACCTCGAACTAATTTTCCCAGAACATCGATATACCTGTACGTTCCACGTGTGGTAAAATATTTCCACATACGTGTTTTTAATGTTCTGTTGAAACGTTCCACCACGCTTGCTTTCACGTCTGCGTTTCTAGGAATACGATGCTCGATACCCTCTCGTTTCAATAGTTTCTGGAATAGAACGTTGGTGAATTCTGATCCCGCATCTGTCTGTAACACAGTTGGTTTCCGTTTACACTCTCGGAGAAGTTTACCTAATGATCGCGTTACCTCTACACCAGTTTTGTTTCTGAGGGGTACTGCAAACGCTTGCTTGGAAAACACATCAATTACAGTAAGTAAATATTTGTAACCTCGATTGTACCTTTTCAGATTTTGAAGATCGTTCAGGTCTGCTTCCCACAACTCATCAATGTTGGTCACGTTGTAGTTTACTCTCGGGTACTTTACACGTTTGGGTCTATGCAACGTGTACGTGTCCTGCTCCATCAACCATTCCTGGACCTGCTTCTTCGGTATCCTTTTGTCTACGGCCTTCCACAACTTGTCTGCAGTGGTGAACGATTCTCCCTTCTCCGGTGAATAATACGCTGCACCCAGGATCTTGTTTACATCCGTAACGGTTCCCATGCTACGTGTCTCGACCGTTTTCTGCTCGCTGTACCACGTGCACTTCGTAGTCGGGATTTGATAGGAGTACGTCTCGGTGATTTCTTCTTCTTTTTACCCTCCTCGCCTCCGTCGATGTCGTCGTCGTCCTCGTCGTCGTCGTCGTCCTCTTCCTCTTCTCCCGCTGTTGTCACACCTTCCTCTTTCACCAGACGACGTTCTACCCACGGCAATCCGCTAAATATTGTAGCACCTTCTTTATTGACGTTTCCAACCTTCTCGGACGGCGTCGTCGTCGTCGTCGTCGTCGTGAGTACCGGTATGGTCAAAGGCTCCTGTTTCCTACGCACCACACGTAGGTACTTGTCCAGTGTCTGACGATACAATGACCATTTTTCGTGATCGTCCAAGTTTTTGGAATATAATATACGATGCATTTCCTGATCTAAACCCGTTAATTCAACGTTGGCTGCGTTCCCTTTGATTTTTTCAAACTGCTCCGGGGACATCAGAATCAATTTTTTGTAATGCATTTTTCTACACCGCTCACCGATTCAACAATGTACCCAGTAAACCACTAATGACACTACCTAAAAGAACGGGAAGAAACCCACCCTTCTGTACGAGAAGGCGTTTTCTCTGTTGTAACGGTACGCTCTTTGTTGCTAATTTTCGTAACACGTTTTTGTACTTTGCAAGTTTACGTTTTGTCGCCTTTGTGATTGGAACGTTGTTGTTTAAGACGTTCAGACAACACTCGGACAACGTATTCACCAGTTTTGGATCGGCTTCCTTTAAAATAGCTCTTCGAAGTCTTGGTGGTGCCGAACGAAGTGTTTGGAACAGGCTTCTATTTGAGCGAATAAATTTGCTCATCGTGGTCGAAGGTCAGGCATCGATCAGGATCTGGAACGTGCACCACACAGTAACTAATGCCGTTTTTCTTGTCGTCCTCGGACTGTGTAAACAATTCCGATCGTACACGGAGCGGTTCGGGTGTGTCCTGAGTGAAGTCCAGCAAACAATAACTGTACGGCACTCGCGTACATTCCTTAAATACTTTTTCAAAGTTTCTCCACATCCCCGGGTAGATTTGACGTGCCAACGTTGAGATTTGCAGATGGTCTCTGGGATTCTTAAATATAACCATGTAGTTAGCGTTCAAGGCTATATCACGTGCTTTTGAACCTTTGGGGAATATATTTTGCGTTAGAAGTAACACACTCACGCAATTGTGATGCGACATTTTCGTAAACAAATCCGACACCCCGTTATCGTTGTACGCTTCCGTCATCATATCATCCAGGATCACCAGACACGGACTATGACTTGTAATCACATTGTAGTCAGGTATTCCGTTATAGTGTTCCACACCCTTTATATCCGGCGGATGAAAATTTGAACCTGTACACCAAAGAATTTTTGTAAAATCTCCTTCGATGGTATCCTTGCGGTTACGCAGCAAATGGGTTACAAATGTTGATTTTCCGCAACCACTCGGGCCGGCAACAATACAACGAAACGGTTGTTTCCATCTCAGTGCCATCGCATCTACTAATCTGGTCGTCCCACACGCGCCTTCATTTATGCTCTCAATCTTGGTACCCATGTGGTAGGGTGTCGAAAGTGTTATTTTTCAATCGCCTTTTTGTGTTCACAACCCGGTAGGTTTTCTCCTGCGGTTCGCTTACCAGAATAAACGGACGTTTTCTGGCGATTTTTTTCGGATATCGTACTGTAATCTGTCTTTTTTCCTCAAGTTTCATAACAAATTCCTTGATGACATCGAAATCAATTGTCATACTCGTACCATAGTCCAATGTTATTCCTTTCACTTTCACCACTCGACATTCCTTTTGTTTTTCCGGCGACCATACACTTAATGCGTAATTCTTCGGTCCACCAGCTACAAATTCACGAATGTAGGACCCCTCACCAAATTCCGCCAACTCGTCTGTCAAATCACCGAGATAATCTCCCAAACGTAATTTACCTCGGTTCGTGTCTGTCTCCCTGAATATCACACTATCCGTGTCGCAATACAAGATATTCTCCTGTAAAGCGTCCAACAACTTATATAGGCGCAGTCTGGCAAATGTGGTCGTGTACGCTCCTATGGCAACGTTACCCTTTTTGTTGGTGGGTGTACATTCATCCAGGTAAGTCCAGTTTACAAAAACTGTATCGTCGTTCACAAACAACAACTGTTTTACTTCGATACCCGGTTCACTTAATTTTTCAAACAAATCTCGTGGTTGTTTGATTATGGTCGTTTGGGGTTTGTTTGGATTTTCACAAAATTTACCCCACAATGAATTCAAACATAGTTTCGCCACTGCACGTAAACCAGGATTTTTTTCCACTTTTTCCTTTCGAAGTTCGATCCCTTCGTGTTCACGATAACGTCGAAGATACTCTTCTTTCTTTTTCTCATCCGTACACCACGTAGGCCACCCGCTACTCTCCTGTTTGATTTGAAGGAACGTGTCCACGTATTGAGCGAACAAACCACCAGTCTGGGTTCGAGGATCGTAAACACTCACTTTGTACTTCCACACCTCGTACACGTTCAGAATTTTGTACCCTTTTTCCACAGCAACACGAACTTCATCCAATACCCACGTTCCCACAATAGCTCGCTCCTCATCCGTATGCTGACACCCATCTTCTTTTCCTTCTAACTGATCGCACAATATTGCACATGTACGACACAAAGGAAACAACAGTTTTCCACCGGTCCTCATCGGTAACACAGGAATGTACAATCGTTTCGGTGGTAGTACCCGTACTTTTACAATCCCATCCATCTCCAACATATCCTCCGTAGTGGGTATATTCTCACCGAATAACACCTCCGGATGACCTACCGGGGCCTTGGCGAATTTATTCACCGTAGGATACAAGGATGTAATGTCGAAATATTTTATCTTCTCCTCGGAATCTGACGTCGATGAGTACATTTTGAACACTTCCACCCGACCTCCATATAGAGCATCCCGCACTCTCAACGGTAGACATTGGAACGTAGGATGTTCTTCCAACTCGCTACTCAGTTCAGGACGATCTTTTAATATCTGGAGAAACTCACACTCCCACATTTCGACTACTGTATAACCCAACTTACGAAATAGATCCGATATTCTCTGGGTTCGCTCATATCGTGCTCCCATCGTGTCCGCTGGATCGGACTGTATCTTCTTCGATACCGGACTGTTTCTTTCCTTGAAACAATTAGGACAACCATGAAAGTAACACCCATGATACTGATAGATGGTCTTGGAGTCTGCGTCGTATCCATCCACAGGAATACCGTTCACAACTTTGTGCTCCCTTTCTTTCCCTGCATATTGTAATTCCACATGTTCTGTTTTCTCCACAAACATAAGCCATTTTATAGCATTTTTTGATTGGTTACCGAGCTGTCTGTAACCATCGTTGGGAATTATTCCCACTGTACTCGGAGGAAGAAAATGACGTCTGTACGTCAAGGAACAGGCAGATGCAATCGTGAAACATTCTACCAGAATATCCACTCCAGCTATGTCCAGAAAATGTTGTCTGAATTTCAACACACCGAGACGTAACACGGTCACATCCTGAATACAATATCTTCGACACTCGTATGCGTTGTCGTACAGTACACACCTATCGGCTTCTTGCTCATACCACTGGTAAAATTTCTCCCGTTGTTTCGAGGACATATGGTCTGGATCGAAATAACGATGGTGTGGAAATGGACCTCTGTAATTCCGATTTGCTTTTGTGTTGAAAAAATGTGGGTAGAATCCTTTTGTCTCTTGTAGCCCAAAGGTTTTCGAAAAATTTGACAACGGCATTTGCAAATAGTTTAACGAATCCAGAAAACACACCTTTTTGCCTATACTCATGTACATTATTTTTGTCCCATCCATTATAACCTCCGGTGGTTCCACGTCGCGTTTCAACAACTCACCCAACACAAACATCCCATCATATGCTTTAAAATTGTGGGCGACTAAAACAATCTTTTTGAAATATGGTCGTTCGATACATACGTAATCCATAAACTCCTTTACTGGATTCTCCTCGAAACAATGCTGTCTTATTCCACACACGTTACAATTTTTTTTCATGTCACCGTCGTCCATACAAAACCTACACACCTGTTGGACCACACACAAACACGGTTCATGGATATACGTTGATGGACGACCAACAAACGGCGTACATTGTGTAGCTTCGAAATCGTAAAATACAAACAGGTACCGTTTCAATGCGTTTCCTTCTCCCCGTCCTTGATGTCTTTCCATGTAACACAGGTGGTTAAATTCTTTTTGTTCCTTACACGTTTTACAATATCTGTAGCCACATCTGTGTTTTCCCGTGTACGGATGCGTTTCGTCTAATAGTTGGAAACAACCAACACAACTTCTGATCTGACTACAAACCGTTCCCTTACCGTAACGTGTCGTCAAATGTTTTGCATAACAAATGTCACTGTTAAAGTTTCTGTTACATCTAGCACAACTCACGGTACGTTCCTTTTCGCACACAGGTTCTGACCGACACTGAGGACACATACTCTTACAAACATGTCTTTCGTTCCGTGCGAATAGATAGCATTTTTCGCAAAAATACGGAATCGTAAATGCACCCACAGGATTTACAATCACATCGTAATGGTTCGTGTCCTGATTCAAAAGAAGGTAAATTGACTTTTTGGCATCGGGAACATTTTGTGCAAACACAACTTCCGGCTGTTCCAAACTGTTAAACACAAATATTTTGTATTCGTTACGAAAATAACGCTGGAACGCAGCCAACTGAATAAGACCCCCTCCTGTTTCAACCAGATCCACGTCTGCTTGTCGACATAAATCCAATGCACATTCCGTTAAGCGACCATCGCCATTGATGAACATCTGCTTATGTTGACGAAAATATTCAGGATCGCTTTCTTTATTTGCATACATTATGCCGATCACCAACGCCTTTGCGAGACATATCTTCGCATCCTTGGAACCACTCGCCTTTGTACTCTTCACCGTCACCACACTTCTTTTCAACTGCACATAACGTTCCTTCGATAACACACCCCTACTTGTATATTTTCTGCCATATCCTACAGGCATATCGATTACCGACACCTCCATCTCCAACAGATCCGTAGATAGAAACGTAGTATTTGATTGGAGCACTCGAGCAACCACATCCCATAATATATCAGGATGCATTTGACTCATTCGACGTAACGATAAACCAACAGGTTTGATACTTTCGTCTGTTACATTTCGCAACACAATACCAATCTTATCTGTTGCTTTATACTGTCCGACGATATGTGACACCACATGGTCCAAACCTTGGTGCACCCATTGTAACGCATCTGTTCCATCCGGTCCGTTAAAACTAAACGTCATTGTTGTACATTCCGCATTGTATTTTTTTATACGACGAACGCCCACCTCTTTCAAATTCACATATTTATTGTACGGCACCTCAACACGACGATTTGTTTCCTCTTCTCCCACACCTTCTTCGTCTTCTCCATCTTCCAACCGCCTCAACCTCGATCGCGATGATGTACCTGCACCATCTTGATTTCCACCGGCAACTTCCACTCTCAGACGTTCCAATACACCCAATTTGCTACAAGGTTCCCCTTCACCCATTAATCGAATCACCTCCTGCAGTATCAAACGTTTCCTATCCACACTTCCAGTCGTTCCTATTCTCTCGTACTGGTCAAGTAAATAATCACACGCACTCAAATAACTACCTCGTGGTGCAACCATTGTCGTCACCAATCAAACCACCTTACCAACACAACAGTCGAGCAAATATAAACGTTTCCCCAACACAACTGTACTTATATATTCTCTACCCAACCATGACGTCAACTCACCTTCACACAACCCCAACCGACGCAACAACAAAGGACTCAACTCCTTCTCCAAACTCAAAACACGATCACGGAAACGACAACGATCCGACGCTAACATTACTCTTGGCACCTCGTAGTACCTGGCGGCCTCGGAAAAACACACACGTTTCTGCATTCCATACACACTAAGCTTCTCCCATCACATCCTTCCTTTTTGTACCTGTTCACCTTGAGACAAGGACGACTACCTCCACCCTAACATTCCGTACCACACCCAGTTCACCTCGATCGAGCACGTACTTGCATTTTGAAACTACCTCACTTTGTTTGAACAAGGACACCCACATTTCACCACAACGACATTTTATACATACTCACCTTGAAACATCTCTAATATTCCGTACCACACCCAGTTCACTTTGATCGATCATGTACTTACATTTTGAAACTACCTCACATTGAACAAGGACACCCACAACGACATTTTATACTTACTCACCTTGAAACACACACATACTTCCCTTTTCCTTATTATACTTACTCACCTTGAGAAACCACGGACCCATTCGTTTCCACGGATACAATCTCCCAACTCCCGCATCACGTCAGTTTTCACGCAGATATTCTGCAGAACGACGTAAAATTTACGTTTGCCCTCTTGCCCTACAATCTCCGGATGGGTGCGCTGATAGTAATCAAATAGATGAGGCGTATTATCACGATCGCGAAAATAACTTCCAAGACGTTCCATCGTATGCTCCAAACACGTCGGACAATTTTCTTTCTCATACTCTCCCGAACAATAATCGGAATGGTACGTCAAACATTCATGACCCAATTGATTTGCATACCCTTGGAAACAACCGCCACACATTACCCTATACATCGGTGTATAACCCTTCAGCGTATTTACCACGCACGTCTCATCTAAAACATCCGGAAAGCAACCGCAACTAGCCAGCATACAACCCACCACATCCGCACCACACGATGTCCCTGCCACGTCGCTCATTTTGCGTAATAACACACTCCCGCTCGTTTACTATAACTTTTATACCAATCTTACCACATCCCTCCTCTCCACAACCTGCTCACCTTCGATTCGTATCCCTACCATTACACATACTAACATTTCACGACAGCATGACTCAGTCGATACAACATTAGACTCCTAGTACGGGGTTCGAACCCCTACTACACCTCTATGTTCACCCCCACCTCTTCCATCTACCTACAATCTCCTACGCTATCATTTACTCCCACCCCCTTCACCCATGTTGCGTCATACTCGCCTTCACCCTCCCCCATCGACCAAAGTTAAATATCTACCCTCATTTGCATAATTTCAAGGTAAACAACTTTTATAGCCTATGATACAACTACTACATTCCAAGCTGCTTTGCATTTATTATTGGAGTTATTAATAAATTTATCATTTGCTGTGCATTTAGCTTTTCTAATTTCTGATCTGTAAATATTTCTTAATTTGATATATTTGTTCTTATCTGCGTTACCATTTTTAAATCCATTATAATACATCATAAGCAAGATTTTTAATTTACTCAAGTGTGGATTATACCATTGACCTAAGTGTCTTTGTTCGCGTTTAGCTTTAATTGGTTTCTCCTTTTTTTGAACTCTAGGACAGCAGTCGTTACATATATCAGAGATGGTACTCATAAATTTCTCAAATGATGCATCGACATTTGCACTTGAGAAAATTAAATGAATCCAATCAACGTCTTTTAATTTGTTTCTTAGTATATTCAGTCTGTTATCATTAATTAGTCTAACATATTTAATTTGTTTATGTATAGTATTCAGAGGTATATTATTGTTCAATTTTAACCATAAGCCTTTGTGGTCCGTTAAATAAAATGTATTGAATATCCCTATCTCATAGCAGTATTTATCTAGGTTTGTTAAAATGTTATCTAGACAAGAGTCTAGTCTTGTTGGCCTATTGTTTGCGCAGTAATAGTTGAAAGATTTTAAAATATTTAGAAGATGTATTTGCTTAGGGGTACTGTTTCGAATGTCAAAATTGATGTCTCCAAGAATAATTATTTTATGTTTGTTAAAGTTTTTGTCTAGGTACGAAATAATATTTTGCACACACTCGATAAAAAATTCTACATTACTTTCAGGTGCTCTGTACACCGAGATAACAATTATTCTTAAATTTGGCAGTGACATAGCAGCCACTTCAAAACACCATTCTATGCAAAACTGACTAACATCTAAGATTTTAAAGCTGGTATCTAGGTTGTCACTGATATATAGTGATACACCACCATGATTCATATTTGATCTGCAATAGCCAGTAATTAACCTGAAACCTGGAGGTACATATATTTGCAATTCTTCATCCCGTAGCCAGTGTTCGATTATGCTTAAAATACAGTTATTTATTCCCCCCATTAATATATATAGTTAGAAATATCAACAATGTAGTCCACAGAACGAGAATAAATTACAATTACAATACACCTTTTGTCCCTAAAGCAGACGAGAGCCGCCACTCCCGGCCGTGGGGAATAGTCACCCCGTTTCCGTGACTTTCTCACTTAGTTTTATTTATTTCCAGTTTCGGAGGAGTGGCTCTATGGCTTGTGTGTGAAAAATTTTGCAAGACTGTCCTGGAATTGGACACCTTTTCTCAACACTGTTATGATGTTATCGTTATCGATTTAACCCCGCAAGTAGTACTAATTTTTACCCACAGATGTCCATCCGAATGCTCACGTTGACCAAGCATTTCCAAGTGAGCGCAAGTAGTTGCACCATTTGTTCATAGATGTCAGTTGCTACTAAAGCTATCATATAATGGGAAGATTGTTTGGAAAGTAGGATCTCCACGCGTAGGTGACGAAGGAAAGCGTGGGAGGGAGACTGGCAGCCGGTAGGTAAGCCAAGGCCCTTCATGGGCTGTTACGCACAGGCCCGTAGCCAGGCAGGGGCTCGGCCCCCCTGGCACTGATGTCAGCCCCTTGACATTAGGTAAAACTATTTTGTGTAATTTGTTTGCAGTGAAAATGTAGAGAGCAGATATTATTTTGCTCACAACTTTGGTGAAGGATAAATTCAGGGAACATGAACAGCAGCTAATACATTCGTTCATCTTATTTATAAGAAGTCTTAAGTAGCTGCAAGTACTGTATTTAGGAGATTCTCTTCTCTAGACTCCAGAAAGTTCCTTCACAGGGGAGCTTCTTTATCTGTACCTTCGTTGCCCCTGTTGCGACCTCCCATTTATACAGAAATATGTGACTTTGATTGATGTCATTATACAAATTTCCTCCGCATCTGCGTGAAAGGCTAACAGCTCCCAAGTTTTGGGAACGAAGGGGAGTTCTATTGTTTCGGCCGGGGAGTGGAATGTACACTAGACACTATGATTGAATATTGTCCATCTTTTCTTGGGTGATATGGGGGTTATTCCTGAGTAAACAAAAAATGACCGATCAGATAATTCGATTATAGATGGCGGGGAAAGAACTTCCGGTTTGGGCAATTTTCCAATGTAAACAAGTGGAATACAGATCGTCACCGAGCTTATTTTCTTTTAAAAGATCGGATACAAAATAGATCACTTGAAATTTTTGAGTGATATAGAAAAACAAAGGTACCTAGAAAAGATTGGCAATTTCCCGGATCTTTTGGATGAAGATTTACGGAAAAAAAAGTAATATTTTCCAAGACAATGTTGATCTTCTACCAACAATTTCGTGTTAAGACTTCTGCAGGTTGAAATAAAGCTATCATAAATTCTAAACATTGAAATACTTCAATAATTTTACAACAGTAAACTGTATAATTGTCGACATTGTGTAGTCAAGTCCTCCTCCGTAGTCGAGCGGGTTAAGGAAAGGCGTTCACTCGTCTTGAGATCGTTCGCTGCGGGACGGCGTAGGTTCGAATCCGGCTCTGGTCGGAATTTATTCGGCAACCCACCATCGTGAGGAAATTGGGGAGCTCCGAATGAGTGAGAAGACGTGCAACCTGCTGATCCCCCGACACTCCAATACTGGTCTAAGATCTCCACGCTATAACAGGTGACGGAGGAACAGTGTGGGAGGGAGACCAGCAGTCGGTAGGTAAGCCAAGGCCCTCACGGGCTGTAGAGCTATGGGTTATTATTAAAGGCCAGTAATAGAAGTAGAATAGTAGATTGTTATTATTATTATTATCCTTAGCGCGACAGCCCATGAAGGGCTGTTAAACTGTTAAAAATGTTATATAATAAATAATTACTAAACTAATGAAATAAACAAATTTTATTCTAAATTGATTATTATTTTTTTATTAATGCTATTCGGGTGCATATCCAGCATAACAGTTACAATACTGAAATGCAGAGTTATTGTATTTTATTATTAACTTTTCCAAGTATCGTTCAAGAAAATACTTTATTTTACTAATAAAGTTTACATTGATTACATTAAATTAACTTCAAATTATATTTTTTTGGAATTCTGAATAATTATAAATAATTCCAATGTTAATGTATGGAAACAGAGGAGTCGAGTGGTAAAAAACGTTCCTGATTTCTAAACCCACAGCGCTACAGCCCTTGAAGGGCCTTGGCTTACCTACCGACTGCTGGTCTCCCTCCCACACTGTTCCTCCGTCACCTGTTATAGCGTGGAGGTCTTAGACCAGTATTGGGGTGACGGGTGATCAGCCCGACTAACCCCCAGCCGTTGTTGTAGGTCTTCTTGATCGGGTTACGCTCACTCACTCGGAGCTCCCCAATTTCCTCACGATGGTGGGTTGCCACCGGCCCTATACGTAGGCCGAATAAATTGCGACCAGAGCCGGATTCGAACCTACGCCGTCCCGCAGCGAACGATCTCAAGACGAGTGAACGCCTTAACCCGCTCGACTACGGAGGAGGACCGTTCCTGATTTCACGTTCTCATTAAAATGGCAGCATTGAACAGTGTAGACGATTTAGGGGATAGTTGCTTCCCATTTGTTTTGCCTCAACACTATGGCCTCTTAATGCTAAGCCTTGTATATGAACAGAAAGTAAACTTTCCTTGCACCGCTCCCTCCCCCCCCCCCCCCCCACGTTTTGGAACCCAGTCTCCACCACTGGCCTTAAACATACAATTGCGAGGTTCTATCTATACCTCTTAAAAATATGGTGTTACCCCCCCCCCCGAAAGGAATTCCTGGATACGTGCCTGGTGGGATGCATGAGTATTACCGTGCAAACTGTTCATCGCCATGTTCGTGCACTTTACTTGACCCAATAAGAGCTTCAAGAATTAAAAGAAAACTCAAAAAGCTGTTGACAACTTCTGCACCAGCATACAAAAAAAAAAAAAAAACACTTAAAAACACAGAATGCGAGAGAAAAAATTAATGAAAATAGTCATGGACAATTTGCACGGTAATATTCATGGACAGTGTTGCCACATGAAGGGAAATTTCCCTTTTGAAGGGAAATTCAGACCGAAATATTAGACAAAAGGGAAAAGGGAATTTTGATTAAAAATATAACAATTTCAGGGAAATTTTAAGACTTTTGACTCTACATTATTACAGTTTATGTTAAGTTCCAGTTTCATTTTCACATTTTTATTTTTTTCTGTTCCTTCTTATTTCTGTTCTCTTGAATATAAGCCTGTATCTAATTATATTTCTTTTAAGTTTATTGTACGACGTTTTTGTGTATCTTCGGATAATTGTAACGATGATAATTAACGATTGAATGGATTCCTGACCATGATTCAAACCTGGGACATCTGACCAGAAAGCAATGAAGATAAAAAATGTGAAAAATGTGTGTAATATTTTTTTATTCATACGAACATGGACCAACGGAAATTTTACTACTACTGCTGCTGCTGCTGCTACTACTACTACTATAATAATAATAATAATTATTATTATTATTATTATTGTTATATTTGTTTTGGTGAAGGGAAAAAATGGTCCAAAAAGGGAAATTTTGCCCCTTGGAAAGGGAAATTGTGTCCTCAGATTGTGGCAACACTGCTCATGGATCCCATTGTACTACGTGTACAGCGCCTGTACTACGTGGAAGCAATTTTTGGGTGTCTTCCGAAAGAGTCATCATCACCCCAAAAATACGAGGGTAAAACGAGACAATAATATATGAAGAACAGAAGAAGGAAATCCAAAATTAACTTATGAGGGAGCAGTGGCGCAGGAACGTTTTTCATTTGGGGGGGTACAAAATTCAGCCTCCCATATATATAAACGCACATACTACTGCACCTAGAAATACATTTCGGGGGTCCAACCAATTGTTGCAATAATAATAATAATAATAATAAAATAATTATAATAATTATATTTAATTAAATTAAAATATTAATTAAATATGTGAGTTATCTAGCTTACGTGTAGTTAAGATCGCCAAGTTTTGCATAAAAACAACTGCCCTGGAAAGGAATTTAATGTCAAATAGAAAAATAATTGAATATTTATTGAATAACAAACAAGGAGTTAGATCCAATTAACGAAAAATAAAGTTTCTGATTAATATTTTATGGATATTATCATTAGTTGTGTGCATAAATCTTTTGGAACCCTTCAAAGCCGTATGAGCCAAATTCTTTGCCTTCCAATAAGTTCAGCGGAAATAACCATCGATTATATAACAAATGCTAAACAATTATATTTTGATTATTTACTTTTACTTCTTGGTAAGTCTTTCGGGGGAGTGTCCGGACCCCGTCCTAAATACGTCTTTGATACTTAGGTATAATGTGAAAGAAAGGGAAATATTCTATTTTAGAAGAGCACACACTAATGTCCTGTTATTTAATGCAAAATTTGCATAACCATTTTTTTTCTTTCTTTTGCTTAGAATTTATGTTTTTTAAACAGATTTTAAAGCCAGATAACAATTCTGAAACATATAACGCTCTGGACTTCGTTCTGGGTTTATTTGAATTTAACGGAACGGAAAATCAGGAGTTCGAAATGTGAAAATTGCGAACAAAGATACAATTTATTCATTTTAATGCAGGTTGAGATTAAAGGGGGTGAGGAGGATCTTGAGCCACCCCAACCAGGAATAATCACCGCCCACCCACTGGATATAGAAACCACATTATTGAATATACCATACATATAGAGTTCCACTTCAGTTCAGTTCATTCTAATTTTAAATTCCCAAGCTTTAAACAATTTAAGGCAGATGTGTACCACATCCAGTGTCTTTTATTAGAAGCCATGTATTTGGTATTTATTCAGACATCTGTAGGGCGTTGTATTAAAAAAAAAATCTGAGTTGAGATGGTTTCCGATCAACTCGTAAAAAGTCTAACTTTAAAATATTTGTGAAACATTTGACAAAGCATTTATTTGTTATATATTTAGCTGTACCTAATGCCACTCTTCAAGCACTGAAAGTACTATCATTAGTCATTACATATACAAAACCGAAATCATTCAGATGTCAGAGGAAGCAAGGAAAGACATACGCTCAAAAGGTTTTTTTTTTTTTTTCGTTTCAATCTTTGGTGGACAATATGAAGAACCGCCTAAGGTTTCTTTTCGTATGTAGTAGTATTAAATGCAGATACATGCGTGTGTTTTAGGGTGACATGTTTAATTTCTCGTTTATGTGAAAAGGTAAACTTTAATGTAAGCAAAAGCATGTGCGCGTCACAGTTAAAGATTTTCGCATCTACAAAGAAAATCCAAAACACATTCCCACCTCGCCGGCCTCCGTGGCGGAGTGGTTAGCATAGCGCTTTGACCAGTGCGGATCTACAAGCCGCAAAACCCCGCAGTGCGGGGGGGGGGGGGATACAAGTAAGCATTAGGGGGCCCTAAACCATTGACATAGTATAGGGTTCGTATATGCGTATGTAAAAAATAAACTCAGTTACTCAGGGGTACAAAAATGAATACAATATATACATGTAAAGGTAAAGTTCCGTGTGCTGTGCATCTCTGTAGCACCGTGACATGAAGGCTCCACATATTTTCGTTGTCGGCCATCTTGGAGGTGATGTGATCAGCATGGCCGCGTTTATCCCCCGGGTACCATTTGATTTAAGGCTGGGTGGGCCCTAGAGCCGCTTTATGCTGGGACAAAGCCGGAAAAATTCCAATCTTAAGACACCCACCCGGGTTTCCCGTGTGGCAGTCAGACAGAATCAAATGAGGCTAGAATTTCCCTAGCAATGCAGAGGTGAAGGTTTCTTCAAACTATCTTGAATCAGGAACAACTTACGACTGCATGATTGTAACAAATGTATCATTTTCCAGGTGTGGAAAAACAGTGTCAAATACTCGTATACACCACATCACCTCCCTTTCCATTTTTTTTTAAAAAAATGAGTTGAATTCAATATGGTGGACGTCTACTTGGAACACACCAATGTGGTTCCCTCCAAGCCAGTGGTTCTAAACCTTTTTCTGTCTGGCACCCACCTTGAAGGATATTACACTCCATGGGGCCCATAAGCATGGCCGCCGGCAGAATTACTTGTAGGGGCGTGTACCGAGTATATAATCAAATCATATTGTTTCCTAACATCGAGTACTTTAAGATGCCCTCTTTTACGCTTGCTTATACAAATTACATACGTATACTACATTCTAGAAAAGTAAATACGTATGTAATTTAAAAGACTAACCGTGAAAAAAAATCCAGTGAATTCTTAAAACCGCCGCAATCCATTTGTTCATAGGCGGTTAGCTTTGTAATCTAAGCAATCTCGATAGTACGATAGCGATATGAAATGGCTACAGGTGACACCTCTCGGCAATCGCATACACACACACACACACACACACACACACACACACACACACACACACACACACACACACACACACACACACACACACCCCTGTTTTCCCACCCTCCATTAAGAGGAAGCTCGACTTTTCACGCCAAAGCGAGGAAGTTTTAAAAGTGCTCTGATTGGACTGAGATTTTTACACGTAATAGAGCTACTCCCGAGGATACTGGGAATATGGGTGTGGCTGCTATACACTCCACGGAAGTTGAGATATTGACGAAGAATGTGCGGACAAGCACAGCACCCCTAAGAGAGGAACGTGCAAACTTAAGAGTATTGCGAGGAATCGTTATTCATTTGTTCTTTCTTAGGTCACACACTGTGTTGACGAAACGTTATGTAAGAGGAATCTACAAGCACCAAACCCCGAAGCGAGGAACCAACTAAACACAATAGTGTTCGTAAAACGTGAATAGAGAGGAACTACATGATGATTGGCGGTTGATTCGAAGCGCGCGCTGGTGTTTGACGGTCATAACTCGGCCCGCATTGGCTGCGCTAGCTGTCAGTAATCTGCCGTCCATCACGCGGCAACCCAAGCACCGCCCTCCATAGCAAAACATATGGGAATAAATGTTGCAACAATGTGCGAGAGCATCTCCGCGCCAAAAGGGGTGGAACAAGCTGGTTTCGGATGGCTTAGTAACGGTGCAAGCGGTACGACAGGCAAGGAACGTACGGTGGCCATTTTCTACCTCGCGCAATTAGTCGACGTAAGGTGAAAGGAAATAAATGCAGGCCCGTAGCTAGAGGGGGGCAGGGGGGCAACTGTCCCCCCATGCGAAATGTACAGAACACATTCCTACCTGGTATTCTCACTAATCTTTACAATTATATCCTGTATTACTCTAGAAAAATAACAAAGACACTTATTGATTTTGTGATTTAATGAGGTGTGTGGGAAATAAAAGGAAATAAATGGGGAGTTGTATCTTAGGGAGATAGACTAAATTGTGGTAGAATGAAAAATTATTTTTATAAAAAGAATATATTTGAATTTTCATCACATGGACTTGTTACTTGTTTGGGTTAGTTCTTAACACCGCTTTATGCACAGAAAGGCTAATCGGGACTGGACCTACAGTTTAAAGTGGAAATCGAACCACCTTGCAATGTGCATCTACCACCACCATTGCATGGCATCAGATACTATTATTTCGATCAGTGGCGTACGCAAGGGGGGGTTACCGGGTTTAACCCCCCCCCTTGAGCTTTTGAAATATTATGGAAAATGCTGTAGAAAAAAATTAAAAATGGCTAATTTATCACAGTCAAAGATCTGCGACAGTAATAATAATAATTTGAATTATTATTCCCATGCAGCATGAAGAAAAACATAACATTCCAAACACAATCTAAGCGGCCGCAAAGTTCAATTTTGCAATTTTTTTTGCAAAAAGTCGCGCAGTGACTGTAGCGAGAATTGTGAAAATTCCTTGCTTCGTCGCAGTGTGCCGACGTTATTGCAAACGTTCTTCCCGATTTCACATCCCCTTGTGAACTCTCAAGTGATGCTGAGTCTACATCCACATCATTAAATAATGTTGAAGAAGTGCTTTGTGAATCACCTAGAAGTGATAAATGTGTTGGAATGTCTATAAACTTACTTCTCAACGAAAACATACACTCAGTGGAATTAGCAACATGTATTCTCGCGCTTCATAATCATCCTGGGCGAGTTCCATAGGTAAAGGTAATGTAAATTCCCCCGTGCATATAGCACCGTGCCATGAAGGCACACATAGTGGTGTGGTGGGCCCCAAAGATTCTCGATCTATTTTGCAGGTGATGTGATCAGCACCATGCTCCGGCAGCCTTCATCTCCCAAGGTTGCTCTCAGGTACCCATTGCTATGAGGCTGGGTGCGGAGACAAGGCTGGATAAATTCCAACCAATTCCGGGAATCGAACCCGGATATCCCACGAAGTTGTCAGACTAGACCAGCGCGGCTCCTTGAATGAATTTGCTTGTTTTTATGGATTTTCTTCACACTTAAAATGTCTCACTTATCATATACAAATAACTGTTGACTAGACAATTATTTTGTAACAAAGAAACAAAAGAAATGTAATTTTGTTCTATTTCTTTCATAAATAGCAACTGCATTAATAGTAATTATTAGTAGTAATTAAACTAATGAATTATAAGAATTATTAATTAATTTATTATTATTATTAAAGTATAATAAAACAATGGTAATGTGAATTTGTAGAAAGTTTTCGAAATAACACCCCCCTTGATGAAATCCTGCGTACGCTACTGATTTCGATGGATATTGTGATGCGTTGGAGGCTGATTGCTGTTAATATTGTCAGTTGGGATGTCTAGATAAAACTGTTTTAAACTATTTCTTAATTCTGGCCATTTAAGCCATGGTTGAATTTTCTTCACTTCCATTGGAACGCCGTTAAGTCATGTTGATATTTACTTATATTTATTTATTTAACATAAAATATGTGTACCGTCACGTTGACCTAGAAGATGACCAGATGAGAGAATGAATAAAAAGTATATATGAAATACAGGGTGTTTCACTCGGTCTCGGCCAAGGAGAATCCTGATTTCGGACAGAAACCTAATTTCGAATTTCTCTTTTTCTGCATAACCACTAACCATTTGTAAGCTGCCACTTAGAGCGATTTGATTCAAGATAGTTTTTGAATCCGAACCTGTGCATGTGAGCAATATTTTCAAGGGTTCGAGACAGTATCGCCCTGTTTCTGGGTATTACACAAACTCTTGTCGAACGATGGAGAGGTGGTCTCGACACATTGATTGATTTATTTGCTTTATTTTACTTCGTTTTTTGTGCCACTTTTGGCTCATTTGAGAAGATAGGGATGAGTGATGATATGATGAAATTAATAAAAGTAAAACATTATCCTAAAGCTGACGCCACGAAAATAGTCGAGTCAAGGTCACACCATCTACCTACAGTTTTTTTCAAATAAGCAACAATTTCAACTGAAAGATTTATACGCGATCAACTAGAACGTAAATTATAGCTGTTCTCTACTCTTACGGCGGACGATCTATATGCTGGCAAGAAAGGTGGGAAGCGAGGAAAATTCAGCAGACCAACCCGGCCACAGCGTATGCGCCTAGACTTACGACGTCGCGGGAGGAGGTGCTTCACGCACCTCATACTACAGCAGCTTAACACAAGGCTGCTGCGCAGTGTTGCCAACAACTTGAACGTAAAAGTCGCTAAAAGTCCTTATAAAATCCGCTAGAAAGTCGCTAAATGAAATGTAAATGCTCTAGAAAAAGTCGCTAAATCAAATGTACTTTTAAAAAATAGCAAAGAGGTGAAAAAAATCTAGTACTTGCCTATAAAAACAATATTTCCTCGTTACTTTCCTCTTCCTCTGAACACTGCACTTCACACTGATTACCGATGTCAGATACTAAATCAACGAGAAAATGCATTGTAAGAACGTTGTTTATTATTTCTGTGCACTTGGTTTTATGCGGACGAATGCATGCTGCACTGCAGCTGTCACCAAACCTTTTCATACATAATTGGGACAAGTGATTCACGGTTAGCAAAGAACAGTGTTCGGCAACGAATAAAGCTATACCAGCTTCAGCACTAGAAGTATTTAAATTTTCCGGTTTGAACTGTTTTTCTGCTGTTTTGCAGAACAGAAGTAACCAGATCTGACTTTATGTTTCTGTGTTTCCGAAAGTTTTTTTTCGATCAGTAGCTTTGGCATACAGATAGTTCTACTTTGCAGTACTTACAGTACGCTTTCGCCGTGTCACTATCGACAGGCGCCAACCATTTGTAGAGTTTTCCCCACTCCTTCCGGTAATGTTGCTTGTATTGCGGTTTTCCCATACTGGACACTACCCTGTCCTGGCCTGCGCACAAATCCACACACGAACTTTATAATTTACACTAGCACTTCCTTTTTCACCACACACTACACAAAAAACTCCAATCTGAAGCCACACACGACGCGACCGCGAAGTCAAACGTTCTGTTTTATAATAACTCAGCCGCAACGGAGCCAGGAAGAGTATCTGATAACAATGAGCTATGAGCAGTGATGTTTACAAACATCACAAACCTTACTGGAGAAGGGGATACGCTTTGCTTCCGTTTCTCTTTGCGCATCAGAAGCGAATTGCGAGGGTGTTTACGGCGACAGGGCAAGCGCCCACCCAAAAATTCCTGTGTCCACCCGATTGCCCACCCAATCAAATTCAATAAGTACATATACTTGGATATATATGAATGATTCAATAAATAAGTGTATTCTGGTGTTCATAACATGTACATTTTACTTGTGAATATTATCTTTGCTAGAAATGTTCACATATCATCTTATATAAAGCCAATTTTCTCATTAGAAAGTGAAAGTAATTACTAGAGCTATTGAAACAAAAACTGTAATCAAATGAATACTTCCATGATTAAAAACAGCTAGTAGGCTTTGGAGGCTCAAACGTTTGCAGGGTATGATCAAGATTAGATCAGAATTTAGGGTAAACTTGAGGACTGCAGCTCCGGGCCTTCACTGGGTAAGACTGCTTTGAAAAGTACCACATAATGAAAAAAATTAGGTACTTCGGATGTGGTAAAAAATATAATAACAAACCACACCATGTAACTTGGCAAGAAGTTATAACTGAAACTGTGTAGAGGGGATTGGAGTGAGGCCTTGGTGCTGTAAGCTCCGGACCTCCACATACCTATATAAATCCCAACCTGGAGATGGTTAAAATAATCTCCAAATAAACAAATAAAAATATCATCTAAGCGTTACTTCTCCAGCAACACAATAAATTATTTCGACTTTTTGAAATATTATTATTATTATTAGAATAATTTAATCAAGAAGACTTAGATGGACAGGCCATGTGACACGAATGGCAGAGGAAAGAAATGTTTACAGGATTCTTGTTGGGAAACCTGATGGTAAGAGACCAGTAGGAAGGCCAAGACGAAGATTGAGGGATAACGTTGAGATGGACATAAAACAAATTGGTATGGATAGGAAAGATTGGATTGATCTTACCCCGGATAGAAACAGATGGAAGGCTTGTGTTTCTGCAGCCATAAACCTTCGGGTTTAAGTATGCTAAAGAATATAGTATAGTTTTAATTAGCTCTGCCTTGAAATTCCAGAAGTGTACTTCTTTTTTATTTCATTACAATTTCTATATACCTGTTATCTTTAAATATCAATATGGTATGCGAAATATCAACTTTATATTCGTTCTACTAATAAGAACGAATCACAATAATAACTACAATACCGAAATGAATACATTTTAATAAACCACTTATGTATGGAAAAAGCTACAGAATTATCCAATTGCTAATGACTGGCTTATCATATTTATCCTTTTTCGGCACACAAAGTTTGCCGCACGAATCAGCCGAAAATGTCGACAGAATCTGCAGATGTAGCTGAAGTAAAGAAAAAAGTTATGTCACGAAGTATCCAGAAGACGATTTTGTTAGTTTGTTTATACGCCCACTTCTATGATCAGATGGGCTAATCGGGACTAAACCTACAGTTTAACGTGTAGTCCGAACCAGTGTGCATTGTGCTTCCACCAGAAGAAGGGGAGTTCAACACATGACGTCTTCATTATAATGCGACAGCGTTATGCCATGGGGAAAAAAATATACAGACAGAACTCGCACCAAACGTGTCATTTTATCACCACAGAAGATGCGTCCATTTTGAGAAGGTGATTGCCTGAGACAAATTGAGACTTTCGGAGAATAACGTCATTGTTCACGGAATTAGCTGCCTTGATCCACTAATGAAACGCTGTGCAATTGAAACTACCACCTCAACTTTCTAAGAGGTACGAGCTAATGAAACACCATTTTTGGAAGAGTAAGTCGTGGTTGATTTGTTTTATTTTAAGTCATTTCAATTGTGATTAGATGAAAGTAACGAAGGGGCGAAAACAAATACATTCTGACACTCAAATTATAAACCCTCATAAATTATTACTTTGACAGTGGTTCCAGGCGCCAGGGACTCGTTGCCCAGGGTATGCTGCACAGGTTGACATTCTAGTGTATTCGAAATGGTCACGCCATACAACCCAAGTCATCTATAAAAAATAGATGAATTATTGCTGTTACGGTGATCAACTTCGATGAATTCCTTGTGTCCTAAATCATTTTGTTACCTCAAAAAAGTTCATGTAACCATACGTGTGTTGTGTTGCTTCTCCCGCATTAGATACATGAGAGTTCAGAAAACGAATAGCAACTTAGCTAATAATCTCTTCAATTCTGAACAGATTTTTCAATCTCACTTGTTTATTACATATGAGTGATATTTTGTCAAAATAGCCTTTCATTAGCCTATGAACACTTCATTGACAATGAACAAAGAATTGGATTTCCGTGTGTGTTTTAAATCATTCCTAATAAGACGTTCATTTTAATCCAAACATTCAGTGGCGGCGATTAGGAGGAGCGGGAAGTGGGGGATGCAGTTCCCCCGCCACATTTTGCCACTTTTTGCACCCGTACTATGGCCTACTATGCTCAGGAACATGTCTTCAATTACGAGAAATTTCACGATTGTCTACCATCGCACTTTCTATCACTGTCGCTTCGGCTGCCGTGGCGGAGTGGTTAGCACATCGCGCTACGACGCCAGGTGTCCTGGGTTCGAATCCAGGCCTGGGCATGGATGTTTGTGAGTGAGTGTTCATTCATCAATTTCATCATGTCATTACTCATCCCCATCTTCGCAAATTAGCCAAAAGTGGCACAAAAAGCGAAGTAAAATAAAGCAAATCAATCAACCAATCAAATCAATCTATCACTGTCGCCAAATACATAAAATCAAGTATGTGCCTTGCATTTGCAACACAAGCTTAAACCTAATTCACATTTATTTCACTGTATTAACATGCTTGAAATAATGTGGTTAGAATGTATGGCTGCACATGCTAAATACTTCCTTGAAATAATTGTGTACATCAGAGACAAAGCGAAAGGAAATGGAACAAGATGGGAGGATAGATTAGAAAAGAATAAAGAGGAAAACAGGATAAGGAAAAGGAAAAGGTGTAAGAGGAGAATCGGGAGTTTAAGAGAGAGGATGATACATACGACTTACATACACACATATACTACTATATATGGTCTTACATTTATACTGCCCACACTAATCTATCAATATGGCGCTTCTGTCCACCCAGTCGAAAATTTCTGACGCCGTCCCTGCTTATTTGATAACTATGAAACGGTATTTAGACGTACCTACGCATATATTTTGTGAATTCTCCAGATTAGTTGCTAAAGAGCACACGAAGTATCCAGAAAAGTCGCTCGTCACTTTTTCACGTCTTTTGTCGCCAACTAGCATTACAAATCCGCCAGGTTTAGCGACTTCTCGCTAGAGTTAACAACACTGCTGCTGCGTTTCTTATCGCTCTGGGTTGGTCGCTTCCCCGATCACCACTTCTCTTGGCAGAATGTAGAGCGCCCGCCGTAACATTAGACAAGAACTATAACTTGCATTCTAATTGATCACCTATACACTTTCAGTGACAAAAGTTTGTAATAAAATATTCAAATTAATTTTGAAAACAAATAGGCTACAACGTTTTTAGCGTAAGATGTCAGCTATACTTTATGGTTCATTTGAACGAATTTTGCTGCGCATTGATCTTGCGCGCTCGCTACCTGTGGCTTTTGCCAGGCTTCATTTACTTACGGGTCATTCCATGTCAAATCATCCAGAATTTTGTGAAAATGTCACCCACCATCCCCGATTTTGATGAAATTCGGTATGCTTATAGAACTTTTCATGCTGATTACAAAAATGACAACTTTTTTAAAATTGGTCAAGGGGTTCAGAAGTTACGCACCTTTTAAGATCTCCGTGTACGCCACATCCGGCTCCACTTTGAATGACACGCATTAGGTTATAAACGATCAGATCTTCCCTCGGATTTGCCGTAGAAACTTCAGGTTTGTTTTCTTTTGTTCAGAATAGTATAAGCTTTCATTTAAATAACGTTTCAGATGAATGCATCAGTAAACATGTATTTTTATATATAGTTTTATGTATTTTTTTTTAGAAAATAAATGACTAACTTCAAGAGCGAATTTCATGCAATGCCCCCCCTTGAATTTCCCCCCAATTTTATATGTAGGTAGCTCATAGTGTGTACTAATGCCTGATGAAAAAATTTGGATGGGCGGTTCAGAGACAGGGTGATAAAAAAATCATTTGCATAAAATGACATTAAAAGTAAATCTTATTAAAAATGCTTATGTATTTAGCACAAAGCCTGAAGTACAATATGTTTCAAGTTACAATATTCAAAATTTATGTTCACTAAGCATAGGCGTAACCTGGCGGGGGAAAAGGGAAGCACTTGCCCCCTCCAAAATTTATAAGTTAAATATATTTTGTGATCCTCCTGACACTTGAGGAACAAACAAATAAAGAGTAATAATTGTGATTTTTCAAATGTATTTATCAAATAATCCTGGACACTATTTTTATGCGATGGATAACTTTGCGATTATCTCAACCCGAAGAAAGTTTCCAAGTGACCCATTAAGATAGTACTTAAAAATTGTACTTTATGCATTGCCAAAATTTCATGTACTATAAATTGTGCCGTTCACATTTTAGATGGATATTTTGACCATTTCAAACACACTAAAGTATTTTACTTATCACTAAGTACATATGTTCATCCATTTGTATTGTTAATGTCCACTGGACACAGCATACTTTTTGGCCAGTAGTGGGAAGTTGATGGACAAAGTGGATGCAAGAATTTAATAGCTGCATCGCCATTTTCACGTGGACTTTTGAAGCAATCCTACAAACAAGTTTGAGTCACGCACACTCATGCTACTACATAACTGTTCACTGTTGGAATTCGAAAGCCACTTCTTCACAGAAGTCAAACCATACAGTTCCACATCAGCACTTACTATTTTTGCTCTGACTGTTAAACAACTAGTGTTTCGAAGTAACTAGTTACTTTTACAAGTAACAGTTACTTTTTACTTAGGAATTCTACCTGTAACTAGCTACTTTTAAAAGTAAGTACCTGTAACGTTAACAACGGTAACAGAGTTACTTTTTGCAGTAGGGAAATAGCTAAATTGGACAATTCTGTTCCAGACTATAAAAATGAAATATGTACCTTCTCCAGATGCTACGTGAAAGGATTTACTTGGAATTGCTGGCAAGGAAGCTATACTTTGTTGCATGCTAAATTTAGAACATCCACGCTTTACTGTAATTCATTTCTAATTGTATGTGAAAACTCCATTGTTTTTGGTAGACTGCTGCGTTCGTTTGGAATGTTGTTGTCTAACTAGGAAAAAGTCATTGTCGAGGGAGTGGATCTTTGGATATTGTTGAACTTGGAATGGAGGAGAAAGAAATAGGTGCAAGTGGAATCAATGACACCATATTCAAAATACCGTAGTCAGCATACAGATGATTTTTAATTATAATCGTTCAAGCAAAGTTGACTGTGTTTTCCATCATTTATTAGCAGTAATAATGTAAATATATGAATACATATTATGTACTAGAAACATAAGTAAAACATGGAAGTCTTCTTGATCATTGATTTTGTGTAACGTTTACACAAATCGATGATCATTAACAGTACGTTACTGTAACTGTAAAAGAAACTCAGTTACTTTCAAAGTACCAGTAACAATAACTGAGTAACTTTTTTAATGATTGACTCTAACTCGGTTACTTGTAAAATGTAACTTACGGGACCTGTAAGTTCAAAATAGTGCATACTTCCTGGTACTGTTGTAGTACTTTGCAATTGCTGACACATTGTACTGTGGGTTGTTGTCATTTCACCCTAGATGATTACTAAGAAATTTATGCCTTGAATACTATTTCTACATAATTGCCGTACTTGTTGCTTTATACTATAGAAGTCTTTACAAGTATTTTTACTGTTCCAACCATCCGGTCAGAAGGATATTTTCTGTGGTATGTGGCGAAAAAGCTCCATTTGAAAAAACATCAATCAGCACAAATGTGTAGTATTAATTCTTACTTCATATTACGTATCCCTATGAAGAGTAGCCAAAAAAGAACTTCCATATTGAGATAAAATGCACAAAAAGAATGTTCTCGAAGATAAATTTGCTAAACTTGGGAATGTTAATAATAATTATATATATAATTATATAATATATAAAATTTTAAAAAATGAAGACTGTTGAAACTAACTTAGATACAGTGGAACCTCAATTTTACGTTATGCAGGAGACCAAGCTGAAAAAACTTAATACGTGGGAAAATATAAAATCATGGAAAATTTCTAACCAGACCATCAAGATTGAATGCAAAATGAAGGAAAATGTAAAATCGAGGAACGTAAATCGGGGTTCCACTGTAACTATTACTTGCAAATTTTAAAATTAATCTATAAATTTTGGAGGGGGCAAGTGCTTCCCTTTTCCCCCGCCAGGTTACGCCTATGCTTAGTGAACATAAATTTTGAATATTGTAACTTGAAACATATTGTACTTCAGGCTTTGTGCTAAATACATAAGCATTTTTAATAAGATTTACTTTTAATGTCATTTTATGCAAATGATTTTTTTTATCACCCTGTCTCTGAACCGCCCATCCAAATTTTTTCATCAGGCATTAGTACACACTATGAGCTACCTACATATAAAATTGGGGGGAAATTCAAGGGGGGGCATTGCATGAAATTCGCTCTTGAAGTTAGTCATTTATTTTCTAAAAAAAATACATAAAACTATATATAAAAATACATGTTTACTGATGCATTCATCTGAAACGTTATTTAAATGAAAGCTTATACTATTCTGAACAAAAGAAAACAAACCTGAAGTTTCTACGGCAAATCCGAGGGAAGATCTGATCGTTTATAACCTAATGCGTGTCATTCAAAGTGGAGCCGGATGTGGCGTACACGGAGATCTTAAAAGGTGCGTAACTTCTGAACCCCTTGACCAATTTTAAAAAAGTTGTCATTTTTGTAATCAGCATGAAAAGTTCTATAAGCATACCGAATTTCATCAAAATCGGGGATGGTGGGTGACATGGCCTGGATGAATTGACGTGGAATGACCCTTACTGGAGTTGCAAATATTTCCCGTAACTCTACAAAACATTATATTTGTCTCTTCCACAGTAAGAATCAACACACTCTCTCACTCTCACTCACTCTCTCTCTCTCTCTCTCTCTCTCTCTCTCTCTCTCTCTCTCTCTCTCTCTCTCTCTCTCTCTCTGTAACAACGGCGGCGGACGATTAATCATCTAGGAGTGCGGAAGGGGTACGGAATGAAATGTAGCGAGTACGATGTTAAAAATATAGAATGCATGAAACCTTTATCCACTACATCAAATACTAATCAACTTTTAGTATGTTTCTATGAAAATATGTCAATGAAAGTGAAGACTTCTGTAGGAACTAACTTAATTTTTGTATATATGTGTTATTTAGCATCGCTTTTCTGCCACTTTAGACCAAACAGGAAGATGAGGATGAATGATGATTAGATGACATTGATGAAAGAGAACTGAAGGCCGGGGCTCTAACCATTGAACTTCAGTGACAATATCAAAAGTCCACCACTTATTGGACTGTGCCATCGAGGAGGCACTTCATTTTTGCAAGTTTTTTTTTCTTTTTACCACAGCCAAAAACCACAGGCTATGAAATTCGAAACGAACAAAGCTTGTTCAAGGCTGGCCATGGTATACTATATTGTGTACAACGCTATAAGTTACAATCATAAAGAACTAAGTGTTGTTTTTATCAACAATACTGAAAAAGAAAATATACTCACACTAAGCTACAGGTAATTATCGAAAGCGACAAACAAAAGAAGAAACAATTCTTAACAACAATGCTGACGGAAAAGATACAGCAGCCGCTGATCTTTGTAGAGACCGCATTGAAGTAAATGTAGCTTTCTAAATTTTTCGTTGTCTGCAAGATTCTTGAAAATCTTGTTAACCTTTGCAATGATTATTTTATTTTGCTTTCTTTTTCGGGACTCTTCACTTACACCGGCTAATGTTCCACACGTAAGATGCTGCTCCTCAATCCTCAATACTCAGTGGCGACGATTGGGTTCCAAAACCAGGAGGCAAGATACCAAAACTTTGGGGGGGGGGGCAAAAACAGTATATTTCCCTTTGTAGATAAGATTTAGCATAGTGTGAGGGCAAGAGTGGCGAGAAGTGAGGGGGGCAACTGCCCCCCGCCCCCTCCTAATCGCAACTACTGTACTAATACTAAATAGATAACCAAATAGCCCTTTCACAAAACAACATCGAAAACGAAACCAACCGCAAACGTACGGTCACGGACACTTGTAGGTTGTAATGATTTAATTGAAAGTCAATGGTATTGTTATAATCCAGAAGTGTCCCTGACTGTACAAGGTGCAAAGTGTCAACTGAGCAGCTTAGAACAAGCGAGGCAACCCTAGAGGGCCAGGGGTGTGGAGGAGGCAAGGGGAAACTCCGAAAGCGAGTGTTTTAATGCGACGTAATACCCAGAAAAGAATATTCCCTCTTGTTTCTCTGCACTTAATTTTTATTTCACTAGCGTTATTGCTGCATATATCAGAGACGAAGCCTCTTGATTTTTTCCAGAATAATACACGAGCTTAATACATCCCGTGGCGTAACAATTCTGCACATGGTCTACAAAGATGTCAAAGGAAAGTTTAAAGCTTGATGAAAACCTTTTATAGGAGTGTCTTCTCGACATCTGCGATATCAAAGCGTCAAGAATGATAAATAGAAAAAAATCGACTTTGGTAGTTTTTGTTCCTTTTGTGCGGTCCTGGAAGACAATATGTGTAGTCATAGTTAAAGCCCGCTTTCTTTCGGTGGAACCCTATTTCAAATCCGTGGGTTTAGCTGCTTGGACGTAACATCCATTCCAGTGATAACTTGCACTTCTCCAGCATTCAGCATCCCAAGTTGACCACCGCCTGGAATTTCAGGATACGGAAAGGGCTTCAGGACTGTTGATATGTTGTTTTGACATCAAATAGAACAGATGTATAAATTTTCAGATTCACACAATGTTTGCAAGATTAGAACCTAAATTGACGGCCTAAAATGGAAAGTTAGTCTCCTTGGATGCCCCAGTCGTTACAAAGCTATCAAGGAGCACTTATTGGCGCGAAAGAAGAGTCCCTTTTAATTTTATTTTTTATTTTGTGCGAGACATGAGAGTGTATAGTTGTGTTTGTCCCATTGTACACTCGTAAATGCATTCTCATCGTCACCCCAAGAGATAAAAAACGACGAAAATAACTGAAGAAAAAGAGAGTGTCGAGAAGTTTCGACCTTTACAATCGTTGAGACACGGTGCAACCTAAAAAGACCAATATTGTTAATTGTGTGCATTACCTTGTTTTTGCTGATCGCTGATTAAATTGTTTTTTACATACTTGTAAAATATTCATTGCATATTGAAAACACTTGTTTTGTAAAAATAAAACCAATCGAACGCAGGCTTAGGGTTGTCCGACCTGTGATGGCATGCTGTAACTGCTGTTGGCGTAAGTGAAGAGATTCCTTCCTAGAGTTTTCTCACTAGCCACTGGACTAACTGTGATCCTATATATTTTATACCCTTAGTCCCTTACCGTTTGAAAGAAGTATGCACACAAAAATTACAAAGCAATTCGAACTTTCAGGATTCGTGATTTTGTTTATTTCCCTTCGCTCTTGTGCCACTTTTGGCTACTTGCGAAGATGAGGATGAGTGGCGATACAATGAAATTGATGAAGGGACACTCCTCACACACCCATGACGAGGCCGCGGGATTCGAACGCCGAGACCCCTGGCGACGTACCGTGCTGTGCTAACCATCATCCGCCACGAAGGCCAGCCTTTCAGGATTCGTCCATTACAGTGTGGCGAGGGGGTTTAAACTTTCACGTTTAAACGTACGTTCCTGTCGTCAGGAAAGAGATGAGCAGACAACAATGTTTTCTTTCACCCATCAAAGTGGTATAAATCATTGTTGCAGTTTAGTGTTGCTATGCGAAGGTAAACTTCCCTCAGGGCAGAAGAATTCAGACAAGATTTTAGGTGAAAAGGGGACGGCGCCATTAACGTCAATAGCCATTTACAATTTAGAACAAGCCTTTACATGACAAATTGCATGATATGCTTACAAAATTTCAAGGTTGTATAAATCAGTTTGATTTATTTAAATTGTGTGATTGACAAAAATCAGTGTTTCATGTCACTTTTAAAATAAAAGAAATATACAATAATGCACATAAGTAATTTGTGGATATCAGAATCACTTGTGGTGAAAATACATTAATTTCTTAATTTCAATAGTTTTTACTTAAAGTGGACTTAAAACCAAACTTAAACAAAGAAACAATTTCCAGGGAAAATTAAGTGGACAAATTATAAGTACTCATGGAGTTAAACTCGTAAGAGTTATGAATGCAGCACTAGCCCCCCTTCCCCCCCCCCCCGCCTTCCCAACAGATGCATAAAATCAGCTTAAATGTGAACACCTTGGCGTCGCAAGTTTTTTTTTCGTGAAACGTCCTCTCCTTAATTAATTAACTGCCATATTAATGCTAAACTTCGTCACACCTTTTGCGCTACTCAAATACTCTGAGTTTTGAGATATTGCATGAAATAGAAAGACGCAAACATTTGCACCGCACTACAGTGACAATGATTCATGGATTACTGACAAAGTAAATCGGCAGGCTTCCTTTGTAACTAGATTTCTCGGAGACATTAGATGCCACACAACAATCGTAACATAACCTCCCACCTTTACTGTTATTGGAGAGTTTGGCTGGTTGTTTCCATCGCGGCATCTCACCTTTGATCAAAGCCGTGCCGCCTGAAAGTCTCCCTCCCTTCTTTTATCTGTTCAAGCTACAGCCAGGGCATTTGAAGCGGTGTTTGTTTTTCGTTATGGGTACTTCGTATGTGGGCTGCACAGGAGTGCGCAGACACTCGGATTAGGGGGGAGGGGGGCAAAAGCCCTGATGAGAATCCAGTCGGGGAAATTAAAACCTCATTCCATATCAAAGGCCCATACCCAGTTTTTTTTAGGGTGGGGGGGAGATCCTAAAATGTGGAACAAAGAGAAGGGCCGAAAATGCAGTTGGATTAGTTAAGTTAGATTATTTTACGTCACTTTTCTGCCACTTTTGGCTAATCGTGTAATCGTGACGATGCGGATGAGTGATGATTTGATGAAATTGATGAAAAACACTTACAAAGAACACCCATGTCCAGACCGGGATTCGAACCTGGGGTCAGAGCGTGATATGCTAACCACTCTGCCACGGTGATAGGCGAAAAGCTGTTGGAGTATTAGATGTGACCAGCAATGCTATGGTGGTTTTGCAAGGAGATATATAATTGTAGAGTTGAAATTATGGTCCAAAGTAACGGAAAAAAAATCAATTCATCGATAGACACCCGCTCTCCCAACCTGACAATAAACAGCACAGTCGCTCACATACAAAGTCTGTCACACAGCGTACAACTAAGTGATTATTTTTGCACTCAATTCTCAGAAGTATTCTTATAGTACTTTCCTCCGCAAACTGTGTTTTCAATTTTCCATTAATTTTCTTACACCGGCACCATTGAACAACCATGATAATTCTAGGTTTAGATAATAATATATTTATAAATTTAATTATGCGCATTAGCAATGATTCTTCAATGCCCTTATAATAATTAACAAAAATTAGTGTGTCTGAATGAAGTTATGTGTGAAATACATATAATTTAAGGTGGACATTCATTTTACAGTGGGGTGTTGGCCTCCCTTGCTCCTCCTTCCGGACGTCAATGGTACCGGTGATTGGATGCCAAAACTTGGGTGTGCAAGGAAAGTTTACTTTCTCTTAGTAGACAAGGCTTAGCTCCAAGAGGCAATGTTCCGGGTGCAAAAAGTAGAGGGGCAACTGCCCCCTTGTCCACTAATCTGCAGAATTTTAGAAAAAAATGTACATGTCGCATTTGACGTAGTATCAGAATCATTCAACCACCTAAGTATGAAGAAGTGCTAAAAACAAGAAATTTTCCGGAATGTTAATGACAATAAATTTGTTAGAGGATAAAGTGGGAAAGTACAATTACATAGTAAATAACGTAATTGCTTGGAACTCTCATTGACATGAAGATATTTCATTTTTCTTTAGTAGTATAATATTGTCGATAAGATTCCTCTACACTAAATTTCTAATCGGCAGTATTAAGGGGCAACTTCCCCCCACTCCTTTGCCCACTCCTATGGTGGGCTGTACACTTGAGATTTGTTTCACAAATTTATACAACACATAACTAGGGCCCGGGACTTTATTGTTATAACATTTTTCATTTGGCATCGAATCGAATACTTATCTACGCTTATATGATGAAAATCAGCTGAAATAGACAAACTTGAGAAGGCATATTTTAACATATTTTACCAATTTCGCGTCTTTACAACGTATTTCTTCAATTTTCTCATAAGACATATTTCTGTATAATTTCGTAATTGTCTTGCACATAATCGGTTATTTTATAATTTATTCTTCGTACCTTTAACGCAACGGATAGTTGATATTATCGATGGTAGTATAATTAAATTAAGGACAAAGAAATTAAAAGAAGATGCGGTTTTTTCTTACCAACTAATACAGAACAATAATACCCCCACCCCCGATTTTTTTTTTATCCCGCGGCAGTTGATAGCCGTGCGAACATTATTGAGGAAAGAATGTACTCTGTCATTGTTGTGCATGCACAACACTCACAGTAAACAAGTGTCAATTGTTCTCGTTTGTTTACCTTTTTTTCGCTTCTCACAACAATCAGTCAAAAGCAAAAATAGCATTCTGTACATTACAGCCCCTTCTCTATCGGCAATCGAGTACAGGAGTTTCAAGATATTTTTCGTTGGAGCCAGTGTGTATACCAGTGTCCTGCGGTGATATCGACACTTGGGGTAGCAATCAGTGGCGTGCCCAGGGAGGTTGTTGTGAGTCATAATCCCCCTCCCCCCTTTAGGGCCCAGTATTCCTAAAACTAGAACGTCAAAGAAAGGAAAGGATTGCAAAATGAGGAAGGACTACTGAAAAGAAGCGCGTGTTAATCCCACCCACTTTCGAAAATCCAAAACATGTTGATTTGACTATTAAGCCAGAGATCCCGGGTTCGAACCCTTTCTTTGCCATGGGTGTTATTTGTGTTTGTTCCTTCATCAATTTTATCGTACCATCTTGACGATTAGCCAAAAGTGTAGGAAAAGCGAAGTAAAACAAACCAAATTAAACAATCAATCAATGATTTGATTTATGCTACTTAGCGTGGCTGTCACATTTGGTTAATCGCGAAGATGGTACAATACCATGAAGTTACATACCTTTTGTTAAATAACAAAAATCAAATAAAATCAAAAGGAAAATAGATTAAAGAGAATTATGTAATATTTCAGGAAACATATAAGCAGCATGACTTTTTCTTTGCCAAAGAGGGGTGTACTGGACCCTGTGCTCTTTTAGTTATAGCTACAACCCCCCCCCCCCCCCCCGTACGCATCCATGGATGTCCTGATTTTCTGTTCAGAAAACCTGGTCAACTTGGTGTACGTACAAAATAAAATTGGTATCTTGTTCTGAACAACTGCGTCAAATCTCCTCTGATTTCATGCCGCGTGCCGCCTCTGTTCGTTGTCTTCTCTGTGACACCGCCGCGCCGCACTCCCCTTTCTCGCAATTCCAGACCGACCGCCGCCATATCCACCTATCCTGTTGCGTATTTGTGTTTTTGTGTGACATTGTTGTAGCTTGGTTACGTACAAATCAACTGTATTTTATGTTATAGGTATAACACAGAATTACCTATAAATGCATTACGTACAAGTAAAGGTTAATTAACACGTTTTAAAATTATATTTTCCCAAGACCTAGGTACAGTAATTGACGTATAAAACCGAATTACGCAGAACTGAGTTACGTATGAACGAATGTGGATCGTGACAGCTACGTTCAGATTGGGTTCGATTGTTGGGCAGAGTAAAACACCCAAACAAACAGGCTGATCTAGAATAGGATATCATATTGTATCAACTTGATAATTCATAGTTAATTCAAATCACCAAATTTCGTACTTGTAACTAATAGTTTCGAAAATATCGCAACACCAAATATGCCATGTGATATCGGTTTGGTGTTTGATTTCTTTTTTACTTAAAACTATCCAATCATTAATTATACCTTTACACCAAGCACCATTAAAGTGTTTATCGAACCTATTGGTAAACAGCTAATAAACACAAGAAACCAACCAACACAATAAACAGCGTCTAAAATAGAGGAGTAGCGTAACCAAAATCTCTCTCTTTTCTGTCCGGTTTAATTGATTGATTTGGTGTTTTAAGTCCACTTTATGCACAGTAAGGCTAATCGGGACTGGACCTACAGTTTAAAGTGGGATCCGAACCACTGTGTGCCTCCACCGGGTATCGAACCCGGAACCCCTTGATTACAAGGCGACGACGTTTCTGTCCGGTTTAAGTACTAGGGTATAACAATCGGAGGTTGAAATATTCAGCTAATGAAGATTTTTCTTCTAATCTGGTAATTCGCTTTCTACTTTTCTAGTGATTAACATTTTATGTTGCAGTTGCAGATGCATAAAAATACATGTTTGGTTGAAAATATATTTTAACGCCAAAAAGAAAACTTGTGAACTATCGGTCATTCTTAACGTGTCCTCAGGGCCTCCCCGATGGTGCATTGGTAGCGTCGTCGCCTTGTAATCAAGGGGTTCGGGGTTCGATACCCGGTAGAGGCACATAGTGGTTCGGATTCCACTTTAAACTGTAGGTCCAGTCCCGATTAGCCTTACTGTGCATAAAGTGGACTTAAAACACCAAATCAACCAACGATTTGTGAAAGTTTTGATGAATTTACTTACTTTTATAGCTCGTAATGCAAGATAGTACAGTTATTCAAAATTTTCTTGTGAAGTAATACATTTCAAGCCCGATGAGACGCGGCAAGAAATTTAATAAAATTCCAGATTGTTTCTTGCAGACAACAGGAGCCTACTAGGCGTATGTCCACAATTTAGATGCGAAGAAAATCGTAAACATCAAGAAGTTTTTACTTGCATTTTGCTATTTATGGTCAAAATTATATGTATACTGGTTAATTGCGGCGATGAGGATGAACTATTAAATATGTGATAAAAGAAACACAATCTAAAGGCATCCACACCCTGACCAAGATGAATATCATGACTCATTGAATTTGCTGTCAGAATTAGTAGGTCACTCTACTAGACACTAAACAACAAAAGGGGAAGTGAGTTACATTTTCCTTCAAAATTCTATTACTTTAAACAAGAAGAGTAAAGTTATATATACCTGTTTCTTCAATCTATTAATATTTCCAATATCAATTTTCAGAATTTTATGGAGTTGATTGTATCAATATATATTTCAATGCATAATAATTAGGATTATTAAAGTATAATGAAAGCGTTCGTTATAATTGAATTGAATTGTTGTTTTAAGTCGACTTTATGCACAGAAAGACTAATCGGGACTGGAACTGCATTTTAAAGTGGAATCCGAACAACTGTGTGTTTCCACAGGGTATCGAACCCTGGACCAGCGATTACAAGGTGACCACGCTGCCACTGCACCATCAGGGAGGCCCACACAGACCTATTATAAGTCTTGAAGTAAAAATCATATGTTGCAACAAAAGGAAAAAAAGTTAATGACGAACTATGCATGCAAAAACAATAGTAATTTCTCATACACACATTCTTCGTTTGGCAACTTCACTCATTGCCATACCATTTCTTCCCTCTAATCTCTTCAACGCTGTCACTTACATTGTACTTAATTCCTAGCCATACAAGCGATTTCAGGATTATTGTGTTTCTGCACAGCAACAACAAGAGAAGAGGGCCTTGGGGAATACTGCACACACTCAAAAAGCCAAAACATAGATATCAAATGAGCAGACGGTCCCACGAATCACAACAATTGCCACTTTCAGGTGAATGTGGAGGAGGGGATATAAATTATATACGTATACATACGTATATAAACACAACTGTTTATTATTATTATTTTATTTATTTGCTTACTTAAACGTCCTAGTTGTTCCCAACGGAGAGAAAACCACAACCGTAAATCTTGGTGCGTTGCCACAATTAATTATATACAGAGCATTCCCCGACATTCGCTACGAGACTCGGCGGCAAGCGGACCGGTAGCAGCGCTTGTCTTTCCCTGTGAACGGGGTCCGCGACAGTCGCTCGAGTCGGCTATTAAAATTACAGTTTTCATATTGTGTACTAACCTTGACTACAGAAGGTGTTGAAAATGATGTCACTCTGCTACAACACATTCCTGGCATCTCCGAAAGAAATTGGCATTTACACGTGCAAGTTCGTTTACTACTGTAATTCTCCCGATTTCTCGTACAATACTCTCTTTTAACTCACGGATGGTGTGCGGATTGTCTTTGTATATTTTATTTTTTAGATTTCCCCATTTTTCTTTCCACTTTTATTCAGAACTGACCCTGTTACTCTAAACTTTTTTACGAGGTTTAATATAGTGGTCCTATGTGGAACGGGAACACCAGGAAATTTCGTTGCAAAAGGTCGTCGCACTTATCCACAATTCCTCTTTCCGAAGTAACACTCGACAACGTAAATTCTTTGTTGCAATGTAAACTTTTGTTGTGCCATATTAAGCCACAATCTTCAACACACGGACACGACACAAGACAACTTCCGAGGGAGGATTATACTGGCGTCAGTCTGCAACGTCAACAGAAAGGGAAAGAGAGCGAAGGCAGGGAGAGCGAAAAAACAGACAGTAGCGTGCGACTGTCGCGGACCCGTTCACTGGGAAAGACAAGCGCTGACGCCGGGCCGCTAGCTGCCGAGTCTCGTAACGAATGTCGGGGAATGAATGCTCTGTAGAAGTGCTGAGAGAGTGTGGAATGAAATTTAAGGGGCGCGGTGTTGAAAATAAAGAAAACACGAAACATGCATGCATGTTTTAGGCACTAATTGAAATTCCAATAATATGCCAATGAAAGTGGATAAAACTAGCGAAAGGTGTCCCGGGTTCGATACCCGATGGAGGCACACAGTGGTTTGGATCCCACTTTAAACTATAGGTCCAGACTTACTGTGCATAAAGCGGACTTTAAAACTCCAACTGCTTCACTCTTGCTCGGTTTTAGTACAAGACATGTTTAGAAATTTGATTGATTGAGTTGGTGTTTAAGTACACTTTGTGCACAGGAAGGCTAATCGGGACTGGACCTACAGTTTAAAGTGGGATCCGAACCACTATATGCCTCCACCGGGAATCGAACCCGGAACCCCTTGATTACAAGGCGACGATGCTACCACTGCGCCATCGGAGAGGCCAAAAATTTGAAGGGAGGCCAATGACACATGAAAAATTGGAATATTTTTTCCAAGGAAAGGCAAGCAACGTATTTTCCCACGGGATGGGAGGGAATATGTTTCAGAAAATTGATAAGACACATTTGACTTTTTAGCCAATAAAAAAATTGAAAATTAAGAATTATATTTACAACCTTTCTACCTGCATATTTAAATTTGATCAGGATCGGACGATTTTTTAATTTTTTTTTGATTTTTTGTTTGGAAAAAGCAAAAAAACGGCAGTTTTTTTATTCTCAAGACGACTAAAAATCGAAAATGATTGGTTACTATAGCTTAACACAGAATTGAAACAGTCAAATTTTGATGTAACTCGTTTTTATTTAGGTCTACTGATTAATTTTTAATTAGAGTCCAAAACTCGAGTATACATAGCGGTGGATCAACAATGCAAAGGATAACACAAAGCACCTGACACTGAGCTATAGGCATTTATCGACAAACACAGACTACTTGAAACATAAGAAGAAACAATTCTTAACAACAATGCTGACGAAAGAAAGACAATGGCGGCTTGCCTTTATAAACTGCCGACAGTACAGGAAAGAAATCGGGGATCAGTGTTTGCCTGATGTAAACAATAACAGCGGTCTCACTTTAGAACGTAACATTCGGCGCTGAATATGACACGAGACAGCATGGCACTCTAAGAGTTGTTGTTGTTGAGTTGGTGTTTTAAGTCCACTTTATGCACAGTAACGCTAATCGGGACTGGACTTACAGTTTAAAGTGGGATCCGAAGCACTATGTGCCTCCACCGGGTATGGCACTCTAGGAGTTGGTGTTATTGGTTGAAAAATGGTTGAGGAAGAAAATTAAAGGGTGCGCAAACACTTCTTCGCACCTACCCCTTGGCACTGACAAAGAAAGGGTAGTTCAGAATTGCCAAGCGTCTGGTCTGAACGTCGGACCACTCTCCCCCCACTTAAACAGGACAGGGAGGGGGGAGGCGGGCGGCGTTTTCCTTTGGTTCGTTTTTTTTCAAGAGTAGCAAAATACTCATTGCAGTTCATTCCATCAATACTTGCGTCAGTAAGATCTCTACAAGCAAAGGACAATTTGATCAAATCTCATACTCTATTCATTAAAGTAGTTAATATTATTATTAATAATATTAATATACATATTCAAACTTGCAAGCAAAAACGTAATTTGAATCAAGTTCAACGTAAGATTCTTTTTAAGTACACTTTATGCCTAGAAAGGGTAATCGGGATTGAACCTACAGTTTAAAGTGGGATCGGAACCACAATGTGCCTCAACCGGGTAACGAAGTCTGGACCTCTTGATTACACTACGTCCTGGAGAGAGAGATTCTAAAATGGCAAACTTAGGTTTCTCAATGGGTTAACACTTGTATTGTAACTGTGAATAGTACAGAGTATACAGAATATGAGAATCGCCTTGTAAACTGGCGATATGCAGTGGAGGTGCACTATACACTGGTTCGAATATTATATTATATAATATGTAATATATTATATATTACATCTTATATATTATATGAATAACTTACTTTCTGTCCTCCAAAATCTGGGGGAGAGGTTAGTTCAGTGTAATACGACGCCAGGGTTTCCGGGTTTGAATCCCAGCCTGGTCATGAGTGTCCCTTCCTAAATTTATAAAGTGCTTATTTTTATTACAAAGCGAAATGAAATAGAATGTTTATGGATGAATGAGGAAAGAATCTGATTCCAATATTTCAACTGATTTCACAGTCGAATAATCATTAATGACTGAGGGAGCGTAGGGCAGCAGTTGTCCCTCACTTTTAGCCACTTTTGCTCCGCCACTATGCTAAAGCTTATCTATAAAGGAAAAGTAAAGTTCCTTTGCCCAATCCAGTTTTGGAACCCAATCGCCGCCACTGTCGACAGCACCATGGACGTCCGGAGGATTTTTTCCAGGGAGGGGCAAGGAAGGTATTTTTTCCAGGGGGGGGGGGGCAAACGAAGACAATTTTTTCCCAAAAATAGTGTTGTTCCCTAAAAAACATTGCTTAAATTTGAATTTATGGCGTTCATGCCATAATTAACACATATTATTGTGGCTAAAATGAAATTATATGTGTGAAATACATATTTTTTGGTCGATTTTCATTTTCCAGGGGGGGCACGGCCTCCCCCTGCCCCTCCTTCCGGACGCCCATGGACAGCACGCCTTGCAACACACACCACCATCCTGAGCCCAAAGGAAATTTTCCTACCTGGCCACCTTTAGTTGTCTTTGTTAGGCTGTGAAGTGGAAATGGAGACTTGCTACTCCTTGCCGCAGGCCTGTCTTTCATCCCTCCCTCATGTATATGCCAGTGGGCGATGCACTGACCATACGTAGGGGACGATTCGTTGCTGCCACTCGAGAAGAGGGAAAACACGTGCCATATACTAAGTTAAATACAATTGAGTCGCCGTAGTTTTCTGGTTTTCGATATCATAGTCTGCTCCAATTGTTCTCACGGTGCCACTGGCGTAAGCAGGATTTTTGTTCTGAAGGGGCTGAAATTGTAAAGGTGTATAGTATATAGCTTTGTTCTAGAATTGTGGGATACCGAATAAAATATATAGGCTATCGTACATTTTCAGCTTTTCACTATTAAAACTGTACTCGAAGACAGAAATGGTTATCGGGTGTCATTTTAACTTTAAGGGAGGTTTGCGTTTACATCTTTCCTTTCTGTGAGTTCTTACAAATTTTCATTTAAAATTTGGATTTTCTTAAAATTTCTGGAGGGCAGTAGCCCCATCAGCGCCCCCTGCGTACGCCAGTGCAAGGTGCTATGCCCCACAGGAAATCGAAACCTTTATTGCTCGCACAAAATCATGCGTGTCGTGTCGTTTCAGTGTGAAATCCCCATGTAACGTGCTTCTTGGAAACAAAAATTTTGAACTGAAGCGACACAAGCTGCATTTGTAGCTTGGACTGGACTATGTTCTCAATACGGTGCATCGTGTCACCTGTTTCTGTTGTTCCCGCATACGCAATGAATCTTTTGCATTAGATTGAAGGGTCTCGTGTCGCTTGTCGCTTGGATGTGAAATCACCATGTCGCTCGGGCCGTGCATCAAATTGACTTGGTCTGTTCAGTTGTGCGCGGTGTATGTGTTGCTTTAGTGAGCTTTTACATGTCGCTCGAACTGGGCTCTTCTCTCATTGAGAGATTTCACATTGAAGAGACATGTGGTGCTTGAGAATCTCACCAGTCGAACTCAGTCTTCTGGGGCTACCGGTAAGGTGTGAAACGTTGATATTGATTGACTATACCCCGCGACAGGTTAAGTTTGCAGCAGGTTTTATGTATTAAACCGCGCGAGAACGGCGCTCACCATCTCCCGTGCGAGTCTTGCCTCGACCGCCGAGCTGTTCATATCACAGACATTGAGCAAATCGGCAGTATTGCAGCGGAACTATATTCTGCGTGCACGTTTGGGTCTACATGGGCGAAAAGTTGCTGCAAACTTAACTTGTCGCAGGGCTTAGTTCCGAAGCGACATGTGTTGTGTGTCGCTTTGGTCTGAAAGCTGCTTGGCATCGCCGTGTTGCTTGTCGCCTGTAACTTTCAGACCGAAACGTCAAGCAACACGTGGATTTCACTCCAAACAGCAAGTGCAAATGACATATGTCGATTGGAAACGCGTCAATTCGCAGCAACGTTTCATAACGTAGCGGCAGGCATAAAGGGGCTCAGAAACTTGCTTTGGATTGGTGAAATCCTCAAGCAACACGTGTCGCCTGTAAGTTCGGTGTGAATTCTACCTTACTTTAGAGACATGTATTACGAAAAATATTGAAATGTTAGTGAAGAACCTATTCTTATTAATGTTTAACTACGTATTTTGCCATTTTTGAACATATGCATCTGCATTCTAGTGACGGAAGAAACATTTTAAGTGTGGAAGGTATTTCGGGAAGGAGATTCAAGTCGTACTCTTAAATACGCCACTGTCACCACAGAGGAGGAGCAAATTTTTAACGAGTGGAGTAGACGGAGAAAACGAATAGTTAGACCACAATTAAGAACGTAAATATGTATGTTGTTTTTGTACTATATTGTCCTGTATCTGGCTTTTGTGCTTTAGTTAGATTAAGCGCAATCATTTCCAATATTCTAACATAGGAACTCTGGTTGAATATTTTGTTAATTAATACAAGAAGAAATCCTACTAGTTTGCTTTCTTGATGAGGAAATACACAAGCATTTCCTACAATATTCTTTGCTCGCTCACACGCACCCTCCGGCAGATTGCTACAATTCTTCGTTGATATATATATTTTCCGAGAAATACGAGACGTAATTTCCCAAGCTCAAACCGATATATTAAATACGGCTACTATCACACAACGAACCCTCTCGGAACGCAATCGTGAAGCGCCGTTAACATTTCCCACTTAGGCAATGATGTAGCAACGCTGCATTCTCCAGCGTTGCAACTTATGCAGCACTGCGAACAATGCAACGTTCAGAGCCGTCAGTGAAAAATGCTGAGTCATGTAAGTTGAGGGGGAGATCCGACAACGCTGTTCTCTGCAACCGCAGGCCCCACCCCCTACGACCTTCCTCGCTCCGCCTTGACGTCACCGCTGATGTAGTTCCGCAATTTTTCACACACTGCAGATGTCTCTGGCGTCGCACAAACGACACACACGTTGTGTGTAGGTGATAAGCACAGAGCCCCGTTGAGAGGAACCGATAAACACCTGATACACACGTACAGGCACAATGCCCCGAAAAGAGGAACCAGAAAAATGCACTGTTTTGTAGCATAACTCCGAGTACAATTGTCGGACATTGTTCTATCTTTTATCAAAATATAGATCTTGGTCCCCTTCGTCGATTAATTCCACGACATTAAATTTTCCTTTGCCGGTTCGGCCATAATATTAAATAATGTGCTTTCTCGTTCCGAGGAACCACCAAAATTACCTCGCAATGAAAAAGTCCCTCTTAATGCTGGTAATTTTTCTGATCTTGTTCCTCCTAATGACGGGTATACCAACGCACCCCCAAACACAGCGTATGTGTGTGTGTGTGTGTAAAGGTAGGTAGGTAGAGGGGTCCCCTTTAGCAATATTTTGCAGGGGAGGGGACTAAGACGCCAGAGGTGCAAGGTTGGGCATGTGAGTGTTCATCAATTTCATGATATCATCACCCATCCTCATCTTTGCGATTAGCCAAAAGTGGCAGAAATGCGAAGTAAAATAAACAAAATAAATCAATCAAACATTCCCAACTCACTCAAAGACCTTGTGAATCCAATCCAAAATCTACCGGTAGAACCTGCAGTGAGTTTCATTTATCTCGTGCATTCATCTGACTAATGTAATTTTCTTACAGATTGACTTTAGGGTTTCACTTAAAATGGCGTTGTTTGTGTTGCATTCGATACCAAAATTAGATTTTAAGCAATTAATGTTCAATTATAAGTATACCTAATATATAGGTAAAAATATTTCCCCCCTCCTCTGATAATATCGCAAATTGCGCCCTGTTTAAATGTCTAGGAAAAGCAGTACATTGTACCCCCAAGTTGGTCTGTTAGTGTCTCGTCTCGTTCGTGTAAGTATTTCGTTTTGGAAAATTCCATTTTAATTATTCAAAAGGAAATGGGATCAGTCATATACTCTTCTGATGAAGATTTGTATCTTATCTTCGAATCGACGCGACCATTTCTTTAGAAAAGTGTACCCACCACCCCCTTACGCAAAGGAGCATTCGTCTGCAGCGTGATTTTCTGATAGCAAATCTGATTCCATCGTTCCACACACATTTTAAACCATTTTCATCTCCTTAAAGAGGTTTCCAAGAACTTAGGTCAATGAACTAACTAGTACCAAAAACCACAATGTGGTAGAATAAGTTTTGAATGGTTTGAATTTCTGTGGTAAGGAAGATAATGTTTATAAGTTATAAACAATATACACTTTTTTATTGGGCGAACTGAAAATAGGTTCTTTTAACAGTAGCGTCTGCTGTCAAATTACCAAGAGGGGGTACAGGGGGTACAACTCGATTTACGGATTTAGGGGGTACAGTACTCCCCTTCAAAAATTTAGGGGGGTACAATGTACCCCTGTACCCCCCGTTCCTGCGCCACTGTGAGGGAGCTTAACCTGAAACAAAGGAAAATTGTTAGTGTTTATTCTCTTTGCCATTGCTGGTTGGTTGAAGATCTCCACATCCGGGAGATAGGCCAAGGCAAGGCCCTTACGGGTTGTAGGGCCACGGGTTATTAGGCTAACACCAATTTTTTTTAAGTACTGTCGTCTACCATTATTATCCTTGAGAGAAAAATGGGGGTGCGGACCTACGAAGCACAATACAAGTGGTGCTTATATACCTTTCCCTGGCGCAGGCTTTCCAACAAATTTCCATAAGGAATATACGTTTCTGAAAGTTCTCAAGTTTGCTACTAGATGGCAGAAGTATCGCTTCCACTTTGTTTGTGGAACCCATGAAGCCACCCGTTTTCATGTGAATGCGGGCTGGCTGGGGACGGTGACGCGTTCCTGTAATCCATCTACCTTGGAAGTCGGTTGTTGTGGACAGATCATTCCCCATCGAACACAAACCAAGGTGTACGGACTTCGTGAGGTTCCGGAGTCGCTGCCGGAGTAAGTTAAACATGAAGTACTGCACCACTATTGTAGTACACAAAATCTGACTCCGATTTCTGCACACTGTTCCCAGATTCTGGACCAACAACCTTAATTTTACTCTTATTGTAGGAGAATTTGTATAGATCTTGAAGAAAGTTTCAGTCAGTTGCTACTGTCTATATTGTGTCAAGGTTGAATATAAATGTACAGTGTATAGATCAGTGGTTACGTAAGCCGCGGCCCGGTAAATTCGTTTTTCAAAAGTCGATGTCCCGATCCCAACAATATTACTCGTAAATAGCTTTCAAATTTTTTAAACTTCGCAACATCTTATTTGACCGCCCTGAAAAATTTCGAAGTCCGGAATTCGTAAATTTGGCAGCATAGCGCTTCAGAGCCAACTAAGAGTAGCCAACTTTGCAACATTTCTTCTTCCTGAATGAAAACGCTCGTAATTTTTTTTCATTCTTTCACATTCCATAACGTAAAGATACCCTATAGCAGTAATAAAATTATGAGTAGACAAAAAAATGTTAAGTAGAAATACGAATGTTGAAAATATTTCAAGATTCTTCGTTCTGAATTTGAAAATAGGAAAATGAACGTGCATTGTGAAACACTGAACAGGTTCTCATCCACCTGGAAAGAATTGCGGTCACATTTGAATGCAAGAAGGCAAATTTATGATGATTTTATGCGAAATGTTTAGTAAAGATACTTTGCACAACACCAAACGATTCTGCAAAGTGTGTCTTTTCCTTGGTTCTTGGCGAAAAATGGTTCGAAACTCCGGCACAATGTTGCTTCAACTGAGATTAACGTGTTTTACTGAGATTTCTGTAAGCAATTTCCTGGAGTAGTTGGTTATGTGACAGCTCATTCCTTTTTTTTACTGTTTTCGTCAAGATCGAAACATCGTAGGTTCAAATCCCACCCTTTCCTTATTATTTTTTCCTTTTTATTTACCGAGTACGAAGTGTTCTAATAACGTAATACAATATTATATGATATTACTGTAAATATTTATGCGATGCATGCTCAGTCGCGGCGATTGGGTTTCAAAACTGATGGGGCAAGGTGGGAGGGGGGAAGGGGGGAGGGCAAGGACAGTTTCTTTCGCTTGGTAGATAATGTTTAGCATAGTGCTGGGTCATCTGCCCCTCCACACTCCATAATCGTCGCCACTGTGCATGCCTCAAGTAATGCTTCTACTAATGTTTTTAATCTTTCAGTGATTGGCAGGATTTTAGGAAATACTTTTCCTTTCATTCAGCTGTTATAAGTTAACACATATTAAGAACTTACATGTCAACTTTCTGCATCCGGAAATGCTGGACATAAATCGCATAAATATCAACGGAAATATCCAAGAAACGTAGATAAGCATTCTCGTCCAAAGCCGTTTACTTCCCGAAAAAGATTTTGCAAAGAAGTAAGTTTGAAACCATGACCTTCCATTCCATAAGCAAACGATCCCCCTACACCACACGGTTCACGTTATTTTATGCACTCGGTTCGGATCCCACTTTAAACTGTAGGTCCAGTCCCGATTAGCCTTACTATGCATAAAGTTGACTTAAAACACCAAATCAACCAATTCATCTCCTTTCAGAGTGGGCCTTCTATGATACTGTAGTTGGCCAGCATCCGAAAATACAGTTCTGCTTCGCGTATACCAGAGTGTAATTGCATTTAATATTGTGACTAATTTTACTTTAAAACTACAGATTAAAGAGATAAAAGTGTCCAGAAAAAGAACCTCAAAGTAGATCTTCACACAAAGTATTTTAATCCATTGCCAAACATTTCAGTTAAGAATAACATTATGCTTTTCCATTGACCGTATTTTCGATTCATGGTGAATTTGCTAAAAGGACCATGTCAAGAAATCTAAATATGTAAGTTTTACTAGTAAATGCATTTAAAATGCACGAAACAACAGGGGAGTAAAAAAATTAAAAAAAAACTGTTAAAAATACTGACAAATAAACTAAAAGCCAAAAAAGGCCGAAAAATGCATAAAAAAATGTAAAAGAGAAAGTGTTTTCCGGCTCTAACTGAAGGGAAACGGACATGATATCAGGTTTAGCATTGTTTTTAAGGGTCAGAAAAAAGGTTGATTTTTCATCAACTTCCGGACCCTGATTAGTAATTATGATCATTGAAAAAGTTGGAGGCAGCTTACTTAAAATTTTCTTGCTGAGGGATCGTATCGTCCCATATCTCCACTTCATAATAAAGAAAAACATCAAGTTCATATTTCGAAAATGGCTTGGAGTTTTCCACCACGAAAATATGATTTTCATAGTTTGAAGTTCGTTAGTATTATCTTTCAAGGTTTCCATTGTTTTAATTTCACACATATTTTATATTTCATACGTTCCTCTCTCTTTTCATACAGTCTTTGGAAAAAAGCTGAAGTTTCTTGTCAAACATGGTCTGGTTCAAATGACTCCTTTTCGCTCTCCTGTTCCTACTTTAAACAAACAACAAAATACTTCGTAACTAAACGATTGCTTGTTCAAAACACGGAATTTTTACACAATTTACAAAATATGACAAAACGCCAATCGACATGTTCATCATTTTTCCCTTTCAGCGTTTCTCGATTTTATCTGAATTCGTTTCCTCATGAAAATTGCCATGAGGAAATTATAGATATGACATTATGTGTGAATTGGTTTCTTCAAACTGGTAGCAAATTTTAACATGAGCTACCTAGAGAAGAGGTAGCGTGCTTGATTCTTGTAGGGAGGTCGTAGGTTTGATTCTCCACATAGGCAGGATTTTTTTCAGGAGTATATCGTTGGGTGTAAAGTTTATCCACCATGCTAAGAAGTTAACATTGGTCTCTGTATTTCACGAGAGGAAAGGAAATAGTAAGAGGAAGTTATTTCGATGATAGGAGGAAGTCACATGCCACGTGGAATGCGCAGAATCAAGTTACATAGAGCTAAGTCTGTAATGGTGGTTTCGAATATTGCAAAATTAGTGGGGAAAGTTTGTTATATCTGATACTCGTACTTTCTGTTCAAAGAAGACAAACATTTTAGATACAAAGCAGTGAGGAATTAACGATCATTATGAGGTTTTGAATTTTTTGTTTGTCACTCACTATATAAATACTTATTAGTAGTTTCTTATCGAATCGGCCTTCGTCGCAATAACAATTTATTTATGTTAATTAGCGATTTACTATTAGTTTTAGACGCATGGTAAGATGGTGGTGAGGGGATTGACAACAGTCATTACGAAGGAACGGACATAAAATTACAAATCTTAGCAATTTGAACTTATTAAACGCTCTCCTTCGTTACAGTACTGCACTACATCACTACTTAACATAACTGTATATCTTTTTTTAGTATATCGAAATCTAATAATCAATATTTTAGGTGTCAGTGAAGAACAAACAATACATAACTTAAATAACATTACATTTTGCATCCTGAATACATATATGTGATTTGTGAATTAATCATGATGTGTGTGTTAACACAACATATGAACAATAACTAAAAAGCAAAGTTTTAACTTTAAATCCTGGAAATCTCCAACTTCTAAGGGGAAATATGCGCAGAAGGGACGTCCCTCAAGTGTGCATCGGATTCATTTTTTAAATATTCTAATATCAACGGTATCTGTTCAGCAAACAAAAAAAGGAGAGGGTGGGATTCGAACCCGCGACGTTTCAAGCTTGATGAAAAACAAGGATAGCAGCGCCTATTCACCTGCTCTACGTTAACTTACTGACGTTATTCTTTTAAAAACATGTTGACGTTTATGAAGATTCCCACCTTCCAGTGTTTCAAGCACATTTTCTCGACAAGTCGTGTAAAATATATGTTTTTGAGAACTGTTCAATATTATGCAAGGTATTGTAAATAAAATGTCGCATAAACTCCTCACAAATTTGCTTCTTTCTGCACAAATTTGATGGCAATTTCCTCCAGGTGGAGAAAAACTCTATTCAGTGTTTCAAACCCCCCAAATTTCAAGTCGAGCAGGCAGAATCGTAAATATCCTTCAAGGTTCATTTTCCAATTTATTATTTCTGTTTGATTGTGTATTATAATAGCGGTTTATAGTTTCTAAGTTCATGGAAAGTGTTAAACTGAAAACCTATCACCGCAGCGTTTCTCGTCTAGTGGAAGGACCTACTCAAAGTTGGCTACTCTCACCTGGAGCTGAAGTGCAATGTTGCTAAGTTTACGATTTCTGGACTTAGAATTCTTTCGGGGCGGTCAAATAAGATTTTGCGAAGTGTACCATGGAAATTTAATATAAATACATGGAAATTGGCGAGCTCCAAGTGAGTGAACGTAATCCGGCCACGGAGACCTACTATAACGGCTGGGGATACGTCGGGCTGACCCCCCGACTATTCCAATACTGGTTGAAGATCTCCACGCTTAGAGGTGACGAAGGAAAGCGTGGGAGGGAGACCGGCAGTCGGTAGGTATGCCTAGGCCATTCATGGGCTGTTGCGCAACGGATTATTATTATTTAAATTATGGCATAATAAGACAGTATTAGTTCAATTATGCCTAGCCTTGTTGACAAATATAAAATTGGTTTTAAATTAGTTGACAACGACTGAATCTAATGGAATCTTTTAGCTTCCTCTGACCAATATCATTAAATTAATTTTCATGCTAATTTTTATTGGCTTGTTCCATTTTAGACAGGAAAATTCCCATTAATCAGAATATTTCTTTTCAATATATTTGTTATTGAAAATTGCTGCTCAAACTAAATCGACCTGTCCGTCAACCTTCAAATTTGGAGGTGGGAAGGCGTTTCATCGCTCACCGTCACTGTCAAGGAAGCATTTCCTGTTATCGAACACGAAATTTTTCGATTATTTAATATTGCATATCCATTTTAATTTTAATAACTGGCGTTCAGAGAACGCTGTTACTTTATAATCAAAGTATCCTTGGTTCGATCTCCGAGACCCTTCTTCACCCTATTAACAAACAAGTAAATAACGAAAACTTAATAATACTACAATTAAACCGAACTCTCCCACTTCGTCCGCAGACTCGTAGCCAGGATTTTATTTCGGGGGGGGGGGGGGGGCTCATGCCTTATCAGCAGCCGCCATTTAAAGGCGAAATAGTGGGGGCAGAAGCCCTGAATATGAATTTCTCAGTATATTAAACTTATTACACAAGATGTTTAATCCTGCTAAGGAAGTTAAATTAATTACCACTATACACTATTTAAATTAGATATTTGTTAGATTTCGGGAGGGGGGCTTCAGTCCCATTAGCCCTCCCCCTGGCCACTTGCCTGTTCGTCCCCATGTCTAATCGCTGCAGTTGACACGACTTTAGGACATACCTTCAATATAGATGGTTTGTATCTCCCTTTAATTCATTTCTGTTCATCAGTAAAAGAAAAATGGTTACAGTAGCATTTCAACTAAATACAAGTGAAATATATATATATATATTTTTGCTCTGTAAACTCTTCAAAATAAATAGTTAACACGGAACATTATTTTTGAAGTAAAACACGAAAAATTTTAGACACTGATAACACGAAAGGAAGAAAAATCGTGTTCAGCCAACGCCTCAACTTACTATCTTTGCAAGAGCCTGGTAGTAAGATAGCTGGTTTCAGTGTCGCGTCACAAACAGCAGCAACTCTCGTCGTACGTACACAGTAGTATCCACGAGTAAACAAAAACATATCGAACGGCACAATCGATTGTGGAACTGTAGCACAACTACTTCCGGTTCACGGCGGCCGGGTAATTCAAGCGCGTATTGTGGCCTTTCATCTCGTTTTGTATATCGGATGAAATGGATCATATAAAAGCACTTGACGACGAGGAGAATAAGAGATATCAGGGCAAAGTAGAGTCCTTTGCATATCAATTGGATGAGCAAATAGGAAGTAATACGGCATTATTCCAGGATGAGATCCATTTGCTGATCGTCGTTGCATCGGCGATATTTGTAGCCTACATATTTAATAGAAAGTAATTTTTCCTACAAAGCGAGAGTGCTTAAAGCATGTAAATCTTTAGATGAATACATTTAGCCTATGTTTTAAGTGAAAAAGTGCGAGATATACGGACATATAAAAAACGGAAAAAGGAGCTTTTTTTCTTCTTTCTTCAGTCAGGACGAGTCAGAGGGATGAGGTAATGCACACTTGCTGGTTTCGTTCCCGTTTGAACGCAGAAATACAAAACGCTCATTGTTGTTTTGGGTAAATTTTCTGCTATTTGTGTTAAACATGACGATGAAGATGAATAATAAACCGGAAAAATTACTGATGGGACAAACACAATGACACACCAATGCCTGACCATGGTGTTCAAACCTAGGACCTCTTCTCTATCAATGTTGAAAAGATTTCCATTGCAAAAGACGAAAATTAATAATAGTAACCGCACTTAATTTTCTGGTTACAAAAAAAATATTTCCTCTGGTTGCACAAAATTTTATTTCCTCTGGTTACACTCACAAAAAAAATCTGGTTACAAAAAAATTTAGTACAGTTCGTGCGTACTTCAAGAACGTAACATGTAACCTATCTGACTATGACCGAGCATTTTTTGAAAGGAAAAGTATTATTTTTGCTCATATCACTAAAACAGAGAGAAAATCGAGATTTGAATGATTTCTCTTCTACCTTTAATGAAGTGCAAGGGGTGCGGGACGCAAAATTTTTTGTTGGGAAGGAAACAGGACGGGGTATTTTTAAAGTCCTGACGTTCAAAACGGGAAAAATTATGTTATTTCCCGGCTAAATTGGGAGATTATAGGAGCGGAAAATATTCAACATTAACATAACCCACAGCGCTACAGACCTTGAAGGGCCTTGGCTTACCTACCGACTGCTGGTCTCCCTCCCACACTGTTCCCCCGTCACCTGTTATAGCGTGGAGGTCTTAGACCAGTATTGGGGTGACGGGTGATCAGCCCGACGAACCCCCAGCCGTTGTTGTAGGTCTTCTCGACCGGGTTACGCTCACTCACTCGGAGCTTCCCAATTTCCTCACGATGGTGGGTTGCCACCGGCCCTATACGTAGGCCGAATAAATTCCGACCAGAGCCGGATTCGAACCTACGCCGTCCCGCAGCGAACGATCTCAAGACGAGTGAACGCCTTAACCCGCTCGACTACGGAGGAGGACTATTCAACATTACCCGATACTAAAAAAAAATGTTAATTATACACACAATTTTACCCTCGGGTGATGATTTATTTTGCATTTCTGGAATAAAAACTGCTAATTTCAATAAATTTCGGATCGGAAAGGGATTTTTTTTATCAGGTCCCGACTTTTTGGTTTCCTGCACATCCGTTGTCATTACTGCGGAGTCTACTCCTGCTAATGGGCTTCCAATTTTCACGCCTGACAGCTTGAATCCAATAATTTTGGCGCCTAGATCTCGAGGAAATGGATGAAGAGAGATCCGTGAAAGATTATTTAGCACTGATCGTAGTTTACATCCTCCTTGTCAACACCCATTCGTTTCTTTCATACATGACACAATCTCAGCTCCTTTTAGTGGCATGTTGTGAGCCTACGAACCGGAAGTTGTTGTGCTACAAGTATGGCGTCCGCGCGAAGACACTTCCTTCCGGTGGATAGCCCCTATAGGAACGCGCCGCCGTTCAAAATAACAAACGAAAGGCTTTTCACTGCGTAGCGCTGTAGATAACTACTGGGAAATGGAAAGACTGTAAGTGCAAGTGATGCACCCTCTCCTTGCACAATTCGAGCTATATCCATTTATCCCCTTTTCGATCCCTGCGTGCTTACTACTTTCCAGAAAGTATGTGAAAATAATGCTTGAGATCTCATGCTCACAATAGCAATGAAGTGCTTGTTCTCGTCACTCAACTTGCATTACACAACTTCAGCATTAGAGCATATGACATGGTACCTTTCCACCTTTTGTAGCAAATACGTATAGAACAAGACGAGGGTGAACGTGAAACCCCGTCGACAAATTGGACCGTGGAAGCTACATAAGCACAATACTATAAATTCACGTCCCATGGTGCTCAGGATATTCACCGGAAACTGTTAGAGATTCGAGTTCAAAACACTGTACAATTTATAATTAGCCTATTTAAACGTTTTCCTAAAGTTAATAAATGCAAAAGAAACATTGTTCCCCTTTCACATTTTAAGTTAAAATATAATTTATCTTTTCATATATTCAGTATTTCTACTGCATCTACTGCATAACACAGAATATGATTGATTCTCAACGTTTGAAGTCCACTTTATGCACAGATAGGCAAGCAACTTTACTTAGACTGCAGCTACAGGTAACGTGGAATCTGGGTCATTGAAATGAGTGTACACCGGAAATCGCACACGAGAACCCTTCAATGTGATTTCAATTTATTATTAATTATGTTCAAATTCTTTACAAGTGCAATTCGGCATTTTATTGCTGGTTACTGTTCTGCAAAGAGTACATAGACTGACTATACGTGTTTCCTTTGCCTTATCCGCAACATATTACAGGACGAATCGCTTATGAAAGTCAAGGGGAGAAAATGCAGTACTTACCCCAGTTGCAATTCAACTTCATGTCGGGAAACCAACCGTCGGGAAAACCAATACACCTGCAATAATGGCAATCACACTACGAACTGACACCTATTTTTGTGAAACAAAAGACAAACTAATTAATTTGCAGTGCCCCGAGGAAATACGTGGGCAATACGCGAAGCTCTCTCTGTGTTCATGGACTGGACATACCATCAGGGCTCTTGCCAGGAACAAGAACGTTCTCATGAAAAAAAAAAAAAAGAAAAAAAAAAGGCGACTACCGAGGGACGGGACGGCGCCTGGGGAGGGTGGGGATGGGCAACCGCCCACTAGAAAAATCAAGAAACTTTTACACTTGGAAAAAAATTGAAACGAGTAGATGTTAGACATTCCAAATACCAAATATACAGTGTGTACAGTCGTGGAAAGAAATACTTCCCCTGTAAGCATACTGGTATTAAGTCTTTATGGGGGAAGAACTTTTTTCCATGAATGCACACTTGGCTATTTTATCTATGACGCACACACACACACACAAAACACACACACATACATTGTGATACTAGAAATGTTTACAAATTACCATCTCTGAACAAACTTCCTTGGCAAAACATTAGTTTATCGACTAAAGTTGAGAAAATCAGAGCATATCATGATTTCATTACAACAAATAGACTATATAATTTGTCTTCGTCAAATAATGATATTGACACTATGATACGGAAAATAACATTAAATCATGTAAGACTTCAGTACTGGTGATAGACTTATTTCTCACCTGTGCTAACTTATAGTAAAGATGTCACGATTTCTTGCGAAAATTGTGATTAAATATAGCTTACCGTTATTTTGCCTCTAGTTTCATACCAGGATTTTAGATTTAATTAGTAAGAAGCAGTTACAATAAACACTTCAACGCAATACAAATAAAATTAAAATTTGAGATTACCATCTATTAGTTTATATAAAAAAAGCATGTGGGATTATTAAATTGATAAAGAAGGGCCAACTTATTTACGAGTAGCTAATTTTCACCACATACACTTTTTGGTGCCAGTTAATTCTTCTATGTTTACTTGTAGATAAGGCGCGGTAGAGTTGGTAGAGTAGAGCATCTGGATACCTTATGATTCTTTGTTGCTTACTTTTGTAGAATTACGAAGAGGAACAGAGTCAAATAAGTAGGTTACTTGAGACCATCAGAGTCCCAGAATCAGGCATAGACAGAGACAACAGAGATGCGAGCAACGAATTCAACAAACCTAATCTGGTCAATTATGAATCTGGATACTCCATTACAATAAAATGACACTAAACAAATAATATATATTTGTATGAAACTTTGGAATAATTCAGAACAGAACACAAAGAAGCACCATATGTTGTACAAGGAAGATATATTTGTGGTCATTTTTTACGCTTTTCGTTTACAAGTACAGGCATTTCATATACAAGCTACAAAGGTAGGAAGTACAAGGTATTTCCAATTTCAGCAGGTTTTTTCCAGAAAAATACACACTACAGTACATATTTTCACACCGAACAAACATAATATCAGTGTTAACGATCTAGGGGATATTCTTTTTTTAAAAAAATAATTCAAGAGTTTCAATGAGACCCGTTTTCGAACCTTTCAATTATACAAAAGGAAGGTGTACAGCAATACGTCACAGTGTTTTGAAACAAGAAACACATTATTTCTTACATTTATCACAATTTAGTATATATCACAAACACGTACTGGAATGCTTAAGTTGCAAGTACATTTTTTTGTTACATTTTACATAAGAAACTATGCTATAGGAATTGTTGAGAAAGAGAGAAGCATTTTTACATACTAATTATATAATATCTGACTTCTATTTTGTCTAATTTAAGTCAACCCGGTAAAACTTATGACATACTCATTTTTCATATGAAACATACAATGATATTTGCATTCAGAGTATTTCCATAATTCTTGACGATTTTGATTTGGATACAATCTAATATCTCTGTCTTATTTAAACAGGTATATTAAAAAAGGGTAGCCAGTGCACTTAAATGACAAAAATACACTTCAATACAGTTCAATGGGAACATGTATCCTCTATAAAAGGAGAAATAAGAGGAAAAATTGTGCTAGTCTATTCAAATTAAATTGGTCCATAGCAGGCACATATTAACATGAATTAATGACTCATGCTAATAGTATGTGAATTGAATGCCTAAACGAATACATGCAGAGGCGTTACTTGGGGCCTAAACTTTGGGGGGGGGGGAGTCAGAATCGAACTTGGAGCTTAACTTTGGGAGTTTATCAACACACAAAATTAGCGTCCAGGATTAGTTGCTAAATACCGGCTTCATTTGCTAAATCACAAATATTACTCTATATTACTTTGCTCCTCAGGTTCCAGAAGGTTAACAAAAGTACCCTTTTAAATTTTAATGAACCTGATTATTGGAGGATTTTGGGGGGGGGGGGCAAGGGGTTCCCCTTGCCCCCGCCAAGTTACACCTATGCATATATGTAAATGAAAAACCATAAGATAGAAGATCGTAGACAAAATGAAAAATTCATTACAATAACTCACATAAGCTTTATTGTTTAAGAACAATGGAACATAGGATATATTATTTACTGTATTTTAGTTATTGTGCGTCCAAAATTATAACTCAATCGTACGTACGTACTTGCGTTGCTGCTGTTATTACAAAGTCAAGCATTTGAAAATAAATTGCTTCTCATTTATCTGAGAACGGTCACTGCGTTGATCACATAACGTAGTCTTGATGTCAATGAATCCAAAAAACTCCAAAAGAAAGCTACGTGCTGATTATTTGCGTTTATGGACATCACGAATATCTACAATGTCACTAAATACAACATTAATAATTGACTTCGAGTATCGAAAATATAGTTTTTGAAATGTATCGCGAAGGAAAATATGAATCCAACTAAACATGTAACATGTTTACACAAGTATTTAATAAAAACGATACGTCAGGAAAAGTGTGCTAGCACAATAACTTACTGTATTACTTACTCTGGAAGTTTTGTATAAAAAAGATTACACTGGTTTATCATTGGTCCATTCCGTTAAAATTATATTGTGCTTAGCCACATACTAGCAGTTGAAATGTACTTGCTTGTAGTAAGGAATGTACTTGTATGTAATATTTGATATATGATGACGTTGTGATAGTGATATTCCTATTGTAACTGACAACTACCATTTTTGTCAGCAACTTATGTCTTGCTGGTCCGAAGCCTTTTCAACAACGGAGTGTGATGCCAAGTTATCCTTGGTAATTAGAGTAATCGAATATATATTTATTCATCTGAAGCAGATACTGGCAGAAACGTCTAGAAGCAGATCGCTTGTTATATATTGATATGGAACAAACAAATGTTCTTCGTTTTCTCCTTTTCATAGTCTTTATACATACCTCTGGTATAAACCACCATTTTTCAAATATATTTCAATATTGAAGATTTACTTCAGAAATACTAACACTTTACGAAGCAAAACGACATGACTCAAGTTTCTTTGGTACTTCGTGTTTATAAATGATATGTAAAACAAATCAGAAAGTTATTCTTTTACATACATGAAATAATGTAAAAAAATCAAAAACAAATATAAAATAGGTGACTAGAAATCAGAAAATCAACCATGTTGTAAAACAAAATCACTGCAGATCAATGATCTGAAAATACATGTGTACAATAATGAATGCCATAACTAAACATGACTAAAAGCAATGGACATTGAAGAAAATCTGTATGCATAAACATATTTAAGACGAGAATCTGTTACATGGAAATTCCATATAGCGTAGTAGCCAAATCGCAGGTGTAACGAGGAAACATTGTGACTAGAATCATATAAATGCACTCTTATTTACAGAGTCCACAAGTTAACATGCTTCTTCAGCACGTACAGGGAGGTTATTTCAGTCTTTCACCGCCAGCGTGGCGGCCGGTCGGCGGACTCTTCATGCAACAGGTCCCGGCAAATTGCGTTCAGGAAGTCCGTAACAGAAACCGCTTGTTTTGTAATGTTTCCACTTTTCACAATTACAGTTACAATTACAATTGAAATAAGCACGTACCTTGTCGCAAGGATGCTGGAAAAGGTGTCCTCGCAATTACAAATATTTCTGGCACCTTATTTCTGACGTCTAATCTTAGATTAGTCATCGCTACTTTATCCTCAGTTGTCGCGACAGCGCCGGCAGCTTATCGGGGGTTGGGTGAGTTGTCAGCCGCGAGATGGCGCTTCATACTGCACGTGTCGGCAGTGATGCCAACCGTAGGGACATGTCCCTACGCATAGGGACTTTTCACTAAATTTCGCCCGCGTAGGAACGTAGGGACAGATTTTGCCAAATGAGGGAAAACGTAGGTACTTTTTTCAATCTTGGTAAATTACATTTTATGAATTAGTTTATCTGGATACTTTAGCGAGGAGGAGAAAAAAGAACTAACTAACAGATCTCCATCAGAATTTTGGAACATGTTATCGGTTACCAAAAACTTTCAAGACAAGTTCCTTTTTGAAAACATTTCCACTCTCGCGAAAATAGTGCTAACATTGCCGCATTCTAACGCGGAAACGGAAAGAATATTTTCAATGTTAAGTGATACAAAAACAAAAAAGGGAAATAAAATGGGACCAAAATTGTTAAAGAATGCAGGAAATACAGCATCACCAACCAACATCTATCTCTTCACAGCAGCAGCATGTATGACTTCAAATAACATAATCAACAGTAAACGACTCAACGTTATTCATTAGGGGTGTGCTGGATTCTTTACTTTAAAAAGTCGTTAATTCTCGACGTTTTCTGCCTTGTAAGTTTCTGGAACTTATCGAAAGTTGTAAGTTTTTATTCTAGAAATGCAAAAACAATCACTTAAAGTGAAAATGACTTGTAAAATTCGAGATTTCCAGTGCTTCGGGAAATTTCGAACATTTCCCGTCCAGAAAATTTTCCGACTTGGTCGGGAAATTGCAAATTTTTCAGTCCCGAATGTCGGGATTTAAAAAAATTACCGTCCCGATCCCGTCCCGACCCAAAAAATTCTGTCCAGCACACCCCTATTATTCATTAAGGCAAGAATTTACAATACCGGACCCTTCTGTAATTTCTATGCTACGTCTTATACTCACGAAATAATTATTCGTGATTATTTATCTCAAGTTAACATGTTGGGGTGAGGGGGAAAAAATGTTCATTAACGTGTAGAAGTTGTAAAATAAGCTTTTCAATTCTCGCAATGATTCTCCGTATACAAGTATGGTAGCCATATTTGTTGATATGAACAAATTAAAATTAGTTACGCTGTCTACAGCGTTGCCACACTGTTGATTTCATACTTGGAGAGCATGGATCGTGTAAGAATGGCGGAAGAGAACAGTAAAAAAGTTGTTAATGTTGTACAGATTGTTAGGTGGAGTGTGCAGGAGGATGGCTGTGGGCTAATTAATAAACTTATGGATTTCAGTATATTGCCCAAAGAACGTGCTTACATGTGACAGCGACAATCACGATGTAGAAGAACTGATTTGATTACAGGTAAATTTGGCAACAGTACATCAATCATAAAATTGCAGGATACGAAAATGGCGTCTTCGATGATGAACGTTTGCCGTTAAAGTGCTACGAAAATAATATTTTTTATCGGTTCGTAATCACAATTACCGCAAAACCATTCAGGAATAGCCCCACTGACCATTCTCGGTAAGTTTAGGTTAAGTTAGGTTAGGCAAACATAGTTAAAATTTGGGCTCGAAAAAAACATGCACGGGTAGCCCAACAAACCATTGACGGATAGCCCCACGAACCATTCAGGTACGGTTAGGTTAGGTTAGGATAGGCAAACATAGTTGAAATTTGGGGTCGTAGTAATATCAGGAATGTATATTTCGTTTTTTAAGTATTGGAAACACAAAATCTTCCGGTAAATATTAAGCAATCGTGCCGATCGCGGACCACTCAATGTCACTTATTTTGCAATTTCTACACGTGACCCCCCAAATCTTAACTTGAAATTCGTGATTAGGAGGCCTCAATTAGTGAGTATGCAAAATATTACAAAAATCGGGGAGGGGTCATGTATTGTAAATTCGCTCCTTCATTAATTGTGGAAGCACCGAGCAGAAAGATTTGGTAAGTAAATGTGTATATTTTATCTTCTTTTTTGCATGCTAATGAGGTGTTGTTTTTTTTAGTCGCTTTACTTATCTTAAGGGCATTTGGTCAGTTGTAGGGAGATTTTGACTACGTCTTTAGGGACATTGCCGGAAAATGGTTAGCAACACTGTCGGCTACCAGACGTAGAGCTAGAGAGTCTAAGCTCATGTTCACTTCTGTCTGCATTTATCAGTACGTGTGTTGTTTATACTGTGTTATTGAGTTGGCGTGCTAGTGCTTTATTGTGTGTTAATTGTTATTCATTCATTAGTTATTCTGCTAAACAAATATAGTCTTGAACAAAGAGTTTTTATGTACGATAATTACGTGAAAACGAACTCTTGCAGAAAAGTGGTCAGGCAATTACGAGACACAGGATCTCTTGAACCTAAGAAACGTGTTGTATTGCTGTTGAAGTAGGTCATTTTCAACATCTCTTATAACACAGGAGGTTAGTGATCATCATTATTATTACTTTTAAATATCATTTTACGCTTTCGGTTTGCTTTATGCGCCGGGATGCTGTCTTCCTTTCTGTCAACTGAGGTTAAGTAGCGATGTCTAATCTAAGATTAGATGTCAGAAATAAGGTGCCAGAAATATTTGTATGTGGGAGGACACCTTTTCCAGCATCCTTGCGACAAGGTACGTGCTTATTTCAATTGCAATTGTAACTGTAATTGTGAAAAGTGGAAACATTACAAAACAAGCGGTTTCTGTTACGGACTTCCTGAACGCAATTTGCCGGGACCTGTTGCATGAAGAGTCCGCCGACCGGCCGCCACGCTGGCGGTGAACGACTGAAATAACCTCCCTGTACTTACAGCATCAGCTAACTAATTTGCAGAAAGGTAAGAACGCCGTTCAATACTGGGGTATTTCCACAGCTTATCGCACAAGAAATGTTCTCCCCATAGCTGTGTAGATACCATTAAACTTTAATTGTCTTGTTTGATTGTAGCGTACGCGATAAAGACCAGCTAAATTGCATTGTTGCCACTACTGTCCTAGGTGATGAAAAAAGCATCTAGTTTCAACTAAATTACGAGCTGCCTCATTGTTTATGTTCTATTGTTGCCCTGTTGTATTATGTTTCGTGGTAATTCTCATCTCCATCTCAAAAGTACAGAAGAAACACTCACCCAAAGCAATTGTTGAGAAAAATGCCCACTTTTTAAGTTCCTGCAGAGCAACAACGCGTTGCCAACTTCACTCAACAGATGTCACCGATGTGCGCTACAGTCACTACGTACGTCAAATGCACCACTTCAAACGAAGTGCACAGTCTTGGCAGCGTCACCAACTTGGCTCGCATTGTCCTGCCTAGGTTTCCGCCTTTCTCATTTGTACCTCGTGACGAAAGGGAAAGAGAACAACTGACAGAAGGCAAGGAGAAAGATAGTGAGTAGGATAACGGCTATCACAGCGTAGACGATACATAAATGAACCAATGCGAAGATGTAAAGAGTTCTGGCACACCACTTGTTGGGTTCGAAGAGTTGTGGTTCGAAATCTGGCATGTAAATTCGAAGGATCCAGTAGTTGCCCATACCGAACCACACGACGAGGAAAATGGTGAGAGCCCATTCGGTCGCCTTTGTGCTTGTGGAACTGATCACCTCGTCCAAATTGTCTTCCACGAATGTCGTGTCGAGCCTTTCGTATCTCCTCGACCGAATTTGCCTCCATAGCAACCAAATCATTTTAAGCACTCCAAAGCACCCGCCAATCAGCATGTAGACAGGGATATTAGGTTCCAAGGGACAATCTCTCAAATAATGCACACCTGACAATGAAGAAAATCAAGAACTTTAGTGAAGTACATAACAGAAAAGTTCAATAACACGATAAAATTAAAGAAATTCTGAGCAATAAAAATTTGTTCAAATCTTCTGAACCTGTGACCAATGTTCGAATTGTAGAAGCTTCCCCTTTTAATGTTTCTTTATAAAGTTTTTAGCTCTCACCCCAACTTCATATACGTATATTCATTAATGACGAGTCAAGTCATTTTCTTTGTTGACTGATTTAATAGATCGAACATTGAGTCAACTGCATGTTCTTTCGATGTACATTTAAAAAGTTTTCTCATTATGTATACATGCTTAAGATAAAAATTAAAGTTCTTTTAACAAGTATAAATTAATAATGTAACTGAAGTTAATTACCTTCGCGTGCGTTGGTGTCGTTACCATTGAGTTAATGCTACAGGGCATAGTCATGGACTTAAGAAAGGGGTCATATAATTTTATTTGTCACATTAATTTGCGTTATAATTATTTTGAGTGATCTGTTTATTAAAAGTAAGACTGCTACAGGGTCATCGCATGGAAAAGGTTACTTCAAATTGAGGCAGATTTACTTTCCGTCTCCCCTGAAAAACACCCCGGTTACCCCATAGTTTACGATAACCCAACTGCCAACGTATCATACATAGCCCTACACACTATGGCCATATTTCAGGAGAGTGTTAACGAGCCAACATTCCTGCCTTTGGCATATTAAATATTTTTTTATTATTTATACAATGAAATAAACAAGATCCTAGGTTTGGAAAAGACATTTCAATATTTTAAAATGATTTGGAAAATTATAATTTAGTTGATGTAGTTCTTTCAGTTCTAATAAATATTGATATCGGCAAAATAACTGTTTCATGACGTCGTTATTAAGTGTGCCAGATGTGGTTTTTATTGTAAATGTCCACTATTCTGCAAAAGAAGAAATGAGCTATTACCTACACACCAATGCAATAATTAAATTTGTGATCTTTCAAAAAAGAAATCATAAATATTGCAATATTTTGATGGCCTTCAATAAATTGCAACTATCTATATACGTATACGAGCAGATCAAGAACATTTAGATCGGATCCGGGAGTGAATGTAGATCGTCCTGAAAGAGTTACACAACACCAAAGTCAATAAGGAAAATACATTCCAATTTTTAAAATTACCAATCTATCACAAAGACCCTTCTTTGTCGCACTAACATAAAGAAAAGGATTCGATTAGGATGAATCAGTTATGTACTGGCAGTAGTCTATGAAAATTAATCAATTAGCAGGAACTTCACTTTTTATCAATTGGAACTAATATTTTTCTTGTTATCCTATTAAAACGTCATTCTTCTATTTTTCCTTACAGAAGTTTACTTAGTAGAAAAGCTGTTATTACACAAATGTACAAGCTAAATATATGAAAGGATATTTTTATTTTTACGCCATCTTTTCACCTTATTATCTAATAAACATCGAAGAAAGAGTTGCAAATTGTTAAATTGACTTCTGAAAATCTTGAAAGAAAACTTATGTACTGAAAGCTATCGCAAAAGTTCTATAGCTTCAACTGTTTAACTCGATGAAAATTGCTGGTGATAACTGATAAGCAGAGATAAGAGGACGCATTCACTTATCGAGTCGAAACTCATGAAACTTGGACAAAATTGTACAGCCGCCGAACAAGAAGCGTGTGATGCTAGACTTGGAACAAACTTATGCTTTGCAGTCGCTGTCAGCTCGTCCACAAGCAAGCGACAATGAACCAGTTTTAGTTTCGACCAAGTGGTGCTAACTTTACCTGTCAGATCTACAAGTTACAATCGATCGTCGACTCTAAACTTGACTGGGAAAGGTCATGAATGATTTGATATAGCACAGAAGTTGCAAGACACCCTCATAAGGTACAAAAGGAAGATTAGAATCTTTACAACACTAATTACACTCGTGAATGGTCACGCATTGTTATTACAGAGCCTTGAGAGCTGTTATGAACTGAAAGATAGAGATACTGTTTGGTGATAAAACAAGCCCGTACGACTTTATCAAAACTAAGGATTGATTTATATAAGATTTGTTGATTTACCTTAAGAATCGAAGTTACATTCGCTGGTGAGTTAGTTAGTTGAACATGGTAAATGCGTGCTTTATAACGCATCATAGGTTTCAACTCAATTAAAATGTACGCGTAAATACAAACTAAGCCAAAAATATACTTTTAATACTCTATACTCTAATTTATCATCGTTTTAAATTTTAATGTCCTATTACTTTCGATGGAAGCGGCCCCGGCGCCCACCCAGCGTCGAATAACATGGGTACCTGGGGGAAACCCTGGAGGGTAAAGGCGGTCAGGGGCGTGATGCTGATCACATCACCCCCACTCACGACCGGATCAAGAAAGTGTGGGGCGTTACCCCCACACCCCCTATACGCCTTCATGGCGTGGTGCTAAGCACAGGGGAACACTTTACCTTTTTTGTTACCATACAAAGGAGTGGATTCGATACCCGGTGGAGGCACATAGTGGTTCCGATCCCACTTTAAACTTAGGTCCAGTCCCGATTAGCCTTTCTGTGCATCAAGGGGACTTAAATACAAACTCAAAACAAAAACCAAAACAGACAGAGAAAGCTGGTACGATTTCAATTTTGTAACTTTTTCATAGCTTTCAAACATTAGCAAATCTGTTTTAAGTCCATTCTACCCTAATATGGGCTAATTGAGGTTAGACTTGTTTAAAATGGACCCGGACCAGCGTGCAATATGTTTGCATCGGAAATCAAACCCGAGACCCTTTTATCACAAAGAGATTCGAACGTGCAATTCAAGGGTTCATTACGATGAATTCAGACGTATTCTTGAGGTCTGCTCTTCGATCAGACGCAATATTTATCTCAGTAATAACATACAAGAGCACACCAACAACTTCGATACTTGATTTATTTCGTGAATTTGGAGTTTAATAATTTAAATTCTTTCCGACCGTCTCATCGAGGAAAGTTCGTTATCACTAGTAAATCTTAATTTCTTCCTGCTGATATTACGAATAACATTTGATGTCTTTAAGCGCTACGCTATTAAATATTTAAATACAGCTCTTGTAAACATGGTCTGGGCACATGCAACGCTGATACAATACAAAGCGGCCATCTTATCCTCATATGCACGCACGAAAGATTTTGTCTGTGATTCATGGGTTGTGTTTTATGCTACACTAGACCAATCACTGCGAAGGTTCATGTAAGGTCATGCTCACTGCATAGTAGCCACTGGTAATCATTAAATTGCATAAAATGGACAAAACGAGATGGAAAAACAGTGGAGAGTGACAAAAAGATAGATGGAGATAGAAAATGAAGAAAGAAAGATAAAGAAAGGAAGAATAAAATGGAGAGAGAGAAATAAGAGATGGAGAAAGAGAATAAATTGACAGACAGCAACACAGCAAGAAAGAAAAAGAAGACAGAGAGAGAGGTGGAGAGAGGAATGAGGAAAGGAGTGAGATAGAGAGGAATAGAGAGTAATGAAAGACTGAAAAAGAGAAGAAGAAAGGAACAGAGAGGAACTTAATAAAGTGAGCAACAGAAAGAGTGAATGTAAGAGAAAGAAAAATATGTTAAACAGCATGAAGTAAAAATAATGTTCAAAGAAAGACCACGGGAAAAGCGAGGGAAGCTTTGCTGAAAAAAAAACAACTTCGAATTTCTAAATAAAACCCTCAGCCTTACGTAACGAATTCACAAATTGTAACTCGGTACACGTGAAAGACAGTCCCCCATTTATCGCTATTTGAATACACCCGACACACGCTCCATGTTAACCATTCCGAAACACGCGTGTTACATAAAATTCCCCGCTACGAGAAGCAATTTGAATACTTATGTGTGTCAATAATTAACGATTTCCTGGAAAGATTTCCGCTCCCAAGTGGAGGCCAAACGTGAATATTTCGCGGTGCAATCGAACGAGAATACATTACGCCGCCGTGGCAGGACGACTGCAATCTTTGGCTTCATGAATGATGAATACCCGATGACGTTCTATCGATTCCCCTGGCCTTTGGAGAATGCAAGGTAACAGCCGTAATAATTAATGCCAGCGTGGGAAGCCATGCATACTTATTCGACGAAGGAGCCGTGTGCAATTAGTAACCAAGATTCCAAGTTGAGGTTCGAAGATAGATTGTAACGTCTTAATATAGAGGTTTAGGATTACAATTATGTTTTATTTAAGGCCGCTATGGGCCTTTGACTTTCGGCAGCAAAGTAGTTTTTGAAATTTCCTCTCATTTCGAAAAAACAACGATAATTCAAATACTGAAAAATTAAGTCCATTTAGAGTTGAGGCCCTTTGTAGAATCAAAACCCTCCAAATTAATTTTTTTTTGTAAAAAAAGAAAACATGGGGTAAGAATTGTCTTATACTTCTACGCGCTACAATGTCAGGGGTCCCGGGTTTGAATACTGGCCCAGGGCCTCCCCGATGGCGCAGTGGTAGCGTCATCGCCCTGTAATCAAGGGGTCCCGGGTTCGATACCCGGTTGAGGCACATAGTGGCAAATACTGGCCTGGCCATGGATGTTCTTTGTGATTGTCCCTTCATAATTCCACCTAATCATCTGTCACCCTTCTCCTCACGATTAGCCAAAAGTGGCAGAAAAGCGAAGTAAAATAAACCAAACCAATCAATCAAACGTTCGAGGAATTGGAAAATTGCATTATCTCCCCCCCCCCCCCCCACATAAAAAAGTCATATCCTTGTTGAAATTAATGCTGAGAACAGTGCTTAGTTTCAATGTCCTGCCATAATCTATTACTTTTTCACTATTTTCAGAATCAAAACTCTGGGTGTATAGGCTAACTTTTCCCGCCGATCTCCCTTCCACGTAGCCATTAGAATCCTTTCTGGGGCTCGCGCTGTCCATGTGTGTTTGTGACTGTTTGAGACAAGTAGCTAAGCCTTCAGGGGGCCCTCAGCCATTGACATAGTAGAGGTTTCGTATATCCGTATGTAAAAAATAAACTTAGTTACTCAGGCGAACAGGAACGAATACAATATATACAGCTAAAGGTAAAGTTCCCTGTGCATATAGCACCGTGTCATGAAAGCACATTTAGGATATGTGGGGATAGGGCCCCACATATTTTCGATGTCGGCCATCTTGGAGGTGGTGTGATCCGCAACACGTTGCGGCCGCCTTAACTCAACTTCCCCCGGGTACCGTTTGCTTTGAGGCTGGGTGGCCCCTAGAACTGCTTTATGCAGGGAAAAATCCGGAAAAATTCCGACCTTAGATCACCCACCCCGAGTTTACCGCATGGCAGTCAGACTAGAAACAAATCAGACTAGAATTTCCCGAGAAATGCAGTGGTGAAGGTTTCTTCAACCTATCTTTAATCAGGAAAAAGTTACGACTGCATGATTTTAACGAATGTATCATTTTCTAGGTGTGAGAAAACTGTGTCGTATATATATATATATATATATATATATATATATCACCCACTTCCCACTTAAAATTTTTGAGTTGAATTCAATATGGTGAACGTCTGCTTGGAACACACCAATGTGGTTCCCCCTAAGCCTAACCTGTTTCTATCATGACCAATTGTACCCAGTCTAACCCCTTTACTTTTTATAGGGGGTGTTAGGGATTTTTGAATCACGCAGTAGGCTCTTATATGTGACTTGGTCAACATGAGATCAAGAATTACGCACGCACACACAGTGGCATGCCCAGGATTTTCGAAAGGGAGGGGTTACGTGTACTTTTCTTAGTAGTCAGTCCTCATTTTACTATTTTTTCCTGCCTTTGATGTTCTTTTTTTAGGAATTGTGGGCCAAAAGGGGGGGGGGGTTATGACCGCCACTGCACACAATACAACACACACACACACACACACACACACACACATATATATATATATACACACACGTGTATATATCTACGAATATAATAATAATAATAATCCGTGGCTCGACAGCCCTGGAAGGGCCTTGGCCTATCTCCCGACTGCCAGTCTCCCTCCCACGATCCTACCTAGAGGTGTGGAGTTCTTCAACCGGTAATGGGGTGACGTGGGGTCAGCAAGTCGAACCCCCAGCCGTTATAGGAGATTTCCCAGACCGGATTACGCTACACACATGTGTGTGTGTGTGTGTGTGTGTAAAAGTAGATAGGTAGGTAAAGGGGCCCTTTGGTAATATTTTCCGGGGGGGGGGGTCAAGATTTGTAGATCCGGCACTGACCGTAAGTCTATACCCTATCACAGCTATATAGACAACAGCGAAAGTAAATCTCACAAAGATTCAATTGACTGCTCTAGAAAGAATTTTAAACAGCTGCAAGTTTTCAGAATTTGAAATATCATTGCCGTTTCTTGAAGGAAGAGGAACTTTCGAGGACTACTTTGCTGCTGCAATCATGTATTCAATAGAATTATATTGCAATATTTTGACATGAATTTTTATGATCGTTGTTAAGAAGAATACCAGAACAAGCCACACAATAAAGTTAAAATAACCGTACTTACCCATAATAACCATTAGAAGCGGCAACATTGTGAGAAATATCAGTATGATTGTCACTAGAACTGAAAAGTACAAAAACGAGAGATAAAATATTAGTTGCTATGGACTTACAGTATGCATCGAATAGACGAAAATATAAATTGAAAAACAAGTATTTAACAAAACACAACTTCATTTTAGTTTTCCTGGCTACGTCATTCGAACAAGTGTTCTCGGGTTAACAGCCAGGTTAGTGTCCAACGTTTTGACTGCATTTGCATGTCACATTGATCTTCACGTCACTGTTTATGAGAGCAATGTATGCGCTCGAAACGTTGGACGTTAACGCCGATTTCACCTGGCTGGTAACCCGAGAACACCTGTTCGAATGTCATAATTATTACTATTATTACTACTTTTATTATAAGCACTTGCTCCCCCCTTCCCAGACAAAAATCCGTGATTGCGCCTCTGGTTCTGAACCAATGAAGAATCAACAAGAATTGTGGTGACTCTCATGTAACCAGAACAAAGCAATTTCAATTTCCTTATTTTTCGGACAAAATTAGTGTATAACTCAATTTCAGAAATAGTAAACATGTAAGTTTAAAGAAAATAAACGTTTCCGGAAGAAAAAAAAATTACGCCCGAACAGGGACTCGAACCCTGGACCGTTAGGTTAAAAGCCTAACGCTCTACCGACTGAGCTATCCGGGCTCACATAACAAACATGTCTTACAGAGCGTACTTGCGTCAGCGCAGGATGAAGTCCATTCCTCTGTAATTATTTACACTCGGGAAGGAAATAGACATTATAATAATCTTATATTCACGATTCGAGGTTCGTTTGACTCTTTCTTGTCACATCGTTTTTAATACTGAATGAATCTGTAGACCTCTCACGCACGCACGAAGCTTGTTCTGCTTTTATCTCACAAGGCCAAGGTCACAAGAGTTGCACGAAAGTGAGATTTCAGCAGTCACGTCACGTTATTACTTCAACGTACGAACCAAGTTTTCAAAATTTGAACATTTCTACCGTACTAAGTTGTTTTTGTTTCCAATTTTGTAGGATTCGAGTCCGCCATTTTTTCAAATTGCAACTCTTTATTGGGTCTCCCTTGTTGCACAACACTTTTGCTACCTTGCGTTCTGACGTCAGACGAGGAATGCCTACGTTGTTACATAGTCAATTCTATGGTTGTTAGGTTAGGTCTGTTATGTTTGGTTCTATTAGCATAAATACACTGCTAATTTATTATTTATACTAAGAGAACTAAACCTAGCTAGCCTAACCTAACAACGTAGGCATTTAGCTTAAAAATAAAAAGCAGTCTCTGCTGACGTCTGAACGCAAGGTAGCAAAAGTGTTGTGCGATAACACATTTCCAGGAGCGACCTTCAGAAAACCTATTTCTAATCTGTGAGCTTCAGCCTGAGGTCATTGGTGAATGTGAATTTAACGGAGACACGGGGCACACGAGCCTCCCGAAAAGCGATGATATCGAGCAAAAAGAGTTCGAACACCATAAAATAGCCTTTTCCAGACTGCCAAAGAATAATTGCAAAAGAAAAATGGCACAAATAGGCTAATCAGTACTGAATATCTTTGAAATTCAATTTTGTTTCTACTGAAAATCGAATCGGAGATATCTTGATTACAGAGTTACAACAATGGCGTTAATACACACAAACAGAAGCAGCGGTGACGATATCGATTTTGGGTCGGGTCCAGGCTCGTAGCCAGGATTATATTTCCAGGGGGGGGGTTATCAGCACAGGCGTCGCCAGTAACATTTGTAGAAGGGGGAAGGCCACTGATAAAACTTGATTAGTAGAAATAATAATAATTATTACCCCGGTTATAATTGTAATTTTCAATAGTAACTATTATAAGCTATTAAAAATAAACAAATTTTAATGCAAATCTATTGTTATTATTATTGTTAATTATTATTATTATATAAATGTAGAGAATCTGCTACTGGATCCACCGTATGAGTGGATATCCAACACAAATGTTGTCAATTATTTTTCTTACATTTTGTACAGTTAATGTACTGAAATTCATAGTTATTGTATTTTGTTATTAACTCTTACACATTCTGTTAAAAATAGGCTTTAAAAATTAGGGCCAAATTGTACTCATAAAGTTTATATTGTGTGACCTGTCACAAAGAAAACTATACATTTTGAGAGCTGTGGATCCATTTACTCTTTCGAGAATATAAAGATATAACCTGATTCCTCTATTATACACTAAACCTTTTTCGATCTAATGTTTAATCCTGCTAAGGAAGTAAAATTAATTACCACTATACACTATTTAAATTAGATATTTGTAGGATTTTGAGGGGAGCTTCAGCGCCCTTAGCCCTCTCCTTGGCTACGTGCCTGGGCGGGCCTTTTGCAGATCTGAAAACACTGATGATATCTGTGGGACCCTCTGTCAATGGAGTTCCGTAAATTCTTCCTGTAGTTTGTGTAACGCTAGATTTTGTACATACAGAAATGTAACGAGAATCAGTATCATAAAAACGAAGAAATGTATGATATAAATGAATGATAGCATCATCCCCCACGTTCGCCATAGCTTCGAGTACTGGTATGCGATGGAAAATATAACCATGTCAGTAGGGTCGCTGTCTTAGCCTTTTCCTTCAGATAATATATTTATCACAGTGCACAGATAAAAAAAAGTCGCATCGTATTTGATGCGTTTCCTTTATGAAAGAAGTCATGAGTTTTGTAAGAGATATTTATAGTCTATTTGTATTGTACGTACTACAATTTTTGTCGCTTTCCGACCATGGGCGTCCGGAAAGGGGGGCCGTGCTCCCCCCCTGGAAAATGAAAGTCAACCAAAAAATATGTATTTCACACATATAATTTCATTTTAACCACAATAATATGTGTTAATTATTTATGAACACCATAAATTCAAATTTAAGCAATGTTTTTTTAGGGAAGAACAATATTTTGGGGGAAAATTTACCTTCGTTGCCACCCCCCCGGAGAAAAATACCTTCCTTGCCCCTCCCTGAAAAAAATCCTGAGGACGTCCATGTTTCCGACAGAAATTAGTCAGTAGTCCTTTTCCTTGGTAGAACAGGCTTAGCATTAAGAGGCCATAGTGCGAGGGGTAAAAGGTGGGGCCCCCTCCACGCCCCCTTAATCGTCGCCCCTGGAAATAGTAGATGTCAGTGGCAACAGTGAATCTCTGTTACTACAAGAATGCCCCTTTTCGAGTATTCGTAGCAAAACGTCATGGCGAGAAGTTGTTCGCGTTAATGTTTTCCACACCCTGTGGAAGTTTATCTGCGATGTATGGCTTGTATACCCTCCTCACACGAACACACCACATACTGTGCCTTCCAGGGAAAAAATCTGGATCAGCTTAGCATATGCCTGCGACAGTTCTGTCTTGATTGATTTCGCCACTTAAACTCAATAAGATATAGTTATCCGACGTATACAGTAGCTAAATGAATTTCAACTTGTAACCTCTAAATTCTGTGCATTTATCATGCTGACTTGTCCCCAGTTTACTCCCCGCTCGTCCTAAATTACACACCATATCTATTACGAAGTTTTTATTTAGAAATTATAACTCGAGTTATGACCTAAACTTACTGATATTTTCGTTCTACAATCTTCCCAAATGGAACCTAGATTAATATAAGCAAAATCAGAAGGTCTCAAAGACAAAGAAAAGTGATTTTTTGTTCGCCATCAACAATTTACTATATAACGCAATATTGCACGATATCTAGCATCTGTACACATTTCAGCTCGATAGCTTTTAATTTACTGCAGATATTGTAGTTACAATATTTGCAAATTCGCCCCCACTCTCCTCCTAAACTGCACGTACTATTTTTAAAATATTCCCGCAAAGTTGTGGCCTCGTAATTACTGTGAGTTTAAACGCACGAACATGAAATTAGGCGGGTGGCAGAAGTTCGCGCTGTTGACATGTCGGAGCACAACTCCTTGTGTTCGGAGGTTTAAGAGAATGAAATATCTCGTTGTAGAGTTGGTCTTTGTAATCCGTGTGATACAAACCTGACAGTATTTGCTCGAAAGGTCACGGATGACACAAAAGTCCCCCGGAGAAAGAGGTCGGTCTGACGCTCGAACTAGGCAATGCAGCCCGGTTGACGTTGCCACACAGTGCGGGGGAACCAGCGACTTTTGTCCGGATCTCGCTTTGCTTTTCCCATATGTGGCACCAGCGCAATTCTTCCCAGACGCCTATTTTCATGGGCGTGCGTTTAGTTCCTTGTACTCCGAAAATACGTAGGTTTTTCGTCAGCAATATTGAAATGCGTCGTCCGATTTCACTCAATCGTTCTTAATTTACGGGATTTAACGTGATCACAGAATTGATGAGTTCTTTTTGCCTCTCCCAAATCACACACTACATTTCAACGATTGTATTGCCAAGTTGTTGAAACTCTCCTGTGGATTTTGTTTATTATTTTCAGAACATCTCCAACCGACCTCTCGCTTCTGGCTATCCAGCCTACCAGCAGCGTAGAGCGTGAACTGGAGGGTTAGCGATACGCGCTGCTGAGCTGAGATGACGTCAGCGTATCGTTATCGTTAGCTGATTGGTAGCTTCGGAAATAGAGGCTCTCTCCCAAGCTGCAAGTACAAAACAGTCAAAGATGTTACGGAAGAACTCGCAGGAATAGTTTGTGTCCAGCCAAACTGCTAAACCTCTCCCCGCGGTGAGATGAGGAAAGAGAGATCTATGCGCTGGGTGGTCGTACGAGCAGGAGAAAACTTAGCATTACGCTATTATTTTACTTGTTGGGAATATCAAACTTCGGATGGCACAGAAAAACACATGAACGAAAAGGACAGGTTAAAGATTTGATTGGCAGGCGGAAAAGTCGATACTTCTAATTAATTACCCTTAACATTGTTGCGTTTCTCTTTTCATAAGGTCTGGAAAATTCTTATTCATCATATTTTTCAAACATCGTATTTAGCTTAATAATAAACTTTAAAAAACGCTTCCACTACTTGCAACATGGGGAAAAATTTATACTCTCTTGTGCAGGTTCTTTTTATTATTATTATTATTATTATTATTATTATTATTATTATTAGCAGTGCCTATTCCGACGATATTGAAATAAATGCACATCTGGTGCGAAATTGTCACTCATCGCCTTGGAGGCCTCAAGCTCAAAGCAGAGATCACAAATTACTACATGCTTTCTCGGCGATACTTACCAGTTTTGCTGATGATTTTCAGAGCTCGGTACACAAAATCGCAAGTGCCGGATGCTTCCATGTTTGCGTCCTTGATCTGGTACAGGAAAGACCCATACGAGGTCAACACTCCCTCGTCGCTGAGTTTGCTATTTTCACACAGGTGGCGTCTGTCATCCGAGGACACCTGAAATTGATAAATAGGACAGGTTAAACGGTTGGGGCGTAGCCATGGAGGAGCAGAGGGAAACCTTGACCCCCAGATTTGAGGATGGGTGATGTCAGATGTAACTGACGAGGTGACAATCACAAAGAACACAAATACCCAAGATGGGTCTCGAACCAGAATAAATCGTAATTAAACACACACATAAGGGAAAGATTACCTCCTCGTGTATGGGGTGTTGTAAAAAAAATATAGCAACAAATATCCTATATTTCGAACGTCAAATAATTTGCATTGAGGACATGCGTATCTCAATCGGTTAAGTAGACAGTCTGGTATTTGTATTTGTAGGGTGTAGAGGGTAAGAGGAATTCCAACTTTAGTTGCTAATTTTTGACCCTTGGGGGAGGAAATATATATATATGGGTGGGTGTGTGTTTGTGTGCGGGGGAGGGGTGTAATATGCTGATGCCTCAAGTAGTTACTGGAAGTTTACTCCACTGGAAATTTTTCAAACATACTGCATGTGGCAATGTTATTAATTGAAGGGCTCGGGTGTAAAACATGGTAAGTGAAATTTATTTTTGCTATTTTTGAGTTACAAAAAATAAAATGTGCCATCCTTCAATTTTCGAGTGAAATTGCCATGTCATACAATTTGCATTGGCCTCAGCGAAGCCTTCTGAAATTGATAAACACAACACGAAAAAAAAATATCTACAGTATAGCTACTAATAAAAATGTCACTTACCATGTTTTACGCCCGAGCTTTTCAATTATAAAATTTTAGCCAACTTGTACTGAAGAATTCATTTCAAAATTCTTTATTTTTGAACAGAAAATGTGTCAATTTCATATTAGATTCATAACATATGTTTGAGTTTTGTTTTAAGTCCACTTTATGTACAGGAAGGCTAATCGGGACTGGACGTACAGTTTAAAATGGGATCCAACTAACATTTGTTGTAAGTGTGTATATTATATATATATTACGTATGTGTGTGTGTGTATATAATTTGCTGAACATGATTGTGTTGTATGTACATTTTGAGTCAGGGTGTCCTATCTTTTGTTTACAGGGTGTGATAACTCTCCCACTCGTATTCAAGACTGTTATAATACCTACTCATCAGGGTCAGATAAGCACAGCATCGGCGCATTTGCTATAGGACACAGGCTTACCAGCATGTCGCATCTTCCTACGAAAGAAGTTTGCCGTAAACACAATTAACTCATTTGTATAAGCCATCCAACAAGACCAGTTCGCTTGCTTGCTACCTGTCAAATCGTCAGGAAAATTGATCATTCATCAGATAATATAACCCAGATCTGGTCATAAGTGAATAATGTAAGAAATGATTGAATTGTATTGTACTTGTGGCAAATTGGTTTGTTTACTGCTAATTATCAGTTTAACGGTAATTGGAATATCCTTGGAGTTAGATACATTTGTCTGAGGTTGCACTATTACCACTTTGTCATAAATATAGCAAAAGACAGTGGCGGCGATTAGGGAGCGGGGGGGTTATTACCCTCTCTTTTTTTCTTCTCACTATGGTCTCTTAATGGTAAGCTTTGACTAACAAGAGAAAATGAACAGTTTTCACCCCTCTAGTTTTGACACCCAATCGTCGCCACTGACAGGAAAAATAACAGACTATGCCATTTTCTCTCTGTGCATATGTTTCTTTGTGTGCGTGTGTGTAATAGGCAGAATGGATATATGGCCTTGAATTCATCGAAAGTTGATTCAAAAGTTCTCTGATTTAGAGCATAGACGAAATCATTATTAAGAGAAAACATAGAAACACATATCGGAAAAGAAAGTCAATCACTATTACCTATCGTTTTGACCCAACTGTCTATCAGTTGCTGGATTACGTGTTAATTGTCTTACTATTTTGACATATAATAGAAATAAGACTGAATTATATGACTGGTTTCTCACAGACAAACACTCACGCCCAAAACAAGACTCGAACATGAGACCTTTGGTGGTTACATCATGAGTCGGCCACTCAACGACTGAAGCTGCTAATTGGATCTCTAATTGATGCATTTGAAAAAAAAAATCACAGTTTTCTTCACCATTGTTATTTTTTTATTATTATGACAGGACGCGTACATAAACAACAAGAGATACACCAACAACATACACATTTAATACAGTTTGGCAAGGAATGCTGGAAGGTTAACTCTCTTCTGAAGCTTCGTCACCATCGCCAGAGACGCTCCCCTCGTTGCTGCTCCTTTCCTCCGAGCTGCCCTCCAAGATGGACAGAACCAATTCCCGGACATGCTTGGACTCTTCCTCCAACAGCCGTATCCTGCATTCCCCCTTCGCCAGCCGTTCGCTGATGGTCTTCAAGTCGAGCCAGTCCTTGGCCATGCACCTGCTGATCCTCTCGTAAACGTCGTCGTGGAACAGATTCAACTGCGCATCCAACCCGTCCAGTCTTCGATCCAAAGCGTTCATCCTGTGCACGAGCAGCTTCTGGCTTTGAACGATTCGTTTCAGCAAAGACTCTTTCTTCTGGTCGCTTCGGTTCGGTTTCTTCTGCGACTGCATTACCGTGTAGAAGAAGATGCTGTAGAGCGAGACGGTCATGTTAGCTCGGAAACTGTCCACGGCGTACTGCAGAAGCCTCCACAGCAACTTAAGGTGTCCGAAGACTAGAACCTGAAGCAGGACGTTCTGCGAAATCTCGGGGATGCAAAACCCGAAGATCTCTGTTGTCTTTCTAGGTTGAGTCCAGAACCAAGGAAACCATCCTCTGCCCGATGCTGCTGCTTTCGTAGCCTCCTGGTGGATGACACTGACCTCCATCGCGCTTTTGACCAACCAGAGGGCAAGGACGGCCAAAACCACCCTGAATTTGTGCCTCTCGCACATTAATAGAACGTTGCTCGCGGAAGGGATGTATTTTTCGATGCCGTCAACTCTGGGATCATTCTCTTTCATGTTCGATTCTGTGCTGCTAAACTTGCTCCCTTTGCATTTGATTTGTTCGAGAGTAAGGGCGGGATGGGAATTGAACGACCTGAAAGACAAAACATCTTTATTTCTTAGGCGGTATGCCACGCGCTACATTCTACACTGACCACCAATTCAACTGGCGGCTGTCCTTGAGAGCTATTCATTTAGGTGTTCTCTGGTGGGGCTGCAATCTTAGTTTCGAAGTAAATATCGCCTGTCCTGTGGCAATGTTGTCAAGCGCAATTCTGCCTTTCTGTGTTTGTTATCAACCAACCATTATTTTCCCCATGAAATGATTTTCAAGCTTTGCTTCCCTTTTTGTTATTTTTTTTTATCCTCGCTGGGGCAGAAATTATGCGCTTGCGAAGTGTTAGCAACATGCGATGTATATGACACAAATTTATTTCTCTCGCGGCAGCGTTAGGCTCCTTGACTCACGAAACTAAACGATATCAGCCGAACACACCTGAGCCCATAGCTGATTCGCTGCTTTCCAGCCGCCAGCTGAAAAGGTGGCCAGTATAGTGGTGAGGTAAACATTATCGGTACTATTTCCTACTCATCTCACTTGAAACGCTGGTTGCCATTTCGTGAGGAAAACAGCCGTAGGAGTGTCAGTGAATTGGGATTTCGTATGGAATTTTCACTGGTAATTCGCGCTTCAGAACACAAACTCACTGCACAGTCCTAACTTTAACATATTAAACAATCGCTTTGTAATCTCACAGCATTAATCTCTCAGTTTAACCTGAGAGTGGCTATTCCTTCGTAACTCTCGCTTCTAATTCATCTAATCGTCAATTCTCATCGTCGGGATTAGCCCAAAGTAGATATTAGCAATTTTTTTTTAAAAAAATCGTTCTTCGAAAATGTAATTTGTAATCTTAAAATTACTATTCAGTCGGTGGAAGCAGAAATTTTCTCACCACTACTGGGAGTGAGATTTTTCCGTTAACACCTCTGGCTGTTACGCATTTGCAGCTTGGTAGCGAGTGAGCCGCTGACGTCATCTCAACGCTCCGCCTATCGCTAATCCTCTTGCTTACACTCTACACTGTTGATAAGCTCGCTGCATTTTTTTTATAGGTGCATTCGCGCAGTTAGCTGGAGATGTTCCAAATATTATCTGACTTTACAAACAGGGACAAATAGAAGCAAGATGTGCACTTCTATTTTAATTGACTTTTGTATGACACGCTGTGTGATTGCAAGAGGAAGATTTGGACAGATGTCGCCCTCTGCTTCGTTTACATTACATTAAAAAAAGACGGATGAACGTGGTGCTGGACAATTTTGCGTTGGTTAAATGATACTTGTCAAAGGCTAATTATTAGGGGGGGGGTCTCACTTATCGCACAAGCCTCAACCAACCTCCCAGTCTTTCACTTTTTATGCAGTTTTTCGGGGCTTGACCAACTTGACGCAGTGGCGTCTCGTGGCCTCAAATTTGGCCGGGGCTTATTTTTTAAAGAATTTAAAATATAATGACAATTCACATGAATTACAAAAAATAAGTATTTTTTTTTGGCCTACAAAACTGGACTTACTTTTTTGAAAGAATTTAAAATGTAATGACAAATTACATGAATTACAAAAAAAACGGGTATTTATCTTCTTCTAAACTACAAAACTGGACTTATTTTTTTAAAGAATTAAAAATATAATAACAATTCACACGATTACAAAAGAAACATATATTGTTGTGAAACATACCTTTCTACGAACGTTGACTCCTGTTCTGCTCAGCAAATTTTGTTATTACTTTTTCGTTGAAGCCCTCTATGTTCGAAATGTATTCTATCTCTATTGTAAGCAAGTGCCAAGGCATTTGGTCTGTCTTGTGTCATTGCATTTCTTAAGCAGGTTTTAATACGCTTCAATGTGCTGAAACATCGTTCAGATTCAGCTGTTGCCACTGGAGTTATTAAAACTATGTATGTCATTTTTACTGTTTCTGAAAAGGTACCCTCTAAATAATTTTAAATAAAAAATGAATGCAATCTACTGATAGAGTTTATGTTTTTCAACTCTTCACTACAATAAAGAACACGAAGTTCCCTCTTAGTTTTCCCTCTTCTATGAAGGGATAATAAATCTGGGAAGATGCCTCTGTTTAAAGATTGTTCTCTTTCATTATGTCCTCTTAGAGCAAGTTCATGTCGACCACAGAATTTTAAGCAATCGATAATTCTATTTAATATATGCCTATTTTTCCGGACAAATTCATTGTGTCTTGTAATTGACAGCCTATGTCCTTCATCAATTTGTGTTCGAACATCAACCCTGCCAAACTCACTCAAACATAGCGAATGAAAGCCACCAAAACACTACAGAACATCACACGAGATCGAACCCGACGCAACGGAATTAGCCCCGAATCAGCACTCAAATCCATTGCACTATCGCCTCCTCTCTCTGCTAGCATGTGACCTTCACTGCAGCGTAGGTGGGTGTAGGCCACGCCTTCCTTTGCGACGTGCCCCGGAAAACGATAATTGACATCAATGCCGCTAGGAGCGCTGTCGTATCCATTGCAACAGACGATGAATTTAGGTGGGTAAAAATCGCCTTTTAAAAGACTGTGTGATAGTTATGCGTTATGGTGATTGATAATTACGTGAATACGTCCGTTTTTCTTTAGGGGCTAAGCCCCGGAAGCCCCAAGGGACGAGACGCCACTGCAACAATGTATTAAAATCATATTTATGCTAATAGAACCAAACCTAACAAGCCTAACCTAACAACGATGGCATTTAGCCTAACAATGAATCTATTTCGGCAGAAGGCGAAGGCGGGGAGGTTGGTGGAGGCTTGTGCGATGAGACAAAATTACAGTTGAACCTGAGTTATACGTATGTCAAGGTGAAGAGAAAAGAATACGTATAACAGAGAATTACTTACAAATGAGATTTAGATACCATGTCATATCAATATTAAAATTCTGTAATTGTATCTATTTGGAGAAACAGTATATACGTAATACAGGCTATTTGTGTCATAAAGTGGTAAATTAATGAATCTAAAAGTTCGATTCCTAATACATTTGTCACTTTATTAGTGATCACTTTGGTACTGAAATACAGTAGACACTATAGTTTCATAATTTTACTACCCAATTTTAAAAAACCCGTCTAAAATAGCATTTCTTTTACTAATGAATAATGACTGTTCAAAGGGTGGTGGTATAAGGGATGCCTAAATCTGCAGCTATTCCAGTTTTAGTTTTACGTGGATTAGCATCCACTTCCCGTATAAATTTTACTTTCTGGTCAAGCGTGTAACTTATCCTCCTCCTGTTCTCCATGGCCGACCAGCAGCAACTGAGAACTGTCACTTCTGTGACTTTGTTGTAGCTTGGTTACGTACAAATCAACTGTATTTTTTGAAAATTAGTACGTATACAACACCGAATGACGTATAAATGCATTACGTACAAATAGGGTTTAATTAACACGTTCTTAAATTAAATTTTGCCGGGATCTACAATAAATTACGTAGAACTGAGTTACGTATAAAGCAGTCTCAACTGTGTTTGGTAATTCTGCTTCCGAGCCACATAAGCACATGCTTCTTCTTCTTTTCTAGACGGTTTGTGTGACTCAGCGAGTGACTCTTTAAATCCATCCAGTCATCAAATCTCATCGTCGAGATTATCCTAAAGTGACAGAAAAGCAAACTCAAATAAGAGCAAAGGGTCACGTCCGCCTCTAGATGAACCGCTTCCTAACCTGAGCAAAGGAAGAGCAGTTATCAAAGGCAAGAATACAAAACAGCCAGGTCTCTGTTGTTGCCACACGGTGAGCCGAAAATTTGGATAGTGCCACAACGTGGCGGTATTATCTTTCCGACCTCGACGGCACATCTTGACTAGTTGCCTAGGAATAACAGTACGTTTGTTAAGACGTCAACAATGGGACCCCTGAGACAGTGTTCGAATCAAGGAGGGTGGCGTTAGGGAATCCCTAACTCTGGATTACTAAATTTGTTCCCTGCGGAGAAGAACAATTTTATTCACTTTGCGAACATTTGTGTTCCATAACAATTGGGTCGATTCACCACATAATGTGTTCAAAATTGTTAAATTAAGGTGTATTTTGGGTCTCATTTGGTTAGAATTACGGACTCATTTAGAAAAAAATACCAAATATATTGGAGGCTCGAGTCCGTTTAGTTAGATTTACCGATTAATTACTGTCATAATTATATTTTTATTATTCATATCACAAATGTTTCTCAGTGTTAGAACTTAATATCTGAACTAATGGCATGTGAAATCTTTGTGAAAATAACAGGAAAATCCTGGAACTAGCTACGTTATACAAAATGGTATTACAAATTTGTTTCGGCTTTAAATATAAGTAGAGACTGACTAAATTCCGTGGTGCAGCAACAGTATTTTCAGGGCCAGGTGCACAACCGACTTTTTATTTAGTGAGGTGTGGTAAACGAAAGCCCATCGCTGCTGTTATTGAATTTTCGACAACGCAGCCCCCTAGTTCTTTTCGAGTTATTCTCCCAATGCTTTTTCACCACTGAAATTTCGGAACTCCCACGGGGATCGATTCCAGGACCATTCACATCAAAGGCGAGAGCGATTACGAGGGAACTCTTTAAATAAAATGTCTTAAATAAAATATTTTGTAACTATTGCTAGTATAAGGACACAATTTGAATTGGAGTCTATTAGGTATAACGTTTTACGACATCCTAAATATCGGAGAGAAATTTCCGAAATTTTCCATTATAAATTACGGAGGGCTACTCTATGGGGCTTCTGGCAGATCTTTAGCATTGCCACTTATAAAAATGAAATAATAATAATAATAATAATAATAATAATAATAATAATAATAATAATAATGTATGTCTTGTTTCGTGTCAGTTTGGCGAATTAGAGCTAAAACACCAACATGTACTATGTTGAGTAAAACAATTGAAATAATAATAATAATAATTACTGACGGGAAAGAAAGAGAAACGCACAGACAGACAAACCGGAAATGGCGAGTCAGTTTCTGTATGCAGCACTGACTATTCTGTTTCATACTTCCTTTTCCTCTCGAATTTTGTCATATTTTCTATTCCTTTCTTGCGAGAGATCCATCCTCGTCGTCGAAGCGGAAAAGCTCTAATCAGGTTTGCACAGCGGACGAACGAATAAAGAGATATCGCTGTGCATAATTTACATAATACTATCTCTACTCGACTGCACAGACAAGCCATTTCATTCACAGACCTTGCAGTTGGTTCTGACTTCACGGTTTCCCTGGGAGGACGTAGACAAACGCGGCTATTCTTCGTCGACAGTAAGAAGAATGGTCACGTGACATCTGACAATAATTCCAATGCACAGTTGGCATTGGAATAACCAATACGATTTACCACAAGTCGTGTGCATTTGTTTACATTGACCACTGGCGTATGCAGTGGGGCTGGAGACTGATGGGGCTTCAGCCCCATACGAAATTTTGAGAAAATCTAAATTTTCAAATAGAGCAGTGAAAAACTCAGGAAAAACCATAAGTGGTAAATTCAAACCTACCTTGAAAAGATTGTCATTTCTTGAGAGTTGAAACATCTACATTTACGAAAAATCCTATTGTGTATTCACCTCTCCTACATGGATTGATTGGGTTTATTTTAATTCGCTTTTGTACCGCTTTTGGCTAATCGCGAAAATGAGGATGAGTGATGATACAATCACACACATCATTTATCCTCATTGATGAAGAGGCTCTCAAAAAACATCCATGCCCAGGCCGGGATTCGAACCCGTGACACTTGCAGCTCGCGTAGAAAACAGCTATGAACTATCCACCTTCAGCCCCTCCCGAAAAATAATCCTGCGCACGCGAGTGATATTGACTTCGTTCTTCGGGAACAGAGAATATGATGACCAACTAACCATTTTGATGCCCTCTTGAGTCCAGTGTGCCTGCCTGGCATGTATGCACTCCGTGGAACGCCTCCAAGGTGTTCCTTCACGACTTCCGGCATTATTTTCAAATAATCAACATGAATGTTCATAATCAGTGGCGGCAATTAGGGGGGCGATGGGGGCAGTTGCCCCCCTCCTTTTGTCAGTTTTGTCCCCGCACTATGCCAAAACCTTATGTACAGTCACGGACACTTCTGGGTTGTAACATTTCCATTAACATTTAATGGAATCATTACAATTAAAAAGTGTCCTTGACTGTACCAAGAGAAAGTATACTGTCCTTGCCCTTCCTAGTTTGGGAACCCAGTCGCAGTCACGGCTCATAATCATTCTCATATAGCGTCAATTGATGAAATGATAATTATTTGTTCCTTTTATCGTATCGCTTTTCTGGCCCTTTAGGTCATGGTACTACTACCTACAAAGGCAATCTTGATATGAACTTACTTTGAACACCTGAACACAAGTTTAAAACAATCGCCACGAGGTCCTGGGTTCGAATCTCGGCCTGGGTATGGATGTTCTTTGTGAGTGTCCCTTCATCAATTTCATCATATCATCACTCATCCTCATCTTCGCGATTAACCGAAAGTGGCAGAGAAGGAAAGTACAATATACCGAATTAATTAATCAATCGCCACGAGGAGAATGAACGGCGGTGAATTAAATGAATTTGACGAAGGAACACACACAATAGGACACTCATACCGGGACTTGAGTGATCGGAGAAACAATGAAGGAAGTGGGGGGGATGGGATTCGAATGGAAAGGAAAAAAAGCTTCAGCAAACTAATCTCAGCTTTTCTAACTTTCCAAGGCGCTTTCAAAATAAATTATTGTACGTACCATTCTATGGCGCCTTAACATTTCAAGTGTTCATCTGCACTTGCTATATGAAAAAGGATAAAGCTTATTCAACAGTGTTAAAACAAATGAACAGCAGTAACCTACAGAACCTGTACATGTGTATGATGAATATCTTCCATCAAGAAGCTTGTTCAAGAAAAAAAGTGGATTTTATTTTCATTTCCAAATTCTGGGAATTAAAAAAATAGTTACTTTCTATGCCTTTCTAGATTTTTTATTTTTTTTCAAAATTTCCCTACTTCGTGATGACTTTTCACTTATAAGTTGATTTTCCTTACTTCTCCAGGTTTTTGAAGTCACTGAAAACTCTGGAACAATTTATAAAAGTATATTTACATTAAATAATTTTAAATTTTACCATAGAATATTTGTTATCAGTATGTCTGTTATAAGTTTTCATTATACACGGTGCTTTTTTTCTGGAAAGTTGTTTGTTCTCTTCAAGTTGGTTTGTTCTTGTGTTCATCATAAGAACTACTCAAAACACGCAGTAAAAAATTACAGAGCAATATTTTTTCTCTAATACACATAATTGTAAATTTTGTCTAAATAAACGTATTATATACGTTCTTGGTAAGGATGTCCAAATGGTTCGTCTTACAAAACTGGTTATCCTAAAGGACTCTTAATATCTCCCCTCACAAAAAAAAAAGAAAGTCGAAATTGCACACTGAACAGAATATCTTACCTTCAGTTTCTAGCGGAAAAATATTTTATATCACACTTTGCTCCTTCCATAAGCGTAATTCTCCAATAGAACACGATGATAAAATTTTCACTGAAACCGAAGACAACGTCAAGAACTTGGTGATTTGAACTCGTACGTAAGGTGTCGAGAGACAGAAGCGCGTGCTAGCGGAGACGAGAAGCAACAGTTTGTCCGTCGTGCGCCGTCGAGTTATCAACAGCTTACTAAGCCCGAAGACGTAAGTTGACTTATTGTTTGTTCCGTCGTGCGACACCAGCGCCAAGCGGTACCACCGAATCGATCGCGCAGTGGCAACAATGAAAGACTTCACGGTGTGATAGCGATTACAGGTGCTCCTCGGGAAGTTTGAACTGAACACAAATCCAAAGTGAGGTGTGGGTACGGGCGCCAAAACTGGGGGGGAGGGGGGCTTAGCTTATGGCACTCACGTTGAATTAATTCTACTCGGCAAAGGGCCCACATATCGACTTTGGTTTTTCTTTATCATTTATTCTAACAAAGTTTACATCCACCGAATATCCAGGGTTCGAGTCCTGGGCGTGGGTGTTACTTGTGACTCCCTTCATCAATTTCATCTATTCAGCAGCGTAGTTTGGAGCCCCTTTAGAGGAGGGGAAACACGAACTTCAGGCCTCAGTAGGTTAACAAAAATACACTTAACTGTAAATTTTAATAACACTTTTATAAACGTTTGGCTCCCTCACCAAGTTACGCCTATGTATCAAATCTTCACTCATCCTCAACGTCGCAGTCAAAATGTCAGAAAAGCGACGCTATAATATTATGTGACAATTCATCACTTTATTAAATTTCTTTATTTCCTTTTTATCTTTCTACTCTCTATTAAGATAGGCCGTTCTTAGGGCCAAAATTCTGTCGGCCCTTCTAAGGACCACAACACTCAGTTCGTAATTGAACTGCCATCACAGCCCGAACCTCGAGCGACAGTTGCAGAGGTAACAGAAGCCAATTCACCGCACTACGCCATTACCACAACTTTAAAACAGATGGGAGTCAAGGAAACGGTACTTCTACAGAAAACTTCAAGAAAATTCAACTTCAACTTCAACTACTCTCTCTTTCTCCTTTTCCATTTTCTTTCTCAATCTCTCTCTCTCTATTGTCTCTCTTTTCTTCTTCTTTTAAAATTCCTTTATCTCCTTCTATCTCTCCGGTTTTCTCTTTTTCACTCTTCCTATTTCATTCATTCATATCTTTGTTCTCTCTTCTCTCTCTCTCTTTCCTGTTTTCCCTTTTCTCCCTCTCTTCCTCCTCTCTTCTTTCTCTCTCTCTCTCTTCGAAATTATTTTTACTTCCTCTTTATTACGAACATACAGATAGGCCTATACCTAATATTTTTAAAGATCCTTAGGTAGCAAGTTTTGCAAAATGTTTACATACAAACATAATTTTTCGCAGAACTATATCTCAGTCTGAACTTCTCCATTTCGTATAAATATTATCTTTCAGCACTTACTATTCAAACGTCTCTTGGTCTTGCCCAATTTACTTTCCGGGTAACCTTTTGTCTTTGTCACTTGTAGTACACTCGTTATTCATTATAATTTCATCTGAATATATATCTTGGACTATTGAAAGACTATATACGTATATCTTTATTGCCTTCACTAGGAAGACACGAATGAAGAAAGAAAGGAAAGGGAGTGAAATATACAAAGAAAGAGAGGGAGAAAGGGACACATTATAAACTACACATTCTATATAATTTGCTACAGTTTATTCACATATTAAAATTATTTAACGTCGCTTTTCACTAAATACCGTAGATTCGGATTGACTGTAAAAAGAAAGGCGGGAATCAAGGAGTATGTAAAATTGTAAAACGAAATGTACGTCGTTTAAATTAACTTCGACACATTTTCTCACCGATACTGCGGCGTTGGAGGATGAAGAAAACGAGCAAGTTGAATCTAGAATCAACTTGTGCGATAATAACTGTTCAAAATCAGATAGACCTTCTATCATAGACGGACGACCGGCCGGAAGGTGATGCACAATTGACACACACCACAGAAAAAATCAAATTTTAGGAATTGAAATTGCATTGTAACAATTAATTAGAAGGTACAATCGTCGCCAGTAAAAGTCAGACATGTACATCCTGAAATATTCGCTACACTGCATGAATCATCGCAGTGGAAGTTAGACAACGCACATAACGCCATTCAAGGAAATCAGAGTTCAGGCCCCAGGTGTTATTATTGCCGGCGATTGTACGTACAGGATTTTCGTAAGCAAGCTATAACGTGCGAGTCGTATTGTTTACGGGTTTCCGGGGTGGCGTAGTGGTAACGTCGTCGCCTTGTAATCAAGGAAAATCGGATTCGATACCCGGTGGGGGCATATAGTGGTTGGAATCCTACTTTAAACTGTAGGTCCAGCCCCGATTAGCCTACAGTGGACTTACAACTCCAACAAAAATGCAACTCACAAGGGAGGTTATCTAAGTATCCCCTCCGATTTCCATGAAACTTGGCAGGTGTATAGAGGGGCCCAAAGCAAGAAATACATGTTTTGGTGTTTCAGATTTAAAAAAAAATAACTGTTTTAAGGGGCAAAAGCCCCCTCAAATGACAAGATGAAGACAAATTGACGCGGGGATCTGACCCCTGTGTCCCACTGCGATTTCCATGAAACTTGGCAGTTGTAGCTATAGAAAGGCCCAAAGGAAGAAATCCGTGTTCTTGTGTTTCAACTAAAAAACTGTTTTAGGGGGCAACCTCCCCCTGAAATGTCAAGATGAGGAGAAATTGAAGTGGGGATCTGACCCCGAAACCACGTAAATATGGCATAGGAAGAAACAGGGGGCATAGGGCCCCTCTATACACCTGCCAAGTTTCATGGAAATCGAAGTGGGACACGAGGGTCAGATCCCCACTTCAATTTGTCCTCATCTTGACATTTCAGGGGGAGGTTGCCCCCTAAAACCGTTTTTTAGCCGAAACAAAAAAAAACACGTATTTCTTCCTTTGGGCCCCTATACACCTGCCAAGTTTAATTTAAATCGGAGGGGGACACTTGGATAACCTCCCTTGTCAGTCGAGCTTTTCCTCACTGAGATTGTACACTTCGCAACATCTTAGTTGACCGCCCCGAGAGAATTCTAAGTCCCGAAATCGTAAACTTAGCAACATTGTACTTCAGCTCCAGGTGAGAGTAGCCAACTTTGAGTAGGTCCTTCCACTAGACGAAAAACGCTCCGGTGATGGGTTTTCAATTTAATACTTTCCATGAACTTAGAAACTATAAACCGCTATTATAATACACAATCAAACAGAAATAATAAATTGAAAAAAGAACCTTGAAGGATATTTACGATTCTGCTAGCTCGACTTGAAATTTGAGGGGTTTGAAACACTGAATAGAGTTTTCTCCACCTGGAGGAAATTGCCATCAAGTTTGTGCAGCAAGAATCAAATTTGTGAGGAGTTTATGCGACATTTTATTTACAATACCTTGCATAATATAGAACAGTTCTCAAAAACATATATTTTACACGACTTGTCAGAAAATGTGCTTGAAACACAGGAAGGTGGGAGTCTTCATAAACGTCAACATGTTTTTAAGGGTATAATGTCATTAAGTTAACGTAGAGCAGTTGGTTAGACGCTACTATACTTATTTTTCATCAAGCGTGAAAGGTCGCTGGTTCAAATCCCACCCTCTCCTCTTTTTTTTCTTTTTTTTTGCTGAACAGATAATGTTGATATTAGAATATTTAAAAAATGAATGCGATGCACACTTGAGGGACGTCGATTCTGCACATATTTCCCCTTAGAAGTTGAAGATTTCAAGGATTTAAAGTTAAAACTTTTCTTTTTAGTTATTGTTCATATGTTGTGTGTCCTCCTCCGTAGTCGAGCGGGTTAAGGCGTTCAGTCGTCTTGAGATCGTCGTAGGCGTAGGTTCGAATCCGGCTCTGGTCGGAATTTATTCAGCCTACGTATAGGGCCGGTGGCAACCCACCATCGTGAGGAAATTGGGAAGCTCCGAGTGAGTGAGCGTAACCTGGTCAAGAAGACCTACAATAACGGCTGGGGGTTCGTCGGGCTGATCACCCGTCACCCCAACACTGGTCTGAGACCTCTACGCTATAACAGGTGACGGCGGAACAGTGTGGGAGGGAGACCAGCAGTCGGTAGGTAAGCCAAGGCCCGCCAAGGTGCTGTAGAGCTGTAGGGTTATGTTATATGTTGTGTTAACACACACATCATGATTAATTCACAAATCACATATATGTATTCAGGATGCAAAATGTAATGTTATTTAAGTTATGTATTGTTTGTTCTACACTGACACCTAAAATATTGATTATTTGATTTCGATATACTAAAAAAAGATATACAGTTATGTTAAGTAGTGATGTAGTGCAGTACTGTAACGAAGGAGAGCGTTTAATGAGTTCAAATTGCTAAGATTGGTAATTTTATGTCCGTTCCTTCGTAATGACTGTTGTCAATCCCCTCAGCACCATCTTACCATGCGTCTAAAACTAATAGTATATCGCTAATTAACATAAATAAATGGTTATTGCGACGGAGGCCGATTCGATAAGAAACTACTAATAAGTATGTATATAGTGAGTAACAAACAAAAAATTCAAAACCTCATAATGAACGTAAATTCGTCACTGCCTTCGTATCTAAAATGTTTGTCTTCTTTGAACAGGAAATACGAGTATCAGATGTAACAAACTTTCCATACTAACTTTGCAATATTCGAAACAACCATTACAGACTTAATTAACTCTATGTAACTTGATTTTGCGGATTCCACGTGGCATGTGACTTCCTCCTATCATCGAAATAACTTTCTCTTACTATTTCCTTTCCTCTCGTGAAATACAGAGACTAATGTTAACTTCTTAGCACGGTGGATAAACTTTACACCCAACGATATACTCCTGAAAAAATCCTGCCTAGGTGGAGAATCGAACCTACGACCTCCCTCTTAAGAATCAAGCACGCTTACCTCTTTTCCAGGTAGCTCATGTTAAAATTCGCTACCAGTTTGAAGAAACCAATTCACACATAATGTCAATTTTCTCATGGCAATTTTCATGAGGAAACGAATTCAGATAAAATCGAGAAACGCTGAAAGGGAAAAATGATGAACATGTCTACTGGCGTTTTGTCATATTTTGTAAATTGTGTAAAAATTCCGTGCTTTGAACAAGCAATCGTTTAGTTACGAAGTATGTTGTTATTTGTTTAAAGTAGGAACAGGAGAGCGAAAAGGTGTCATTTGAACCAGACCCCATTTGACAAGAAGCTTCAGCTTTGTTCAAAAGACTGATGAAAAGAGAGAGGAACGTATGAAATATAAAATATGCGTGAAATTAAAACAATGGAAACCTTGAAAGATAATACTAACGAACTTCAAACTATGAAAAACATGTTTTCGTGGTGGAAAACTCCAAGTCATTTTCGAAATATGAACTTGGATGTTTTTCTTTATTATGAAGTTGGGATATGGGACGATACGATCCTTCAGCAAGAAAATTTTAAGTAAGCTACCTCCAACTTTTTCAATGGTCATAATTACTAATTAGGGTCCGGAAGTTGATGAAAAATCAACTTTTTTTCTGACCCTTAAAAACAACCCTTAAAAAACCTGATATCATGTCCGTTTCCCTTCAGTTAGAGCCGGAAAACACTTTGTATTTTACATTTTTTTTCATTTTTCGGTCTTTTTTAGCTTTTAGTTTATTTGTCAGTATTTTTAACAGTTTTTGTTGAATTTTTACTTATTTTTGATGTTTATTTTTCTCCTCCCCTGTTGTTTCGTGCATTTTAAATGCATTTACTAGTAAAACTTACATATTTAGATTTCTTGACATGGTCCTTTTAGCAAATTCTCCATGAATCGAAAATACGGCCAATGGAGAAGCATAATATTATTCTTAACTGAAATGTTTGGCAATGGATTAAAATACTTTGTGTGAAGATCTACTTTGAGGTTCTTTTTCTGAACACTGTTATCGCTTTAATCTGTAGTTTTAAAGTAAAATTAGTCACAATATTAAATTCAATTCCTCTCTGGTATACGCGAAGCAGAACTGTATTTTCGGATGCTGGCCGACTACAGTATCATAGAATGCCCACTCTGAAAGGAAATTTTTAAGTCAACTTTATGCATAGTAAGGCTAATCGGTACTGGACCTACAGTTTAAAGTGGGATCCGAACCGAGTGCATAAAATAACGTGAACCGTGTGGTGTAGGGGGGTCGTTTGCTTATGGAATAGAAGGTCATGGGTTCAAACCTACTTCTTTGCAAAATCATTTTCGGGAAGTAAACGGCTTTGGACGAGAATGCTTATCTGCGTTTCTTGGATATTTCCGTTGATATTTATGCGATTTATGTCCAGCATTTCCGGATGCAGAAAGTTGACATGTAAGTTCTTAATATGTGTTAACTTATAACAGCTGAATGAAAGGAAAAGTATTTCTTAAAATACCGCCAATCACTGAAAGATTAAAAACATTAGTAGAAACATTACTTGAGGCATGCACAGTGGCGACGATTATGGAGTGTGGAGGGGCAGATGACCCAGCACTATGCTAAACATTATCTACCAAGCGAAAGAAACTGCCCTCCCCCATTCCCCCCTCCCACCTTGCCCCATCAGTTTTGAAATCCAATCGCCGCCACTGAGCATGCATCGCCTAAATATTTACAGTAATATCATATAATATTATATTACGTTATTAAAACACTTCGTACTTGGTAAATAAAAAAGAAAAAATAATAAGGAAAGGGTGGGATTTGAACCTACGATGTTTCGATCTTGAAGAAAACAGTAAAAAAACAAAAGTACTGTCATCCAACCAACTACTCCAGGAGATTGCTAACAGAAAACTCAGTAAAACACGTTAATCACAGTTGAAGCAACATTGTGCCAGAGTTTCGAACCATTTTTTGCCAAGAACCAAGGAAAAGACACACTTTGCAGAATCGTTTGGTGTTGTGCAAAGTATCTTTACTAAACATTTCGCATAAAATCATCATAAAATTGCCATCTTGCATTCAAATGTGACCGCAATTCTTTCCAGGTGGAGGAGAACCTGTTCAGTGTTTCACAATGCACATACATTTTCCTATTTTCAAATTCAGAACGAAGAATCTTGAAATATTTTCAACATTCGTATTTCTACTTAACATTTTTTTGTCTACTCATATATTTTATTACTACTTTAGGGTATCTTTACTTTATGGAATGTGAAAGAATGAAAAAAAATCACGAGCGTTTTCATTCAGGAAGAAGAAATATTGGAAAGTTGGCTACTCTTAGTTGGCTCTGAAGCGATATGCTGCCAAATTTACGAATTCCGGACTTTGAAATTTTTCAGGGCGGTCAAATAAGATGTTGCGAAGTGTACATGAAACGAATGGTTAAATTGGAGAAAGGAAGTTTACCAATGCTTATATAGTTACTGTATTTCTTTATCAATTCAGAACAAAAATTCTTAACTGAGAGTGAATATTAAGGAAAAGGGACAGAAAGGAAACCTGTCTCCTCTGAGGTACGCACTTGTCTCCAGAAAGTCGGCTCCTGATAAACACTTCCTTGAGATTCACTTGAATATCGAAATGTCCGTTTGGGAAAATGGCATAAATTATGCCGCCCGAACAGGGACTCGAACCCTGGACCGTTAGGTTAAAAGCCTAACGCTCTACCGACTTTTTTTTTTTTTTTTTTTAGTTTTTTTTTTTTTAAGTTTTATTTCACTATTCTGTTTACATCTATGGATTGTTTTCTTTCATGTATACATACAATTACATTACATCGAGATATTTACCAAAATATTGTGACAATCTGACATTTTGTTTTTTTGATTGTTTCCATCTAGATCTTTTAAGATACATTGTATATAGGGTAATATTTGGTTCAAACTTTTTGCTGTATATATAGTATATTGTATGTGCTATTAGCCACACAATGGCATTTTGTTTCTTCACAGGGAAATGTTTGAAGTCTGGTAATATACATATTTTTGCTTGAAAGCATTGTGGCGATATACGACATATTTTGGCAAGGCACATAATGAGAAAGGCCCAAATTTCTGAAATTCCTTTACATGTAGTGAGGCGATGTTCATTTGTATCCACCTCTCCACATTGTTTACACTCATTTGTTGGTAATCTTTTTATTTCATTTAGTCGAACATTTGTTGGAACTAGATCATGCACCAGGGTATACCACGAACTTCGTATGTCCGTGTCAAGGAACGGCTTGTGGAGATTTTGCCATACATTTGACCAAATAACATTAGGAAATTTTTTCTCTATTCGACTCTGCTGCAAGCTAAGTTGTCGTTGAAAATGTTCATACAAATATTTTGACAGAGTATTCTCCTTCAAATCCATGGGAAACTCCACATAACTCCATTCTTGTACAAATATTCGTACATACATAGAATTCTTTGTTAGTCGAGACAAGTTGGGTGGATTTTGTGGTGGAAACGTATCGGTAAATATACGCAACCACATTGATGTAATCGACCCTTCAGTTAAGTACAATTTATAATTTCTAGCTAAAAATAGCGACTTACATTTATTTTCAATATTCCATAGTTCTAGACCACCTGTCATTTGTGTTTGGCACATGATCGGGAAAGGTACCCGAAAAAAATGTCCGTACCACATGAACCATCCCACAGCAGACTTTATTTGTCGGAGATATTGCTGTGTGATTGGCAACACTTGCGCGACATAATTTATTTTACTAAAAATAAAAGTGTGTAGGAACCAAACACGCTGAATTAAGTTGAGTTGTCTTCCTCTCATTTGATAGCACTGTAACCTGATTTCGCTTACTATTTTCGTCCAGTTTAGATCCAACATTCTGGATTCGTTACTATGATAAGTGATGCCTAATATTTTGAGTTCGTTCACATATTGTATCCCTATGTCCGGATTGTCTTGTTTCCAGTTGCCAACAGGTAAAGCCTTTGATTTTGTCATGTTTACTTCCGCTCCGCTGGCAGAACAATACAAACACATTGCATTTAGTATATTTTGGAGCTGGTTCGTTGTTGTTACACAAGCTGATAAATCGTCTGCGAATGTAAACACTTGCGTTTCAAGGAAAGCACTCGCTGCCGGCGGGGCTCGGCACTGAATATATCGAAGTAGCGGGTCCAAGGTCAAAGCGAAGAGAAGCATACTCAAGGGGCACCCCTGGCGAATGGATCTCGTCACGTGTATTGCAGGAGTCACGAATCCATTGATAAGAAGACGGGAAGTTGCCTTTCTATAGAAACTTTGCAAAACAGATATAAAGCCTTCACTGAAGCGATAGGCTCGAAGTACTTCAAACAAATATTGGTGAATTACAAGATCAAAAGCTTTTGTAAAGTCAAAGGATAGTATACAAGCTGATATTTGTTGCATTTCATAATAAGACATGATATCACGTATACCCGCCACCGTTGAAAATATATTTTGAGTTTTACTGACACATGTTTGCCGTGAACTGAGTAAGGAAGATAATATAGGTTTCAGTCTATTAGCCAAAACTTTTGCCATAATCTTATAGTCACAGTTTAACAAAGTAATGGGCCTAAAGTCAGTAACTGCACTCGGACGCGTTTTTTTGGCAATCAGTACAATTATACCTTCATTTTGCAGCACGCATTTGTTTCGAAATGCATCTTGTATTATCATGACCAATTCATGTTTTATAATATCAAAAAACCGTATATAAAATTGGTAGCCTATGCCATCGTTCCCAGGAGTGCGCTTAACGTTACAAGTACGCAGTGCCTCATACACCTCCTCGACGGTGACGTCACTATCTAACAAAGTTCTGTCTTCGTCCGTTAAAAAATTATTTACCGATGTGAGCAATTGTTGTACAGCCAATTGATCTACTTCTTTACCAGTATACAAATTATTATAATACTTGTAAAACGCTTGTGATATACCTTGTTGGGTTCTAAATGTATCTTCGCCGGAATCGACAATATTATTTATCAATAGAGCTCTCTTTTGTTTTTGTGTTTGTACATAGTGAAATAGAGAGGTTCGTTCATCTTGCAAAGATGACGCATGAGTAGCTCTTATCTTTATACCCTCCAAGTGATGCCGTTGCAACGTAAGGATTTGTGCTTTGTATTTTTGTATCTGTGGATAATGTTCGGTGACATCAGGTCGCATACATAACTCATGTAAACATTTGTAATAGAAGTTCAACATTAAGTTCCGGTCACGTGCACTCTCTTTCCCGAGCCATTGAAAATAGGATTTAATTCGAGGTTTTACGTATTTTACCCACCACTTATTGTAATCAGTATAGTGTTTTTGTTGCCGGCACCAATACTTCCATTTTTCTTCAAACATATCATTCACATTAGGTTGTTGAAGTAGGGCAGAGTTCATTTTCCAATAGGACGGACCCCAAACTAATTTAGATTCTTGTAGATTAATACTCATTCTGATTGCTATATGATCTGAAAAAGGTACCGGCAAAGCATCTATTGTCGTCACATATTTTATATTATGACCAAGTGTATAGAATCTGTCCAATCGCGAACCTGCTTTGTTATTGAAATAGGTAAACACTACGTCCTTTCGTTTTTCGGTCCAGATGTCCTTCAGCTGTAAGTCGCTGATTAAGGTCGTTAATGCTAAACTATTTTGAAACTTGCCGACACAATCACATGATCGCAGCACTTGATTAAAATCACCACCTAGGATTAAACACGAATCATTATTTGGAAGTAAGTATACTAGCTCATTCTGATAAAATTGTTCCCTTTTCCATCTGTTTTGCTGTCCGGAGGGGGCGTAGATATTAACAAAAGTATAACGTTGACTTTGAAAGCTGATTCCCCTCCCATCAACTAATTTCTTTACATTTTTTATTTCTATCCCACTTCTGATTAACATTGCCGTCCCTCTCCCGCTTGTCCCCAAATTTACAATCACCTCGTACCCATATAGGAAGTTAAAATCGTCAAAACAAACTTCTTGCAAGTATAAAATGTCAATCGAATATATTCGGACAAAGTCCGCTAGCACTTTGCATTTTACTGGCGTCAATATCCCATTGATATTAAGGGTACAAAGACGCGTGCTGTAATTCATGCACAAAAAGATATTATAAAAAACTGTATATAAGAATACCACGTAGATGTACATTTTTGGTGCTCAATTACACTAAAGTAATTATCAGTCCGAATTGTTTTCAGTTCATGTGCATGACACAATTTTCACTATTTTTTCTACCTGTTATTATATCGATATTCATCTTGGAACTCTCTAACATGTAATATATAACATTACACTGTAGACACTAAGAAAGTACACAAATTTATGTCGCGCACTACACCCGTAAATCACTCTCATCTCAAAACATAAACAAATAAACATTTCTCCTTACACTAACTACAACACTATCACACGCATCATTAATTTTCATGAGGAATTATCTTTTCACTAGCACTAACACTAGCACCTAGATTATTAACACTTTGGGACCGGGTAATTCGCACTGGGGAGGGAGAGAGGGGGCGTTGGTCATCAATCTTCTTGGTCGGTGGGTTGATTTCCGCATCCCTTTGAGAACTTTTCTTGCGCTTCTGCTTCTTCAACTGCTTCTGCTGTCCTTCCATGGATAGCTTCCTTCTGGTGGCATCCTTCAACGGGGCCCTTGAAACAGCAACAGGCTTCACATGACTTGGGACTTCATCTGGAGTCAGCTGGATATCAGAATTGTCATGCACATTCATCTGGTCTTCACACTTGATTTGGTGGACACCCTCTGGTAGATCTTCATGTAGTTCCATTTGTACAGTTTCTTCCCGTTCTACTTCATCAGCCCATAACAGTGAATTTTCCATGGTTTCGTCCGTCGCGTTGTTCCCCGAAATTGTTACCACTGCAGGATCGTCTTTCGGTGCTTTCTCAGTTGACGCTGTTGGTACATCACCCTCTGTCTTCTGACTCAATGTCGTTCTGGTGGGTATTGGCAACACTGTGGGTCGAGAGTCCAATTGTGTTTCTTTGACAGTGAGTTGCGTTGGTGGTCGATTGACACGTTGTGCATAGGTGCTGGGTTCCTGGTTGTTCATAGATGTGCCCGCTTGGACTGCGGTTGAACTTGCTACGGTAGGAGTAGTGCGTCGTCGTCTTTGGGGACACATGGCTGCTGCGTGTGTCAATTCGTCACAGATCTTGCAAGACGGCTGCTGCCCATAATATGTGACCCAATATCTCGCACCTTGGATCGTGACGTAAGACGGTATTGACTGCTTTAATACCATCCTCAACACTTTTATGCCCGTGCGGGTACGATAGATATGTTCCTGCGAGTAAGTCTCATCGTCGATAGACTCTATTTCTCCATATTTTATGAGTACCGCAGATAATGCCTCATCCGTAACTTCCATCGGGATGACATGTAGTCGCACCATTGTTGATATTCTGTCCGCCCATTCCAATCGTACATCATGATCACCATCCTCATCACGAAACACCAACATTCGTCCACACGTCCGTATTATTTGCTCACCTAACAGATGTGATACCAGTTTAATGTATACACACTTACGAAAATGGTCAATTTCAATGCTTAGAACCTGGTCTTCGGTGAGAGCCAGCGTTTCACTGATCCAACGGTGTAAATTCACTGACGTGGGTCTCTTTTGAGCACTCGAAAAGGACAATTTTAACGTGTTAACACGACGTGTTTCCATTATACAACAGTCCGAATTACTTCTATTTGACTCGTAACTATTATTCCTTCCTACTCACCAGGACACGGCCTCGTTCAAACCAAACTGCAAGCGCCACGCGAGACGATGTTGCTCGTACGGCTGCTTCCGCGAGACTGCCACCGACTGAGCTATCCGGGCTACAAGATAATATTATTTGACTATCAGATGTTCATCAATTGAATGATAGATTCTGTGATAACTCGGCGAGACGTTGCACATGTTTAGTTATCTGTGTATTGTAAATCATGAAAGATTTCCCCTAACTTCTTACTGAAATAATGATTTGAACTGAATTATTTATCCAATTAGTCTTTCTGTGCATAACATCCACTTAAATGCAAATAATTTCGATAGTTTCCCATGTTTACTTGAGTCCAGTCTTAACTTCTCATTGAACTAAGCACGCTTACCCAACGGCGTAGTGGTACAGTCATGTAATCTACGAGTTTCCTCTATATCCGGTGGAGAATGGATCGGATACAACTCCAAATTGTAGGTCCAGTGCCGATTAGCATATTTGTGCATAAAATGGACTTAAAACCCAATTACACTGATGAACAAATTCAAACTTTTTTTTGCTCCTTTGAACGAAAATAGGTGATTATTTATAATTCGACCCCGCTGAATCCAAATCTGAAAGTAGAAATGCTGTATCACGTATCGTTTTCCCTGGATTTTCATTTTTTGTTTTTAATAAAAATTTAATTCCCTTTGTAATAATACATCGAAATTTGAAATTATTTTTGTTTGTTTGCTCATGAAATAAGATTTAAATATTGAAGTGAATAACTATGAAATATAAAAAAATTAAAAAATATATATAGGACCGATTTTGACTGTTCAATGAACAAATTTCATGCAAAAAAAGGAAAAAAAAAACACATTTTTACTCGAATTTTCAAAATTTCTTTCTTGAACTCTGCCGTTTGTATCTCCCAGCAGAAACATATTCCTTGAGGTTCCAACTATAGTCTGCTAACATGTTCTGTACCGATTTTCCTGCATAGCGTTTCCCCATGACAGAAATATCCTGGTGAAATCTCTCGCCGCATTCGTCACTAACCGCGCCCAAGTTAAGGGGGAAAAAGTCCAAATGCGAATGTAAAAAGTTGAATTTTCAAGGACATATTGCACCCCATGCGCTGATAACACTTCAACAAGTTCTTAACAAGTTCCTTGTAGTTGTCAGCTTTCACATTTCCAAGAAAATTACAGCATACTTGTCTGAAAGCTAACCATGCGCATTTCTCTTTTTCTGTTAGCAATTCCACAAAGTTGTCATCATGAATGATCTCACGGATTTGCGGCCCAATAAATATGCCTTCTTTTAACTTACTATCACTGAGTTTAGGAAATGTTTTTCTCAAGTACCCAAAACCCTCACAGTGTTTATCCAAAGCCTTAACAAAAATTTTCATCAGCCATAACTTTATATGCAACGGTGGTAACAAAATCTGGTCTTTCTCAAGTAGAGGGTGATTCCTAACACTCTTCTCTCTAGGACATAAGTTTTTTCGTATGGACCAATCCACAATGTTGTAATGTTTATCTTCTACCCAGCTGTCCCATTCGCAAAGAAAGCAACAAAATTTTGTAAACCCAGATTGCATGCCTAACAGTACACCAATCGTTTTGAGGTCTCCGCATATCTGCCAACCATATTTTTCATAATTTATCACTTTTAATATTGTATCCACACTTTCATATGTTTCCTTCATGGTGGAAGAACAGGCAAGGGGTACTGATGGGTATATATTCCCATTATGCAACAATACTACTTTTAAACTACTCTTAGATGAATCTAAATATAGTCTCCACTCGTTTGGGTTGTGACTCCTTCCAAATTCTTGCGGAAGGCCTTCTACATCATTGCAGTAAGTTAACTCATTACTAACAGAAAAAAAAATGTGTCCGTGATTGTTGGCGTTTCCGATATGACACCTTAACACCATCTTGTAATAAATTCCACCCTCTGAGACGAGAACCTAATAATTCTGCTTGAACTTTAGAAAGGTTGAGGTCTCTGACTAGATCATTTAGTTCGGATTGGGAAATAAAGTGAGGTATATTTGGATCAGGAAAATTTGGATCGGTGTTTGAATATGAGGGTCTGGGTCCATCATCTGGAGAAGCACTGCTTGGTTCTGTTTCATCCACTGTCCATTCTTTAGGAGGCTTAGGAATTGGTATAAAATCATGACTCGTAGGTTTCTTGGCTGAAGGAACATCAGGATAAAATATAGAATGTTTTGATTTAGAACTATATCCACTATGTTTGTTAAACAGAAGTAACAATCTGTAGTATGATCTTTCTTTCCATATTACAGGGTTTCCGAAGGGCATTGATTTGTGAGTGCCATTAAGCCAACCACGTAAAGTTCTCGAACAATTACAACAAATTTTACCTGGTGCCCAGCTTTTTCCCTCGTCTACTTTACTTCCAAAATACAACTCATATGCTTTTTTCACTATAGGAATGATAGTATTTCTCTGTGACTTCGGAGTAAATTCCCCGCAAACATAACAAAACAAGTTCGGGTTATTCACACATTTGCGTGACATGGCGAACTCATTAATTGACTTATAATATATTTCTTAAAAAAAACAATTGTGAATGCTCTTATCGTTTTGTTAAAATACAACTTACACTTCACTTCACTATACAATATTACATTCACAATTTCACGAACATACACAAACATAAAATACGGCTACTCGCGAAGTTATCGGAAAGGAAGTTAAGACTCGACTAACCCACAAAAGAACAAATTTTAACAGAGAAACAGGAAATTTCTCTACAGCCAGATGTTTCCTCCACTATATATTAAGTGCCAGTCATAAACACAAGGTCGCTGAAAAGTTCTTATCCATTTGCTAGGAAACAAACGTTAAGCTGGAAGCGGAGCTGGGTGCGGAGACCTGAAACCATAAAACTATAAAATGTGGGTGTTCTGCAAAAAACTTAGGTGATACAGGAAAACGGATGCGATATTCGTTATCAGCACATCTGAATACATAAAGATCACTTAGTTTTATTTAAAGGAGTATTTCATTGTTTATCAGTGTTATTGGTCCGATCCACATTTGTGAAGGGAGGGGGCGTAACCCCTGGAGTCCCCTCCTTTGGATTCTCCATATTTGTGAGAACGTGTGTTCTTTTCGAATCGCAAAATGCATACTTAACCCTTTGCCACAGGGCGGTGACCATTATGTTAGCCTTAATGTTTCCCACAACAGACAGTTTCCAGATAATGCTCGACGTAGCTTCATTCTTCATCAAAATCTCATCATCTGTTATCAGCAAAGGTACAGACGAGAAAGAAATTCCGTTCCCACTCCCATGTGTACAGTGATACTGATAAGGCATGCATTTTCACTCTAGATAAAGCTTTTTTTTTTAACCCTTTCCTTCGGCCGTTCAAGCGACTATCGTTTGTCTGCTTGCTATGCCCCGCCTCCCACTGTCCATTATCTGAAATGATCATTATGCACTCGTTTAGGGGAAATCTCTGTGCGAATCGAGTTTTTAATTCTGCGTTGCGTATGGAGGCGAGGAAATTGACTTCGCGATTTTCGCCTCGTGGAGATAAAACTCTACATCATTGCATAACGTGTTGCAAGAAAGCATTTTGTGAGGATAAATTTGAGTATCGAGAGATGAGAGAATTATAATGAGAGTTTGTCAATGCGTATACGTCCAAAGTATAGAAGCAAATGCCGCAAATAAGAAAGAATATTCATGATATAGAAATCCCCTCCTTTTTGCGATTTTAAGCAACCTCTTATAAGTCTGGAACAGTAACTTACGTAACTGAGTATGTCTACTAAAGTAGCTACTATTGTTTTTTTATCAAAAGTTATTTTCTAAAATAAATCGGAAACTACAAATTCGACTTCGCATCTAATAGTACATGTCAGTTGATTTGGTGTATTTTTAATTCGTTTTTCTGCCACTTTAGGCTAATCGCGAAGTTGGCAATGACTGATGATATGATGAAGGGACACACACAAAGAACACCCATGCCACGAACCCGGAACCCCTGGAGTCGTAACATCTAACAGTAAAATTTCTGTCATGTGGGGTTTTCCTGATAGCATCGTCACCTACTGTCCCCGGTTCAATACATGCTGGAGGTAAGTAGTAGTTCTGATCTCACTTTAAACTGTAGGTTCAGTCCCGATTAACCTGTCTCTGCGTAAAGGGGACTAAGAAGAAAAACACGAACTCAAGCTTTTGTTTGACAAAAGCTTGAGTTTGTGAAGTTATTGCAACACACAAATGCCCGTGACTGTTCAAAACAGCCGTTCCCAAACTTTTTGAGCACTTTTCACGAGAGGAATTCATCACGTAGTGCTTTCGCCACCCTTATGCTGAAGTCATGTGTGTGCATTTTTTGCTCTATTTTCCTTAACTGTCTCGATATTTCATTGTATCAAAAACGCGAATTATTTTTCGAACTCTAAAAGCTTAAGGGATGACATAAACTTAATTTTTCTCATTAAAAGTAATTAAAAATTAGAGATTTAAGTATTGTTTTCTCGAAACATTACTTTTACGTTATTTGACACAAGAGTGACGACATTTCCACCATAAACACGGAAGCGAATGACAGCAGCACAGACGATGAAAAAATATTTCTAAGCACGTGAAACATCGCCGATGTTATAGAAGTTTCGCATGGTTCCAAGAAACAGGCAAAGCCGAACTAGATAACGCATAGCATGCATTTTGGTCTGTAATACTTGCTATACGCTATTTCATAGCACGCACTGCAATGTACTAACTAGACACATTTCAGAAACAAAGAAAAGATCTGTACTTGCCAAACACCTGATGACTTTCCCAACATTCTTAGAATTTTCTACGTGATGTAGTACGTAGATTCGCCCCGTCTGTAACACTTTAGTCTGCACTCTGTTCTTCGCCTTATCTGCCTCAGACAAGGAAACAGCAAGGGGGGGGGGGGGGTGGTGAAACAAGCTTACGCATACACACGCAAAGAAAGTGCGCGTTCCTCGTTATTCAAGGCAAAGGTTGCACGTGTTGAATGATGCAATATGAAGCAAGGTTGATAAACAAACTCGATCAGAATTTCCTTGTGCAAAGGGCAATCTTTCCTGAATGAATTCACAATTATGTGTAATCGTAACAGGACAAAAACATGCATTGTGAGGGCAGCAAGGGCGTCAGAGTTGTCGCGTTACTCCAAAAAGTACTTTGTTTCCTAAAGCAACCTGTTAGCGTTACTTCGTTATGCAGTAAGGATCAGTGGCGAATACTCCCGTCGAGAGAGGTGTAACGGGAGCTACAAGACACCCACCCACCCCTTCTTATTTCAGGTATGTATGACACTTTATCTTTCTTTTCACAGTTGACAAAAATGTTCAATTCCAGCCGACACCGATCCCTATATAGGCAGGGATTACGTAATTAAATGTTTGTAAAAGTGTCTCGTCTGCTTTCTATAGCGCATGTTGCTCGGTGGCAAATCGTCCACTTTAATTTTTGGTGGTAAATAGTCCGACATCCATTCTAAGTACTGCGAAATTGTACCTTACACTAATTGTGGTTGGACTTGAAGTCTAATGCAGAGAATCATTCAGAGATAATAAATTTATTTATTTATTTTATTTGATTTATTTTACTTCGTTTCTTGTGCCTCTTTTGGCTAATTTACGAAGATGGGGATGAGTTATGACATGGTGAAATTGATGAATAGACATCACAAACGTCCATGCCCAAGCCAGGATTCGAATCCAGGACCCCTGGTGTCGCAGCGCGATGTGCTAACCACTCCGCCACGGGGGCCCGCAGAGAGATAATAAAATTAAGACTGTATATTCCATATATATTTATACAGTAATTGCATACGTACTAACACACTCTAGAATAAAAAAAAAAAACAACTTGATGGTCTATCAGCACATCACACATCAAAAAGAGAACTTTCACATGCAATCACATAGACTTGCTCTTCCAAATAAAGCACCTCAAGTGGCAAGAATAAATACAATTAAATATAACAAAACTCCCCACACACATCAAACAAATTACTGAGACATATAAGAGACTGAAATCAATAAAACAGTGCTTAACAGTATAATCTTAATAAATTCCAGTGGTAAACTGGATTATGGTATCTTTCTATTGTATTTTTTGCTTTTTACAAATTTAGCTTTGTAATCCTGTATTGTATGACGTTTTCCACACCCATGGATATGAGTCAACGGACATAAAGAATTTTTATTATTATTATTAATTATGGTTGAGGCGATACCGATACCAGTGGTATAGGTATCGGTAAGTATCGGTTGAAATTTTCCCACCGATACCATTGCTTTTGAGTCGCTAAGCAAGTCCAAGAGCAATATTTGCCCTTTTCAAAAGTTCGTTCACCCTTCCTTGTGGCAGATTGGAAGAAGTTGCACATGTAATTTTTCCGGGAAATGCTGGACAAACCTCCCACCCTCCTGGGAAGCAGATGATTCGTTCAAATTGTTATGAGCGCTTTAGAACAATGGCTATTTGCATCTTTTCCGCAACACGGAAGCTTGTGTTGTGTCCTGTCCATGTGAGTGTTTACGAATGCCCTTTCATAAATTTCTTCATATCGTCTGTGTTTTCAGATGACGTCAGCGAATGTTTGCATGAACGCAAATTACTTTTCCTGGCAGAAAACAGAAAAGCCGTGCATTTCTTTTCCATGCGTAAGAAAGTACTTCAAACACACATCGTCAATTTCCATTGAAAACAGATTTCCCGTGCTTCAAAACGTACGTAAATCAGATACACGAATACAAATCTCTTGTCCTAACAAATGGCAATGCGTGTTCCGGATGTAGGAAAGCAATTGGGCAATTTTTTTTTTTTTTAAGCAGTCGATATTGCCGAATGCCGTGCAGACATGTGAGGCGACTGGACCCTCGTGAATAATTTGCAGGAAACGCAGGGGAGTCGTCCCCCGCACCTACATAATTCAAAAGAGGCCTCCTCCTTCTTGAGAAGCTGTCAAAGGCTGGCCGAAAAATATTCTTTGGGAATTTTGAAGAGTCGACTCTCTCAAGCGGGATTATATTTTCAGGGCGTCCTTCGGGAGTTGGAGCCGCGCGGGTGCCCAGACTACAGGGCGTCTCGGGTTCAATTCCCGGAAGATACATACACAATATGCACGGGATACTTTCCCCTCATTGCCACTTTTCTTGGCTACTCGGCAGTTTAGAAAAATTAGCTTCTAGAAGAAAGAAGTTAGTCGTTCAGTTACCGTTACTCTGCTTCCAAAAGTAATAAGTTACCGTTACTTAGATTTCAAAAGTTGCCGTTACTTTGATATAAATGTAATAATAATAAAATCGTCTTTATTAAAGCGGGCGTGTTTCGGCGTCTAGGACCGTTCTTACAGCAGACCCTTGTCTGGGAGATTAATACAACACAATGGAATAAACAGTATATATTGAAAGAAAATAATAAAAACATGAAAAGGATTACAAATCAGTACCAATAAGAACAAATATATACCTTTGAAAATATTTTGGGCTTTATCAAATTTTTCACTCCCCCCCCCCCCAAAAAAAAAATTAATTCAAATCGCCATATCTCTGTTCCTTATTGAGCTAGAAGGATGGTTGATAGCTCGTTGGACTCGGAATGAAGTCCTCTTTCCGATTCTACAATACAAAATGGGGGGTTTCCATTTAAAGTTTCACAGTTGCCCCCCGCCCCACCCCCAGGGGGCGGGGGTGGAATCAACTGTGATATCATTGAATAGCTTTCTTTCACTTATTAAACACGTATTTTTTCGTTTTCCGATTCGGTGTGTATTTCTCACGATATGTGACCATTCCAGGACTTTTGGATCACCCGGTATATATACGCGTATATATATATAGGGCTAATGAAAAAAAAGGTGTACCTATAAATTATTGAACATAGGTATATATCTATTTCTTGTTGCTTTTGTCTTTAGTATATATATATATATATAATATATATATATGTGTGTGTGTGTGTATGTATTCAGTAATCTGGAACAAGTTACTCTCACTCGCTTTCCAAAAGTAACAAGTTACCGTTACTTTGATTTTAAAAGTTATCGTTACTTCGCTTTCAAAAGTAACAAGTTACCGCTACTTAGCTTTCAAATGTAACATGTTATCGATACTTTGTCTGGTCATTTAACTGCTTACGCAAATAGCCTTTACATACACACGTTTAAAGCAAGGGAAAACAAATAGGCTAACTACTCCAGTTCAGAATTTATCAAGGTATGGTAACGGAAAGTAACGAAGCACCATTACAATTACCCGTGTATTTTTCGTAAATAAAGTTTTAACAAGTAACGTGTTATTGCAACTGCAACTCAGCGGCATATGTGCACTTTAGAGTGTAGGAAGAAGCAGATTAAGTTAAAACCTCTAAAATAAAAATAGACAATGAAATAGGCACCAAAAGTGATGAAAATAGGCACTTGAGAAGGCACTATGAAACACAAAGGCACCAAAAAAGGCAGCGAACATCAGTTTGTTATCAATTTTGTCGATTACTTACTTACTGATTGGAACTTTCTTGTCAGCGCTTGAAATGGAAATTGTTAGGTGGAGGGATGTCTTCTCGAGTGTTGGGGTTAGCTGGGGAGGGTGCTCCTATAGTTTAACACGGTGACAGTGAGACAGCTTTGCCAAAAAAAAATTTACCTTGGGGGTAGAGGGTGTATCATCATCCCCCCTCCCCCCCCGCAGCCCTCTTGCTTCGAACACTGCTTTTTATATTGTATTTGTATTAGCCTACTTTGTGTCGCCTTTGTAGTGCTTTTGGTTAGTGGACGAAGAAGATGAACAACGAATAAAGTTGAAAAATCCTATTTTTGTCTTTTCCGTCGAAATCTAGAGACGGTCACATGAACCGCTGAACCAATCGGCTTGGTCCAGTTGCCGTGGTGAGGGGAAATTCTCGTGGTATTCTGCGTTGCCAAATTGCAGCGAAGGCTGCATATTGGCCTGGTCAAAGCAAAGTATTGTAGGTGGCAGCAGGGAGGTGCAGTCTGGCGTTCGGAAAAGTTCGGAACCATTCGTAAACCTCCACGGATGACGTCAGCCACGGGACATGTCAAAGACGAGCACCAGCAACGGCATAGGAAATCACACTTCTTCCGTGTTTTCGGAAATAAATTTGTTATAAAATCGAATGAATGTTCTAGTGTGTGTGTATAAATAAATGTATATGTATAGAGCAGACTATATCTATAGTAAACTGTGTCGCTGAAAGTTAACTATCAATAGAATTACATGTAATGAAATGTAAAGCGGGAAAGCCGGCTCGGAGGTGGAGCAGAGAGGTTTGTTCAGAATTTTCTATTTGAGTGGTGTAAATTCGTGTTTATGGGAGTGAAAAGTTATACTTAGAGCCAAAATGACCACAAAGTTGTCCTTTTTAAAACATTGTGTGGGGTGTTACGGTGAAGTTGTTGGATAAATCACTGGGACCGAGAAATTACAACTTCATGTTTATAATCCAAAAGTTACTTTTTAGCACTTTCATCCTGCAGTGTTTGCAGTTTCTTTATTTGTTCTTCAGCACATTTTAATTTCTTTTTCAGAGTTTCCAACACACTATCTTGTTGGAGATTGGGTATATTGGGTATATTTCCAATACTCAAAGTCTCTGAATTATTTGCCATGCAAATTCTTTTGCGAGGAGACAACTCTTCAAGTCTGTCCACTGCTCGCTTTCGAATCTGACGTTTATTGGCACGTAAATTCCGATCAATTATACCATTTGGCTATTGAACACTACTACAATTCACCACACAACGACGCAAATTTAAACATGATACAGCGTTTCTATTAAGCTGCGGTCTACAGGTAATAATACTCAGCAGTTCTGCTTTTAAGTTCGGTTCGTAATCGGCATACAGAAAATGCGATGAGCACACTGTCGCTGTTTTGGTGTTAACAGGATCTAATCTCTTCAGTTTGAAACCCACATCTTGCACGTAATCGGATCCTTTAGGAACGAAAAATAGCTTACACCCAGGCACGTATCCAGCAATTCCTTTCGGCGAGGTGGGTGAACACCATTTTTTAAGGGGTATTGTATGTTTAAGGCCAGTGGTGGCAATTTGGTTCTAAAACTGGGGGGGGGTTGCAAGGAAAGTTTACTTTCTCTTGATTGACAAAGCTTAACATTAGGAGGACATAGTGTGGAGGCAAGAAAATGGGGAGCAACTATCCCCTAAATCGTCTTCTAGAATACAGATGGATCGCGAAACAATTAATGCACAGTGAAAACCCTTCCGTTCCCAACACATCTAATGTTTCGTCTCCCAATATGGTTAAATGCTTACTTATTTATCTCCAGTGATGTGCCCAAGGGAGGGTTGGTGGGGTCATAGCCCCATTTGAACGTCAAAGACAGGAAAAGATGGCTAAATGAGAACTGACTACCAAAAATAGTATACGTAACCACTTTCCCTTCCGAAAATTCTGGGAACGCCACTCGTTATCTCGGACACATATTTTGAAATCAAGTCCCCAGAAGTTTTTATGATTTCATATTGGAGACTGAAGTAAATCGCCTTGTACACGATCAAATACATCATGAACAAGTCCTTGAATTGAAAGCTTAAAAGGAAATGACGTCAGAGACAACGCAATTTTTCTCATTGGATCCAAGGTCCGGTCAAAGTATATCTATTTAGGAATGGTTCTAATTAACGCATATTTATCCTCCTTATATTCTAGAATGTTCCGCAGATAAACGATTCATAGATATTGCCAGTAGTTCGACTCCTCTTATTCAAGAACATTCCCTCTCGCGTCTTCCAGAGATTAAAAATTACAACAAATCGCCCTAAGTGTGGAGCTACCTTTTTTTACAGCTGCCAAATACTGACAAGTCTCTACATAGTGCTCAAGTTCACTGCGACGACACTGAAAGCTCAAGTAAAGTTTACGTGCAATATTATCAACAACAGGGTAATTCTCCGTCTTGCTTTCATAAGTATTTATCTCCTTAAATTATCGTCACATTTTTCAAGAAGATAAAAACCTAACTTTATGTAGTGTAAACTGAAAAATTACCTGAAGGGACTCGAGCCACCTGATCCCCATCTTGGGTACGCGCTAGTAACAATAACAGGATTATTGAACATTCTCAGTCATATTATTGACGAAGCCGAAAGCCTAATTTTATCTAATGTAAACTTAAAAATTTCCTGGAGAGAGAGGGGGGGTCAAGCCCCCTAAACCCCACTTTGGATGCGTGCTATTATCAATAACAGGGTTACAGAACATTCTCCGTCTTACCTTGATAATTATTTATGTCCTTAAATTATCGTCACTATCTTATTTCACACAACAAGAAACGAAAATCCTTATTTTATCTAGTTTAAACCAAAAACTTTTGCTTAGATATGTGCCTGTCCTACTGTACGAGTATTTCTTGCGTTGTTCGGGCACAAAGCAACAGCACAATTGCGCGGCATTTTCCTGAAATGTTATTAGTGGAGAATTTTTTTCAACATCACACAAGAGCTACAGAAAAAGAAAACACAAGGCACTTTCACACAAATGCAGATCCTATAACAAACAGAAAGGTCTGTGACAGCGTCAGTTCTGTCCCGTGAGTGACGTCAGGGTTGGGAACGCCCACGACCCTCTTTTTTCAGCTTCGGGAGGGAAGACTGCGCTACTTTCTCAACTATATTATATACTTACTTTGGGTGGCAGCACCCATGTTGTGTCCCCACGCTCTTGATGGGCAATTGTTCTCCCATTTAAATACATGGGGAATTTGATGCTGAACGTGCTGCGATTACATTAAATTGTAATCTTAACCTCTGAAATTATGTCGGAACATGATAGATAAATAATCAGTGCTGTGAAACTAAGAATTTTAATAATACGAAAAGATATGGAAACTTAAAAAAACCTTAAAATTTGCACAGCACCTGTTTATGTCACTTGCAATTTTCACAATTTAAGTGCTTTTTTCTTATGAATCTGGTAAAGAATAATCCATAATAATTCCACGCGACTGTGCTTTTATTTTTATAGTTGTTATTAATAACTGGCTCCTTTTTTACGTGATATCACATTTTTCCTCATGGCTAGTAAATATGGTTCTCTATTTTATACATACACATTTATCGAGAAGAATAGTTATTACAAAAAATATTTTATATTCTGTTTCATGTCTCGCAAGCTCTAGGGCTTTCTTATTTACAGGAATTATAATTCTAAAATTGTTTGTAACCCACGCCAAAAACGACGAAAATACCAGGGGAAAATCTCTGCTTATTACAAAGAAAACATATGTCGATATTAAGTTATCGGATAATGCACAGTGTATAATAATGGCATGTACTTACTCACTTAATACATTTTTATTTGTAATTGGGGGAAGTTTCTTCGATTCCTACTCCTGCTGTTGAATTACACATACTCGCAAGTCGCAACAAGAGGAAACATAAAAGCGTAGTGTAAAAATGTAAATTTTTGTATTATAGACCCATGGCATATATGGAATAAAGAAGAAATCCCTCAACAGTGGAAAGAATCCATAATTGTTCCTGTGTTTAGAAAAGGTGATAAAATGAACTGCAATAATTACCGTGGAATTTCTCTACTCTCAACAACATACAAAATATTGTCTAACATTCTTTTAACAAGACTAACACCATATGCTAATGAAATTATAGGTGATTATCAATGAGGATTTAAACGTAACAGATCAACTACAGATCAAATTTTTCACATCAGACAGACACTTGAAAAAATGTGGGAATATAATCAAAATGTCCATCAGCTATTCATTGATTTAAAAAAAGCATATGATTCGGTCAAAAGAGATAAATTATATAATATATTAGTCGAGTTTGGAATACCTAAGAAGCTTGTTAGTATGATAAAAATATGCACCAGTGAAACAGAAAGTTAAATTCGTGTGGGTGTTAATATGTCTGACAAATTTACAATTCATGATGGGTTAAAACAAAGAGATGCATTATCTCCATTGCTTTTTAATTTTGCCTTAGAATATGCTGTTAGGAAGGTAAAAGAAACTAAAGAAGGACTAAAATTAAATGGTGTGACTCAGTTGTTAGCATTTGCAGATGATGTAGACTTACTGGGGGATGATGTGAATACAATTAACAATAATGCTAAAATATTTTTCAAAACTGCTAAAGAGATAGGTTTGGAAGTTAACAAAGAGAAAACTAAATATATGCTTACAGGCCGAAGCCAAGTGTTAGGTAATAATCAAAATCTAATTATTGATAACAACTCGTTTGAACGAGTTTCCAAATTCAAATACTTAGGAGTAATATTAACAAATGAAAATTATATTAAAGAGGAAATAAAAAGTAGTCTTAATTCAGGAAATGCATGTTACTTCTCTCTTCATAAACTTTTGTCTTCTCGTTTAATATCTAAGAAACTAAAAGTTAAAATATACAAAACAGTAATTTTGCCTGTAATATTATATGGGTGTGAAACTTGGTCCCTTACATTGAAAGAGGAACATAAATTGGGAGTATTTGAAAATAAGATCCTTCGGAAAATCTTTGGAGCTAAAAGGTATGAGGAGACAGGTGAGTGAAAAAGGTTACATAATTTAGAACTACATAATTTGTATTCATGTCGAGATATTATTAGAATAATTAAATCAAGAAGACTTAGGTGGGCAGGCCATGTGGCACGAATGGGAGAGGAAAGAGGAGTTTACAGGATTCTTGTTGGGAAACCTGATGGTAAGAGACCTGTAGGAAGGCCAAGACGAAGATGGAGGGACAACGTTGAGATGGACCTAAGGGAAATAGGTAGGGATGGAAAAGAGTATATAGATCTTGCTCAAGATAGGGACAGATGGAAGGCCTGGGTTGCTGCAGCCATAAACCTTCGGGTTTAAGAAGGCTAGAGAGTTAGTTAGTTAGTTAGTTAGACCCATGGCAGCTAGGGGCGACCAAAATTACGTCAAGTTTAGTGCTCTTTTTGCATAAACACTCTATATTTAGCGCGCTGAGCTACCCTGCCGTTGCGCTTTAATAGATTAATTCTTAGGTTCAGGAGAATGTAATTTTCGGAAACTTATGACTTTCTACATAATCTTAAAGGTTTGCTAAACGCACTTTTGTTATCGATTTGCGCGAGAAATTCTTACCTTCGTTGAAAATAACATTTGAATAGCCATCATATCGCGTTCCAATGTAAAGCTTAGAGCAACCAGATGACGAACGAAATTCTTTAGGGACAAAACATGGGGTGGCACCTCTAGCGGAAAAGTTTGGCATGAACAGCCCCATTGACAGCAGCGCAGTGGTAGCGTCATCGCCTTGTAATCAAGGAGTCTAGGATTCGATACCCGGTGGAGGCACACAGTGGTTCGGATCCCACTTTAAACTGTAGGTCCAGTCCCGATTAGCCTTAGTGTGCATAAAGTGGACTTAAAACACCAAATCAATCAATCAACCCATTTACAGCAAAAGGTACGACTGGACCAAAATCAGGCGTGTGGCAACACATCTTTTTCCTCCCTTGAAAGTCCCACAGCTGGAGGACAAAAGTCTGGATTTCCTGCAGTTTATTCTTTGGCCGGTCGAGCTTTAGATGAAATTGAATAACGGACAACTGACATACCTGACTCACGTTGCTGCTCGCACGCCGAGACCCAGCCTCCGACCACGTGCAGTTGAACCCCAAGTTGACCTGGGGGCCCCTCGTGCCCGCGGGGTAAGGGGAAGGTGTCCTCGGGGGAACGACAGAGTTCCTGGCAGAACCTGAAATAATAAAAAAAATATTAGCAAATTAAATATGTCATTTCGAACAGAATTCTCAGCATGGCGATGAAAAACACCATCATTCTTTAGGGCATGGACGTCGGACGGGGGAAGGGTCGAACAGATCAGTCATCGTTCATTTCCTCTTAGACAAAAACCGAAAGCTTATAACTTTTGCAGTGGATATAAAAAATAAGGTCAGTTAATTATTATTTCAGCAGAGTAACCAATAGTGAAAAACGCGATGCATTGAAGAAAAAGAGTGTAAAATACAGACTCTACAATAACTTTATGTTTTCATATCATATCTAAGTGGTTTCAGGAGGTTTCAAAATAGTAAAAATGAGATTTACACCCTGATTAATCACACGCGCAGAATACAGCCTGCTCTGCCCTCCACTACACAACATTACGAGAAAGAAACAGAATGAGAAAGGGTTTTGATTGATTGAATTGAATTGGTGTTGAAAGTCCACTTTATGCACAGTAAGACTAATCGGGACTGGACCTACAGTTTAAAGTGGGATCCGAACCACTATGAGCCTTCACCGGGTACCGAACTCGGGACCTCTTGATTACAAGGTGACGACGCTACCACTGCGCCATCGGGGAGGCCCTAGAATGAGAAAGAGGAAGTGGAGAGTTTAACAGCTGAAGAGTGAAGGAGGAAGGTCCAATGAGCAAGAAAAAATAAAACGAAGAATTGAGAAAGAGAATAAGAGAGAGAGAGAAAGAGAAGGAATTCCAATTTCTATTTTGGTTATTTAACGTCCCTTTCTTACCTATCGGGTTAATTGCGACGATGGGGATGATGATGAAGATAATAATAATAATAGTAATTCCTTTATTTAGCAGGCGAGGTTCAGCCGTAGGCTGCTCTACCACCTAACCCTGCTATGGTGAAGAGACAGACATTCATCTTTGATTAGCGTGTTGCGCTGACCCCTCCGCTCCAAGGGCTGGCAAAAGGGCAGGGCTACAGCCGGATTGCGCAAACTTTTCCGGTTTTATCAGTGGTATCTGATAAGCCGTTGACAAGCTGTCACAATGTACAGGATTGCGCACAAAAAAAATGAGGCTATGTTGTCAGATGTAAAAAGTTCTCAAGCCATTCTCACTTCTGTTGTGCTTGTTTGTGTGTGTGTGTGTGTACTTACACGTGTTTTTCCTGGAAGGGTAGCATTAGATAGGCATAGAGGATAACCATTAGGCATTAACCTAACCTAACCTAAAATTTGAGTTTGAGTAAATTGGTATTGGTATTGGTATTGACTTGCTACATTTACTAGCAAAATATATTTTTATCTAATCCTTAAGAGATTTACTATTTTATTTCTAATTTATCTCTCTCTCTTCTTGTTTAAAGAAAAAAAAACAGTTTTGCGCACAGAAGTTTGTAACGAGTGCACACACGGCCCCCGAAATGACGTGTCAATCATACCCCGGCACGGGGCCAAACGTCGTTATGTGTACGGGAAACCGGTCGTGACTCACGGTCCAGTTATCAAGTTCGGTACTGAGACGGTCGTTTATTGTCATACTATTGCGAGGCGGAGATTAATACCTTGAAATGTTACACTGTTTTGTTTACCTTTGATATGTAGATTCGAACAATCATAAAACACTAATAGCATAGTATCTGGTACCTGAAAAACGTCAAATAACAACACTGACGAACGGTAAAAAGTGAATATATATTGTAACAACAAAAGAATATTGCAATCAACAACTGTTTACAAAGCCTCCTCACTCTCACAACATTCACTCTATCTCTCTTTCACACACATGAGGTATTTTTACATGTGAAGTATGGATACAAATCATGGATCTCATTAACATATCATTCATTTTAATTTTTTAAACCTTTATGTGAATTTAGTGCATTTGTCTGCCAGCTCCTGTGCTCTTTTAAATTAACTTAAATGCCAGCCCTCGGAAAGCGGTTAACTAAGACAATTGGGTCGGCGTGGTTAAATCTTTCGTTCGCATGAACGTGTGGATCGAGTCGTAAGCACGACCTTATACGAGTTTCTCGGACGGGGGTATTGCACACAAGCCTCTCTCGTCCAATGAGAACAACTACTCAATTACATAGTGATGCAAAAACTTAATTGGCTCCAGCTGCCGGAATACACTAATCAATCGTCGGCGCGAGCAAAAATTACCTTAAAAACCACCATGCAACAAATAAATACTATTTCACGCACACGACCTTGCGATAAAAACAACTACGCTTTCCACAATAAAAAAGGACTCATCAGTCAACTATTGACAAGTTAAATGGCGCGACGGGGCGGTCGGTTACACAAGAAATGGAGCACACTTTGACAATTTACACTAAATATTAAAGAAATGAAATGGAGCTTCTAACCCTGAATGCAGACAATTAAATTAGAACATCTGAACATGAAATAACTCTTTTTTATAACAATACAAAAAATTACGAGACGCGGGGTTAGGTTCTGGGTTTCCTGAGTAACTTTGCAAATAAGTGAGGCTTCGGCGTTAACTGTACGGTGTTGATACTAACGACGCACGTTTACATGAACACGAGACCCTCTGAAGTATACTGTACCAGACTCTGCTACATGGCGTGGTCATTCATCTCTCCTGGACGCGGGACTTGCACACGGTTCCTTTGTGGCGAAATAGTCCTCCAAGGTCGATCGCGACGAAGAATAATTGCGACGATCTTTTGTACTTGCACCTCCTTAGTACTTCGGGCTTTCCTCTTGTCACTAGCGTCGGGTGTACGTGGTCACGCGCCGGTCGGGATATCTCTGGTGGCGGGCTTCGATTCGGCGTCGTTCTGGAAGCGTCGTTCTGGAGTCGTCCTTCAATCTCTCCCTCTGGCTTCGATCGGCGTCGTTCTGGAGTCGTCCTTCAATCTCTCTCTCTCTGGTGATGGGCTTCGATTGGCGTCGTTCTGAAGACGTCCTTCGGGCTTTGGGCAGTGTTTGGCTTTGATGTCGTCTTTGGCGTTGGCTGACTGGCTTCATCGGAAGATGGCGATGCATCGTTGCGGGGTCAGGGAAGTCGACAGACTCCCTTCTCAATCTTCTTTAGCCCTCCATCCTTATGTAGTCCACGCTTGGCAAAAACAAATCACCGCGTAATCTTCACCAAAATAAGGCGCACACTGGTAACTCCCTATCTGCGAGTCGCTCACAGTACGTAAGGAAACAAAGTTCACGGACACAAAGCAATGATCACGCGAGAGTGTAGCGCGGAGATGCTCTCTCTATGAAATCCGGGTAAAAACTGTCTCTGGGATGGTAGCACCGCGTATTTAAGAGAGATTCAAAATCGTCCGTTGAAACCCACGCTCAGGTAGCTTGGCTTCGCTTTTGGAGGAGATGCGAATGACCTGTGTCCATTGTCTTGAAACTCGGTCACCGAGGCGTCTTCGATACTTGCAGGCGTGAGCTCCAGCTGGTATCTCTGGTCATCCGTGAACATGGGTTCGAACGCCTGCTGCAACTCAAGCTCGGTAGCGGCGAAAATAATATTTCCTTATCTCCGCGTTGGTGCAAATATGTCATGTTCTAAGCGGCGGCTGTCACTCAAGAAAAACCCCATCTCTCAACTCCCGACGTCTGGCTCGGATACAAGTTTATTCACAAAATAAACAACCTCACACTTTCAAGTTGGTGCATAAAATGAATCAATAAACAAAAAATAATTTTTATCGAACTGCGTTTTACATGTCACTAGATACCGTGACAAGTTAAAGCTATCAAAGTGGCAACGTTCGATCAAAATCTGTGCGCAAAACAGGTCAGTGAGATTTGTGCGCAATTCTGTATCTAAAGTGTGCGCAATTCGGTTGCGGCAGGCAAAAGACAGAGAGGAAGAGAGAGAGAGAGAGAGAGAGAGAGAGAGAAAGGAGGAGGGGAGAAGAAAGAGAGAATATTTTACATTGAAGAAAACGCGAACCCGTTAAATATGAATGGTATTTAACCAAAGAGCACAAGTTTACAGGTATTATCCTTTTTATCGATCAGTAGCAAATCACTTTCAACCACCAGTCTTGACAAAACACACGTCACCCCCATTCCAGAATGAGGTCATATCGGCTGAAGGTCACCATCAATGAATAAAGAGCCTGTCATTCCGGGCACGAAAGAGCCCCACGGAAAGGGGGGGGGGGTCTTCGGACAACAAAACATGTGGATTCTGGCGACAGACTTCCCTTGCACCGTTTAAGTGAAGGACAATTGCCCCGCCCCCTTCTAAGTTAACGGTCACTGTACAAGACGTTGGGCCAAGGTCACGTGAATCATTCATCGAGGAGGAGATCGATAACAGTTCGACTAAGATAGACAATGATTGTGGATTCATTTTTCACTGCCTTCCTTTGTTTGAACAGCTTTAACTGAAAGCTTATCTGGCTTCTAGAATTAGGCCTTGATTTCAGCAAAGGTGAAGTTGCAGAAATCTTGTTGCCAACTATTGGAGTGGAAAAGTCCCTAAACCACCAAATAAGATATATTTTCAAAAAATACATTAAATCATATCTACATGTTAAAATGTAATTTTAAAAATGATATTCTAAGTTCCAAATAAAATAACTATGAGGTTAAGTCAGGCACGCCATGTGGCTCGAATGGGAGAGGAAAGAAGAGTTTACAGGATTCTTGTTGGGAAACGTGATGGTAAGAGACCTGTAGGAAGGCCAAGACGAAGATGGAGGGATAACGTTGAGATGGACCTAAAGGAAATCGGTAAGGATGGAAAAGATTACATTCATCTTGCCCAGGATAGGGACAGATGGAAGGCTCGTGTTGCTGTAGCCATAAACCTTTGGGTTTAAGAAGGCTAGAGAGTTGGTTAGTTAGATAAGCCAGATTTTCGGGGATATTTCTTTTTGCAGTTTCATTAGTTGAATTGTTTAGTTTTTCAGTACTTGACATGATAGTTATTTGTGAACAATACAGTTTAGAGACATTTAGCGATTAGCATGTTAGCTTACACTAATGTGACTTGGTTTCCAAGATAAAGTCAAGAATTTTGATAATATTGACAGGAAATACTTGTTCATTGTAGAAGTAAATACAACAAACCTCCTTAGATTTGTGCTACATCCGTAAGAACTAGCAATATATATCTCAACTCATGACATGCATTGTTAACTAGACATCCACGCAAACTACTGGAATCAGTAATTTATCCGCACACAACAAAACAACATACGCCCGCCAAATTTTGTCGAGACCACCATAGATTTTCTCAGCAAAATCCAATTTATGGGCATTTTGGTGCTAAATATACATTTACACACCTCTAAAAACGACGTTACACCCCCCCCCCCAAGATAAAAATTCTGATGTAAGAGTTGTATGCAAGATTTATACAGACAGCATTAACAACAATCCTTAGGAAGTTGAAGTTACGCTCAAGTTAGTATTAGTGACAGATCAGAAGTGGTGAATATTCTATTAAGAGGTTGGCACCCATGCATACTACGCATATCCGAATATCTGTATTCTTAACAAGCCGGATCAAAATAGCGCACCTATCGACGCAAGCAGCACTGTGACTACCCATCATGCAATTTTTAATATTCATCGATTGATTTTAATGACAGATGGCTGCACCTACAATTCGCCGCTATTTTTAAGCCAATGTGAATTCAAATGACATTAATGCATCTTTATAAGTTGTCATTTACTGGTGCATTTCTCTCGAATGACATTAATTTATTTCGCCTTGTTCTTTTCACGACGAAGGTTAAGCTGTGGGCCTTTCTTTCCACATCTAGAGTCGTTTTCACGTTCAGAAGACACAACGGCGCTTATGGAGAAACCGCACAGTGTTGCCAATACAGCGCTAGCTCATGTCGCCGGGAAATGATGACCTTCCTTCACAATGAAGGTGTTACATATTTTGTATATATAATGATAATTATATGTAATTATTAATATTAATATTATACTGTGAACGTTACAGTTACCCTTTTTACTATGATCCATTGCGATCACTACACACGCGAGTGTAATGCACGAATATGACACTTCAGAAATCACTTTAAAAAATAAAAATCACTGAGAGCTCACACAACTGAAAACACTTTTTCGGGAGAGGGAAAAAGTCTAAACAGACCAAAGCAGATCTCTCACTCAAGTAAGGGGAACCTGGCACATGGGTTAGATTAAGTTGCAACCCAAACAAACAAATGAGTTATGGCCCACGTGAACTGATAAGACGTGAATGACTCAAGCAAGGCATGTCATATTTCTATCTTGAAGCCCCATATTTTGTCACGTGTTGGAAAGCCTTTCAAAGGTTAATATGGTGTCTATGAATTTATGTGTACGTTGGAAACTGAAAGGTGATCTTCATTTCAGTATTAATGTCGACAGTAATGTAAACGAAAACAACGTGTATTTGCGACAGCACTAATGTTGATCACAACAGCAGCATTGGAAATAATTGTCAATTATTAAATTTAAGTAATTTCAATTCTATTATAACAAACTGAATGAAGTTAATATTTTTACTGAATGGAAATAAAATTACTCGAAAACTTGGTGGTGATTAGCCAGAATGCTGCGGTGAGTCAGCTCAAGATGGCCAGACAACGTCTCCTTACTTCACGCGCGGTTCGGGTTAAAAAGATCTCCAAATGCATGGAACTAATATTTCTGGGAACCTTTGAGTGGTTATAAAAAATAATTTCATTATTTTCTCCACAACTTTGTCGCTGGAAGTTTTTACTTGGAATTACGGAACAAAAAATGTCCAGCGACGACATTTTCTACTGCACGAATATAAAAAATCTCCACATACTTTATTTGAATATTTTTTAATGCAAATATGCTTTAAAGTATTGATAAATTCTGAGTACCACCGTCATCTATGACAATTAAAAAACAGTGTCAATTTTTTTCATAATGAAAGCTTCAATTTTACGGCATGTTTCAACGTTAGGAATGAAAACAATGTAAAAATTGTGTTTTCACAGAAAATTTGCGTTTTTAATTTATCTAAAATTATGTAAGCAAGTTACCAGTTTTTTGTGTTCACCATCGTATTCTCTACAAAATTTCCTGCAAAACTGCAGGTACCAATTTTACTTAAGATAAATTTGTAAATCCAGAAATTTGACAACACCGCGCTCGTATTTCCCATAAGAAAAGCATTGCCCATAAGAGCCCATTGTGTCTTCTGAACGTGAAAACGACGTTAGAATGTAATTTACGATAAAACTTAGAAGACTACATAATGGGAAGTATTTAAAAAAGAAGAAATGCAAAAGAAAAAGTTACAAGAATAACAGTCTCTAAAACACAAACACACACACACTCACACATACATCTGGCATTCATTTTCAGCTGGACTATTAAGCCGATCAATATATTTCAGTGCTTTATGCAAGTAAGCGTATTAGAAGTTGTGCCCGAATCAGCTTGCTCTAATGTGTTAACTGTTTGTGGCTAGTAAAAAAGTAGAAGAAGAATATCCATGCTCTGTTCTTGGCTCGAACCCAACATTCCGACACGAGAAATTCACTCCTATCAATGACATGCCTCAGTTAGTGACACCATCCGATACATTTCTGTATGCAGATGATGCAAGTATATTTGTTAGCTGCAAGAATCCAGAAGCATTACAATTACAAGTACGTAGATAGTATAGCTGAAAAACTAAACACAGTGGCTACATCAAAGCATTAAGCACAGCCAAATCGACTTTCATGCACTTTAAACACTCACAAAAGACAGACTACAACTTTCAAGTGAAACTTAACAACTTTAATATAATAAATGTTACAAACACAAAACTCCTAGAACTATGAATAAATTCAAAACTAACATGCAATAAACGCACCGATATTCTTCTAAGTAAATTGACTCAAATGTGCTACATGATCAGAGCAGTAAGAAATATTATAAATCAGAAAACAATATTCATGCTATATCATTTATGTTGAATCAATAATATCCTTTGCGATACTTGTGTGGGGATACTCGCTAAAGATAAATGAAATTTTTAAAATGCAGAAAAGGATTGTAAGAATCATGGAATTTGTGCCTAGCTTTATATCCTGTAAACCATTATTTGCTACACTAAGAATCTTGTCATAAAAAAAAGACACAAATTTCCATCCAGTCAAACCAATCAAAATATACCAAAAACCATGAAGTTCACAGATACCAAACAAGAAATTCCCACTGTTTTCATCTGTAGAGACACAAAACAAACCGCTCAACTAACAGTATTTATCATAAAGGTTTTGTAATGTACAACAAATTACCTGAAAATTATAAATCAATGAATCTCTTCGACTTTTAAGAAAAACATTAAAAAACTGTTACTAAAACATTATTTTTATTCTGTAGCTGAATACCTTGATGCACAACTGCAAGGAGATCTATTTCACTTTATTTGAATATATATATATATATATACATATGTGTGTGGGTGTGTGTCCATGAATATCCAATTATTTATGTAAGTGCATTGTAATGATACTGCATATTGAAAAAAAATGTACTCTTGCACGAATGCATTGTATTTAGTACTTGCATAGTTTTAATTACTTACATGAAAATTATATTGTATTGCTTATAAAAATGTTAAAAATCATGTAACATTGACGGAACCATGGATTATTGTAATCCCTAAAGGTGAATCATTCAATCAGTCATCAATGAGTAGAAATGGCCATTTTTAGCATTCGTTAAAAGTATCATCCTAGCATTCGACTGCATTTGGCAGAGGAAAGCTACGGGAAAAGCTGAGGACGCCCGCCCGATGTAATTAGAACTGAAAATAATTTAATACTGACATAAAATTATTATATAATTCTAATTATCAAGTACGTATAAATTTTGTACTTATATTTACCCTAAGCCTATATTACATAAGATTGAGACTTATTTCTGTTAATGTAAACCACGATAATCTTCAATAATAAATATAATATTTATTCATTCATTTACCACAGAATTCCAAATATACAGGGAGGTTATTTCAGTCGTTCACCGCCAGCGTGACGGCCGTTCCGCGGACTCTTCATGCAACAGGTCCCGGCAAATTGCGTTCAGGAAGTCCGTAACAGAAACCGCTTGTTTTGTAATGTTTCCACTTTTCACAATTACAGTTACAATTACAATTGAAATAAGCACGTACCTTGTCGCACGGATGCAGGAAAAGGTGTCCTCCCAAATACAAATATTTCTGGCACCTTATTTCTGACATCTAATCTTAGATTAGTCATCGCTACTTTATTCTCAGTTGTCGCGACAGCGCCTGCAGCTTATCGGGGGTTGGGTGAGTTGTCAGCCGCGAGAGGGCGCTTCATACTGCACGTGTCGGCAGTGATGCCAACCGTAGGGACATGTCCCTACGCATAGGGACTTTTCACTAAATTTCGCCCGCGTAGGAACGTAGGGACAGATTTTGCCAAATGAGGGAAAACGTAGGTACTTTTTTCAATCTTGGTAAATTACATTTTATGAATTAGTTTATCTGGATACTTTAGCGAGGAGGAGAAAAAAGAACTAACTAACAGATCTCCATCAGAATTTTGGAACATGTTATCGGTTACCAAAAACTTTCAAGGCAAGTTCCTTTTTGAAAACATTTCCACTCTCGCGAAAATAGTGCTAACATTGCCGCATTCTAACGCGGAAACGGAAAGAATATTTTCAATGTTAAGTGATACAAAAACAAAAAAGGGAAATAAAATGGGACCAAAATTGTTAAAGAATGCAGGAAATACAGCATCACCAACCAACATCTATCTCTTCACAGCAGCAGCATGTATGACTTCAAATAACATAATCAACAGTAAACGACTCAACGTTATTCATTAGGGGTGTGCTGGATTCTTTACTTTAAAAAGTCGTTAATTCTCGACGTTTTCTGCCTTGTAAGTTTCTGGAACTTATCGAAAGTTGTAAGTTTTTATTCTAGAAATGCAAAAACAATCACTTAAAGTGAAAATGACTTGTAAAATTCGAGATTTCCAGTGCTTCGGGAAATTTCGAACATTTCCCGTCCAGAAAATTTTCCGACTTGGTCGGGAAATTGCAAATTTTTCAGTCCCGAATGTCGGGATTTAAAAAAATTACCGTCCCGATCCCGTCCCGACCCAAAAAATTCTGTCCAGCACACCCCTATTATTCATTAAGGCAAGAATTTACAATACCGGACCCTTCTGTAATTTCTATGCTACGTCTTATACTCACGAAATAATTATTCGTGATTATTTATCTCAAGTTAACATGTTGGGGTGAGGGGGAAAAAATGTTCATTAACGTGTAGAAGTTGTAAAATAAGCTTTTCAATTCTCGCAATGATTCTCCGTGTACAAGTATGGTAGCCATATTTGTTGATATGAACAAATTACAATTAGTTACGCTGTCTACAGCGTTGCCACACTGTTGATTTCATACTTGGAGATCATGGATCGTGTAAGAATGGCGGAAGAGAACAGTAAAAAAGTTGTTAATGTTGTACAGATTGTTAGGTGGAGTGTGCAGGAGGATGGCTGTGGGCTAATTAATAAACTTATGGATTTCAGTATATTGCCCAAAGAACGTGCTTACATGTGACAGCGACAATCACGATGTAGAAGAACTGATTTGATTACAGGTAAATTTGGCAACAGTACATCAATCATAAAATTGCAGGATACGAAAATGGCGTCTTCGATGATGAACGTTTGCCGTTAAAGTGCTACGAAAATAATATTTTTTATCGGTTCGTAATCACAATTACCGCAAAACCATTCAGGAATAGCCCCACTGACCATTCTCGGTAAGTTTAGGTTAAGTTAGGTTAGGCAAACATAGTTAAAATTTGGGCTCGAAAAAAACATGCACGGGTAGCCCAACAAACCATTGACGGATAGCCCCACGAACCATTCAGGTACGGTTAGGTTAGGTTAGGTTAGGATAGGCAAACATAGTTAAAATTTGGGGTCGTAGTAATATCAGGAATGTATATTTCGTTTTTTAAGTATTGGAAACACAAAATCTTCCGGTAAATAATAAGCAATCGTGCCGATCGCGGACCACTCAATGTCACTTATTTTGCAATTTCTACACGTGACCCCCCAAATTTTAACTTCAAATTCGTGATTAGGAGGCCTCAATTAGTGAGTATGCGAAATATTACAAAAAATCGGGGAGAGGTCCTGTATTGTAAATTCGCTCCTTCATTAATTGTGGAAGCACCGAGCAGAAAGATTTGGTAAGTAAATGTGTATATTTTATCTTCTGTTTGCATGCTCATGAGGTGTTTTTTTTTAGTCACTTTACTTGGCGTAGGGACATTTGGTCAGTTGTAGGGACATTTTGACTACGTCTGTAGGGACATTGCCGAAAAATGGTTAGCAACACTGTCGGCTACCAGACGTCAGTGTTCGTTCATGTTCAATTCTGTTTGCGTTCAACAGTACGCGTGTTGCTTATACTGTGTTATTGTAATGTGCTTACTCGTGGCCAGTGCTTTATTGTGTGTTAATTGTTATTCATTCATTACTTATGTCGTTAAACAAATATAGTCTTGAACATAGAGTTTTTATGTACGATAATTACGTGAAAAAGAATTCTTGTAGAAAAGTGGTCAGGGATTACGATAGACAGGATCTCTTGAACCTAAGAAACGTGTTGTATTGCTGTTGAAGGAAGTCATTTTCAACATCTCTTATAACACAGGAGGTTAGTGATCATCATTATTATTACTTTTAAATATCATTTTACGCTTTCGGTTTGCTTTATGCGCCGGGATGCTGTCTTCCCTTTCTGTCAACTGAGGATAAAGTAGCGATGTCTAATCTAAGATTAGATGTCAGAAATAAGGTGCCGGAAATATTTGTATTTGGGAGGACACCTTTTCCTGCATCCGTGCGACAAGGTACGTGCTTATTTCAATTGTAATTGTAACTGTAATTGTGAAAAGTGGAAACATTACAAAACAAGCGGTTTCTGTTACGGACTTCCTGAACGCAATTTGCCGGGACCTGTTGCATGAAGAGTCCGCGGAACGGCCGTCACGCTGGCGGTGAACGACTGAAATAACCTCCCTGTACAACGTTGGACATTTTACATTGGAATGTAATAACAATGGAAATAACAGGAAAAATAACAATGGAAATAACAGTAAAGAATAACATAAACTAAAATATTATATATTTACTTATTTAATAAGTTAAGATGAAGGACGATGAAGATGAAAAAATTGGAATTCGAATCGAGGGGGAGAGAGATTGGATAGATAGAAGGCATCGTCACAGATACGACACGGCAGATTCACAGTCTCGAGTAAGTTCCAATTTTCTCCACCAGATCGTGCAGCAAACTTCCAAACAGAAATCAATAATGTGGCTCTATCTGGCGGAGAAAGCTAGAACTACTTCCAAATGTTATATTAGGATCATAAATTCGCGGCAAAGATTTCGCTACGATGGCAGATACGTATAGGCTAATCGTAACTGGACCTTCTTCAGCTAGATAGATGTCTGATCAGAAGCACTATGCATCTCCACTGGGTATCGAACCTTGAATTTCTGGATCACAATGCCACGACGGTACCACGACTCTATCGGGGAAGTCCGTATGTTAGAGGTCAAATAGCACCAAAATGCCTAATTTCCACTTTTAAAAAAGTTGTAGTACAGGATGTATATATGTAATCAGGCAGCCAAACAAAACAATTTCACCAAACTCACCGCACCTTTGCACCTTTATTTGTTCATTTATTTCAGACATTGCTATAGGTCGTAAGTTTCTTCACTAAAACCTTACTCGTTTCTTGTTGACTGCAGATTCTCACACCAATAACACCTCGCGTGTGCATTTTTGTACAACTGCGCTTAGGGGCATTTTCCATATTATCGAGTAATATCCTGTACTAGCATTGCTCAAAAGTATTACGCATAGCTCTATCCAGAACTTGAATTGCAAATCATTCAGGAATGTGAGTAGATTTGGGCAAGTTACTCAAAAAAGTAAGTTGTTACAGTTATCGTTACTTTTCTGCAAAAAGTAAAGCATTACCGTTAGAGCTACTTCGCTTCAGAAAGTAACGCGTTACAGTTACCGTTAATTTGCTCCAAAAAGTAACGCGTTACAGTTATCGTTACTTTGCTTCAGAAAGTAAAGCATCAACGTTACAGATAGTTCGCGTCAGAAAGTAATGCGTCATAGTTAGCGTTAATTTGCTTAAAAGTAACGCGTTGCCGTTACCGTCACTCCGTCACACAATAATTTCATTCATTTAACTGCTTAGAAAAGGGTCTGTTCTCTGCAGTACACGTTGAAATAATACGCTGATGTTCATTTTCCACGGGAACTCTTGATGTCCATGCATATATGATTTTTGTAACGCATCTAGAAATAATAAAGTAAAAATGGAAGATACTTAGTGCCTAACGTTTAGAAGGGGGGGGGGGCGCAAAGAATTTGGGGCTTGACTCCATCCAATAAAAATATCGTCCAGCACTATTTTGCTAAATAACTTTGACATTTCAGATATCATAAAAATTACTCTTTTATTTCTTTGCTCCTTTGGTTCCAGGATGTTAACAAAAATACCCTTAAACATGTAAATTTTAAAAAAAGCCGCCCGGCTAAGTTACCCCTGCTCTCAGTGGCGGCGATTAGGGGGAGGCAGTTGCCCCCCTCCACTTTTAGCCACTTTTGCCCCCGCACTATGCTAAACCTTATGTACCAGTTTTGGAAGTTAATCGCCGCCACTGCCTGCTCTAGTTGGAATGAGTGGTTTACTTTATTTTTTGTTTTAATCTGCTTAATGATATTATTGTTAATTTTTGCTAAATATCTCAAGGAAAAAATTATCTCTAACATTTTGTACGTCATGCAATATATAACACTACGTAGTTGAAAACATCACTTTAGACATGAGAATAGACTGGTTGTATTTTCAGAATTTGAAAATCTTGGTATCACCAGGAACTTTGTTTATGGCCAATTTATTTTCTTTTTGCATTTTGTAGAGTTCAGTAGTATGAGAAACTAAATTTTAAAAAACCCAGATGACTTTTTTTGCATATTTAATAGGCATTCCTTGAGGCTTCATTTTTACGTCAATTATCACGTTTACTATTATGTGTATCCTCCTTGACGTCCACGTAAGTTAACTCTTTATTTTATAACGCGCCTGCTGTTACTTTAAAACTTTTAAAGTTGTTCCGTCAACACGTCAGTCAGATCTCTACGAAAAACCAACAAAAGGTTGAATGGAAATAATGCTCGAAAATTTATCAACTATTTACGGCGACGCCGTCCTTATCTCAACGTTGCAGGAGACGTTCCTGGCATGGGAAGCGCCGTTGTTGGTTTTTCGGTTGGTGAATTTCTATGGCAACAGGCTCCTTCGAGATTCGAGACGAGGCAAATCTAATGCAGAAGCTGTTTCGTTCACTTTTTTCCACGTTTCAGAAGAGCAACGCTCTTTTACCAGAGGAAAATCGATCTTCAAGTCTAGAGATTCTAACGTATCTGGCGATTGTCCCACTTCCCCAAGCGAAAACTAATATTTATTCTGCCTTCCTCAAATATGGTTCTCCTTTGCCTCTTGACTGTGAGCTGGCGGGAGTTTTGACTTTTGATCTCCCGTACCCACCGGAGTTAGATTTCGAATAAAATTATATATTTAACACGCACAATTTCATTTCAGTCACAGTAGAACGCCACGGGTCTCGGGTTCGAATCCCGGCCTGGGCATGGATGTTTGTGAGTGTCCATTTATCAATTTCATCATATCATCACTCATCACCATCTTCGCAAATTAACCAAAAGTGGCACAAAAAGCGAAGTAAAATAAAGCAAATCAATCAATTATTCAGTCACAGTAACTTGCACTGATTACAATATAGCCTGGCTTACATTGGTCGAGTATACGGGAGAGCAGCTGGAGCAAGTAGGGTAAAGCGAGTTTTTCTCCTCGTGTAAACAACTGGGGAGAGTACTGGAGCCAGTACTCGCTCCAGTAGTCAGGACAGTCGAGTGGCTGCCCAAGGACTGCTCCCCCACCGATTTTTCACTCGCTCGGAAACTCGACAGACCACTCGATCAATGTAAACGCTTTCTGAGGAGAGTATGAAGTCTGTGCGGTGGTAGAGTGTTGTGCATTTGCTTAAAAATTACAATTGTATTTAAAAAAAATCAACCATAAATAGGAGGTGATACAAGTCCGACAACGTAAAGTTTATAGAACTGTACCGTGAATATGAGTGTCCAAACAAAACAAACTACGAGCGTATGAGGCCATAAGTACAGAAGATGAGATTTGATGTATTTGGCGCAGGAGAAGAAAAATTGAAATTAAAGTATTTACGTTCTACGGACAACCAAGGACAATTCCAAATAGAAAAATCAAGGAAGTTAGTTTTCTCTCTAGTGTCCTCGTGCATTATTGTATTCATTTCTCGCCAAAAAAAGCGTGTAAACAGTTTCAGATAATTTTTTTTAAAATCGCCAACGACGTCGATGGTTCATTCTGTCAAAAGAGCACCCAACAATTGCAGCCACTATCCCACTTTGAGTCGAGTAGAAAGTGTGTAAACAGCTACTCCTCTGAAGTAGCCCAAATTAAGGCTGGGTGGTCTTCATATCAAGATGAACTTCCTGAGATGTGTTGGTTATCTAATGGAAGATTCAGGCCTTCAACAAATCCTTGAGATCAGTGGCAACTCGTGACTTTTTCGGAGTGTAGGAAGAAATTATGGTAAACCGAGAAAGGTTTGAAAAATGCGTTCAATTACATTCACACGTATCGCTTGTACTATCCTTTGCATTTAGAATGTTAGCTGCAAGCCTATGCTCAAGGTAGGGCAAGGGGCCCTTGCTCCTCACTTTGAACTATGACATATTTAAATGTGAACCTATAAAAACTGACGAATATAACATTAACGATATTTCAGATTTTTCAAGAATTTCGATTTTCTTCTCCCTCCCTGTCGTCGAATGGATTCACGATAACAAAAAAGTGCTGCTAAAACTTCGAAATTATGCTAAATGTTTCTAAATTGTGCTAGGATTTATTATTAATTACTTTTTTCGGATAATTGTAATTCTGCATCTACTTTTCTAGAGTTTTGAACTTGCGTTATTTATTCTTAACAGTTATGTAATAGTATAAATTTCCCCCAAAAATTGTTTAAAATTGTGAAATAAACAACATGAGTTCAACATAGAACTTAAAAAAGTTTGAGAAAATTGTTTACCTCCAAATTTCCACCGATATCCTACCACAAAATCTCCTGACGAACTAAATCGGGCAGGATGAAGAAAATATAGAAGATGGATCGTGGCATGTTTGTAAAAACGCTTGTCGCTTGATCGGCGTACTCCCTTTTGTTTGAAACATGTCTGCTGGTGAAGTAGAAATAAGATTTGGACATAATATTATTTCTATTTCCTGAAAACGTATTCCATTGAATTCGATTTTTCCTCTCCCAGGGACTGGCGTTTGCAGATTTTACCATTATGTCAAAAGCAGGGTGCTAAGTGCCAACAAATATCAAACTGTGCTTGGTTTAGTACCATTTTGCTGGGATTGGCAACGCTGATTGACGAACAACTTGCTGGTTCATCAGTACTCGCCGATCTTCGCAACCTCGCCGCCCCTCCCTTCACTGACCCTTCCACACCTCACCCATCTGTCTGTAGGATGACCGCCGTGATTCCTCAGCGAGCGGCAGAAAGCCTGTGGCCATCGTCTTTCGGCTGCTGGTGGTGCGAAAGCAGTCAACTCTTGACAGTAGCTAATCTAGTCAATTGTACGTAGATTGCGCTCATAATTTTATAACACACATTAAACTCCTAAAAAGTAGAGAACTCGAAATAAGTAAAAATGAACTGTAGGAAGTTCCTCACTTCTTACAAGGAGGAATAGCCCCTGCTTGAGATCATTTACGGAGGTAATACTGTTAAACCTATGATCAGCGGAAAAGCCATTACTTCCAAGTAGTACCTACACCCTGGACTGCATTTTGAAGACTAGCCAGGCTCTGGCGTGCGGACTCTCAGTCAGTATAATCCTCTGTGGGACTCGTGTTGTTGTCCACATTGTCCCTTCATCCATCTCACCATATCATCATCAGTCCTCATCTTCGCGATTAGCCAAAGGTGGCAGAAAAACGACGTAATATAAACTGGAAAAAAAAATGAAATCAAACCGTAAAAACCATAGCCAGAGACGCAAGGGGTCATTTCATAGTTTATGCAGCACTCTTCACGCTACATGAAGAATAAAGTGCATTGCAAATTAATATATTTCTGAGATACGTTCAATAATCGGTAGCCTGCTCAATTCAGAAGTAGATGCTAATGTAAGTTCAAGCTCAGAGGTGCTGAAAAATTATTATCTACAATTGGTTCAACTCTGTAAGATAACATGATACTCCTGCTCTGTGGTTGAAATACATTAGGATGCTTGATATTCCTCGGAATTTCATTAAAGCCGAGCGTATTGTTTTGCTTCTTTTCTCTCTGTTAAACAGCAACCTGCCTTGACTCTACCTGTTACTTGTTCCGCTACTGCCACAGGTGAATAAGATGCAAAAACATAATAAACTAACAATACGGTTCATTCGAAATGTTCAAAATGACCAATATTGGCAGTAATAAATTATGTGCAATCTGAACAGATCGATAAACAGCAGATACGGTTTCTGCGGGAAGGGAAGCAGCGTAGGTTGTCTCAGTTGCAGTTTCCACGTCACTCGGTGTGTCTGGCTTTGTGGCGTACACAGTTCCCCACAGGTAGTAATTTAACTGTGTTAAATCAGGAGATGTGGATGAATTATCGACTCTTCTTACGTTTCTCGAAAGAAAAATTTCTCACCTCTGCCATTTTGTGTACACTAATGACTATCGCTTGGCAGGCTGTGACGGGACTAAAAACAAAAGAAGGCCTATATGCTCTCACACATGCTCAGCATAGGCATCGCAGCTTCAAATGCAAAAAGTCCAGTCAAGTCATATTTAATAGTTTCTCTGTTATTAAAGTTCAAAGAGTGTAAACATTATTTTGGGACACTCTGTATATATACAGGGGGGTCCAAAAAAATGTACTCACTGTTTGATAGTCCATATCTTCTGACAAAATTGACTTGTGGGTACAATTTTTGGCACTGAGAGAGAGTTATATTAGATGTTCAAAATGATCACCAGCAACTTCTAAAGAACTCCGATGGCGCCGAACTGCAGACCGTACTACTGTCGTCAGTGTATCTGGTTTAATGGCAGCACATGATACTATTATTTTTTCACGTAGCTCGTTGAGTGTAGTTGGTTTTTGGCGATACACGTCATTCTTGACGGTCCTCTAGCCCGACCCTGTGGCCGAGCGGTTAGCACATCGCGCTGCGACGCCAAGGGTCTCGGGTTCGAATCCCGGTCGTTGGTTGTTTGTGAATGTCCATTCATCAATTTCATCCTTTCATCACTCATCCTCATCTTCGCAAATTAGCCAAGAGGCACAAAACGCGAAGTAAAATAAACTAAATCAATCAATCAATTGACGGTCCTCTACAGGTGGAAGTCTAGTGGTGTCAAATCAGGGGACCGAGGTGGGTACTCAATAGCACCGCGTCGACCTATCCACCGTCCGGGGAGAATGTCATAAGTGTTGCCCACGAGACGAGACTTTGGCCTGTCTCGTCTCGTGGAAATGCTGTCTCGTCTGAAAATATTCGTTTGTCTCATGACACATGGTCAATCTCGTCTCGTCTCGAATTTTTAAAAGCCTGTCCCGTCTCGTCCTGTGGGCAACACTAAGTGTCATCCAGTTACGACCTGACATCGCGATGGTAGTGAGGCGGGGCTCCATCTTGCTGCAGGTAAAACAGTTCATCTCCAAACAATGTTCGGATGGCAGGCAAAATCCTTGACTGAAGTTTTTCAAGATACACCTCACCGGTTACGGTATCCTTGAAGAAGAAGGGACCAATCAAACCACGCAATGACAGACCACACCACACGTTAAGCACCGGTAGATTGACTGCCTTCTCCACATAAATGTGAAGATTGACGGGCGACCAGTAGACACATTTGTGGCGGTTCACAGTACCGTTAAGTTTGAATTACGCACAGATGTCCCTGCATTTCGCGAACCATGTGCTCAAACCATTCGCAGTATTCGACCTTACGATCCGGATCGTCCTCGTTGATCGCGTCTAGCAGTTTTGGAATGTACACTTTCCACTGTGCAACCTTCAGAATGAGTCTTACGCTTGACCGGCTCACCCCACTTTCGCATGCTCCCTGGTTCACTGATTTTTGCGGTGATCGGGTGAAATGTTGCAACACCGCAGCACTGGACTCTGGACTTGTAGCTGTTCATTGTCGGATGGATCTTGCCTTGTGCACATCATGAACAGTTCCGTTGGATTCGAACTTATCACGAATACGGGCTATTGTTCGACGTGTTGGAGGCCGTGTTCCAAACTCATTCTGCCACTGCCGTTGAACCTCTTGAATGTTCTCGTACTTCCAGAACCATTTCAATACAGCCTTGCGTTCCACAAGAGATAATCGTACCGCAGCCATTGTTGTTACTCGACTGTCTTCCGCTGTACTGGCGTGATCGCCCCAACACTCGCGCATGCGCGGCGCAAATTGCCAGCGCCACCTACCTGTGACAAATTAAACAGTTACACTACACGTCCACATGCCATTAGTGCGTATAAGCCTGTTTGTTTCGAAATTATCGCATTACAAACAGTGAGTACATTTTTTTGGACCCCTCCGTGTGTGTATGTATATATATATATATATATATGTGTGTGTGTGTGTGTGTGGGTGTGTGTGTGTGTGTGTGTATGTGTAGAATAGAGGTTCGTTTGTTATCCTAGACCATCAGAACTATCTCTATTTAAATATGGTTACCCCGTTACCGCTAGCCCTCTTAGACTAGGCACAGCCACTACTAAAAACGCCGTTTCTTAATATAAAATTAAAACTTGAATGCAAAACGAGATTTGTACGTTGGCCTAGACCATCAGTACTATCTCCATGAGAACGGTTGACTCGTGACCGCTAGCCTTCTAGATTAGCCACAGCCACTACCGGCATCGAGAGAACTTCCAAGGTCTGTCCTCTTGCCCAAGCAACGAAAACCTGCCAACCTTCGCTACTCAATAGAATCCCTTATATAGGCGATTCGAAAACAGCCAGTAAACGACTTCTTTTTCACCCCTCCTGGTTTTGAAAGGACAAGTTTTTAAACTACCCGCTTTCTAAGCAACTGGCTTTCCCAGACACGTAGGCCAGCTCTATAGCAGATTACATTAGAAACTGAATAACAAATATTACCTTCACCAACCCATGAAAATGAACATATACCAAAATTTAATAAAGAAAAGGATCATGAACTGGTTCTACCATTACAGTATTGAAAAGTGGAGTTTTTGTATTTTCAATCAGTTACGCATATGTTTTGCTGCATCAGGGGCAACACCTGTGCTATAAGTGCTCGTCTGTATGTAGAGGCAATGATGAAGTTTTACATGTTTGCACCAGTCATCTACGGAAAATTCTGCAACGGGCTCTAAGGTAAAGTGACCGGTTTAGAACGGTATTTTACTGTATCATATCAGTTCAATGCATTGACATTTGCAGCGATTAGGCGAGCACCCCCCTCCCCCATACACACTTTTTGTCCCCCCACTATGGTCTCTTAATGTTAAGCCTTGTCTACCAGTGGATTTGACCCAAAATCATCGGCCCGAATTCCATTTTAAATATGATTCTTTCTAATTGCAGTAAGTAGAAAGTAAGCTGTCCTTGCCCGCCTCCCCCCCCTCTCGCTCAGTTAAGACACCTAATCGCCGCTACTGTGTGCATACATTTTTAAACAATAAAAGCAACATGTAACAAACACAAGTGAACGAAACACTGTAGAAAACAATATATTACGTTCTCACCAATACCGTAAGAAATGGAACACGTAAATTTAGGGAAACACATGACTCTGCATTAAACTACATATCTCCTCAACCCCTGACTAACGACACGAACCAAAAACCATTCTTTAGAGGAAATCATGATCTATGAATTTGACCTAGTGACTTTAGGTCATAAATTACATAGTGCCTTACATATTTGCTGTTGTGTCGGAAACCAACTTTTACGCTAATTCTAAAAATTAAAGACATTATTTGAATCTTTCTAATTCAATTATGATTTATGGTAGTTCTATCAAACAAAACCCATAATTTAGCAAATTTTCTGCTCTTTCATTTAGGTTATCTTCACTTTTTGTGTACAACGCACTGTTTCCAAGGTCTTATTATATTTTTATAATTTTTAAGGTTAAGGTTTTCCAAGATGGCGGATTTTCCCCAAACATTTGGATGGTGGATTTTTAGTATATTATTCACTATACCATTCCGCACAATCTGGCACAAAAAACATTTGTGTTGCAATTATTTCCGGGTGAAATCGTATTTTTCCTCTACTAATAAAAGGGTCGAGTCGAGCAGACAGGCGTAAAACTCGTCCGAACAACTCTCCCGCTCACTCGACCAATGTACACCAGCCTTTAAGGAAATTACAAGTAAGACTGGTACGTTTATCACAGGAACGCACAAATTTGAGGTCAGCTTTGTGATGGGTGAAAAAATACATTCTCTCTCTTCCATCTTTGTCTCTTTCACTCTTTCTATTTTGCGCCTTTCTCTCTCTTTCTTTATGTATCTTTCTGTCTCTTCCTGCTTTGTCTCTTTCTCTCTCTTCCCTTTTGTCTATTTCTCTCTATTTCTTCTTTGTATCTATCTTTTTCTTTCTTCTTTGCCCCTTTCTCTATCTTTGTTTTTGTATCTTTCTCTTCCTTCTTTGTCTCTTTATCTCTATTTGTTTTTATATCTTTCTCTCTCTTTCTTCCTTGACTCGTTCTCTCTCTTTGTTTTTGTCTCCTTCTCTCTTTATTCTTTGTATCTTTCTTTCTTCATTCCTTGTCTTTTTCTCTTTATTTTTGTATCTTTCTTTCTTCCTTCTTTGTCTCGTTCTCTCTCTCTTTGTTCTTTGTATCTTTCTGTCTCTTGCTTCTTTGTATCTAACTCTTTCTTCCTTCTTTGTCTCTTTCTCTTTGTTTTTCCTTCTTTGGCTCTTTCTCTGTCTTTGTTTTGTCTCTTTCTCTCTTCATTCTTTGTCTCTTTCTCTCTATTTCTTTTTATATATTTTTCTCTCTATCTTCTTTGTCTCTTTCTCTCCATTCTATTTCTTTATCTACCTCCCTTCCTTGTTTCTTTTACTTCTTTGTTCCTCTCTCATCCATCTTTGTCTCTCTCTTTTCCTTCTTTGTCTATCTCTCTCTCTCTCCCTTGTTTCTCTCTCCATCCTTCTTCCTTCTTTGTCATTTTTCCATCTTTACACCTCTGGAAAGAATCTTGCGAACATCCATATCAGTTACGTTGTCCCCAAAAGTAACTTCATTGCCCTTATTTTGTAATGTAACTCAATTAAAGTAACCAATACTTTAAAAGTAGCTGTCCATTTATAGTTACTTTATTCTAGATAAGTCACAACTGCAGGCGGGATGTTAATTTTTTTTACTAAATGGTTTCGCAAAAATAGCGGACAGTGTAAAATGAGAAACAGAGAAATTTGCGGGCAGTCATTAGTTTTATACCTAATCCCGCTCGATTGGTATTTTACAAATATTCAGATAGTGTTAAAATCAGTTTGACAGTCCGAGCAGTGTCGACAAATTTTGTAAAATGTTTCTTTAATTCCTTTGTTTCCTTAACATACGAGTACAAATTTGTTTCATTAAGGTCACAAATAGTGAAAAGTAAGCGTATACGCTGTGTATATACACAACACATCTTAAATGAAATTATGAATTGGAAAATCAAGCAAAATAATGGTATTGTTCAAATATCTTCATAGAAATGAAGCCATGGAGAATTCTTACCCCATAACCCCGCTTTGGGGCACCTATGAATGGAACTAAATGGGGAAAAAGGGTAAATGTAGTTTCAAATTTTAAATGTTAATACAAAATATATGTCAAGAAACAGCAATATAAGGCCATGGATGTTCCCAAGGTAAAATATTCCGGAGGTAAAATAGTCCCCCGTTCGGATCTCCGGGTGGGGACTACTTTGGGAGGTCCCTGGACTAAGAATAAGATCTACATTAGGAATAAGGATATTAAATTAGGCACCTGGAATGTTCTGAGCCTTTACCGGCCTGGAGCATTTCAGTGTACAGTTAATGAGATAGTTAAGTATAAATTAGATGTAGTAGCTGTCCAGGAAGTTAGGTGGCCAGGAAGGAGAAGGGAATTGTAAAACTAAAAATTATACTTTTTTCTATGGTGGTACTGAAAACCATAATTTTGGAACAGGCTTTTTCATAAATAATAGAATTATCTCGGCTCTTAAAACAGTAGAATTTATTAATGATAGGATATCATATGCAGTTTTACAGGGTAGGTGGTGTAAAATTATTTTAAAAAACATACATGCACCAACGGAAGATAAAGATGATAATACTAAAGATGATTTTTATACAGAGTTAGAACAGGTATTTTCACTCGTCTTGAGATCGTTCGCTGCGGGACGGCGTAGGTTCGAATTCGGCTCTGGTCGGAATTTATTCGGCCTACGTATAGGGCCGGTGGCAACCCACCATCGTCAGGAAATTGGGAAGCTCCGAGTGAGTGAGCGAACCCGGTCAAGAAGACCTACAACAACGGCTGGGGGTTCGTCGAGCTGATCACCCGTCACCCCAATACTGGTCTAAGACCTCCACGCTATAACAGGTGACGGAGGAACAGTGTGGGAGGGAGACCAGCAGTCGGTAGGTAAGCCAAGGCCCTTCAAGGGAGTAGCGCTGTGGGTTTAGTTTTAGAACAGGTCTTTGATAAATTTTCTCAGTATGATATGAAAATTCTGTTAGATGACTGTAATGCACAGATTGGCAAAGCAGAGACATTTAAACCCACGATTGGTAAAGAAAGTCTTCATGAATTAAGTAATGATAATGGTATAAGATTGATTACTTTTGCAACCTCAAAGAATTTAATTGTGAAAAGTACCACTTTTAAACATAAAGATATCCATAAATATACCTGGTCTTCTCCAGATGGTAAAACTCATAATCAGATAGATCATATTCTCATTGATAAGAGAAGGCATACTAGTATAATTGACGTTCGTACACATAGAGGTGCTGACTGTGCCAGTGACCATTATTTAGTAATTGCTAAATTAAGAGAAAGACTCTCAGTGATAAATCATAAGCAACAGAATCTAAAAGTTCTAAAATTTGATACAGGAAAGTTTACTGATGAAAGAATTAAGAAAGATTACCAAATTAAACTGTCAAATAGATTTGATATTTTGCAGGATTTAAATGATGATGAAAATATAAATGAAACAGATGTAAATAAGAATTGGGAGCACATACGTAATGCAATAGAATCAGCAGCTAGAGAAAGTATAGGATACCATAAACCGAGAAAAAGTAAGCCATGGTTTGATAATGAACAGGCGCGGAGCGTCCATGTAAGCCGTGTAAGCCGGGCTTACACTTTATTAATTCTAGTAAAATGTATGTAATTATATGGCAAAATTCGTAAAAATTTCAAAGTTCATCTCGGCCTGATACCAGTCTTCGAGATCCTGTTTGTTAGATTGCAACACTTCACACCAGATGGCACATGAGAACTCCCGCCTTTTGCTTGGGAAAAGTTGTAAGCCGTCTGAATGTTGCCTTACAAATTTCTGACCGCGAAGGAGCCGTGCCTACCGTCGCCCACCGTATCTGGAAGGAGAAGAGCAAGGAATATAGGGAGAAGAGCGCGTCGAAACCCTAGGTGTGTAAACCTACGGGCAGGGGCTTACAGCAGCGTTGCAAACCTCATGTTTAGAAAAAGTGTTGTTCATGGACGTCCGCAGTATTTCTTTCCACCAGGGAGGATTAAGCAAAGTATTTTTTCAGGGGTTGGGGTAAACTAGGTATATTTCCCTTCTCAAAATTCAATTTGAAGTTAACATTTTTCTGCAACGCCCTTACAATAATTAACAATTTGATGTGACTGAAATGAAATTATATGTGTGAAAATGGTTGACATTCATTTTTCAGGAAGTGCCTCCTCCCCTTTCCCCTTCTGGACATCCATGGTGTCGTTTAAACTCCGAAATTATGCTACATACTACTAAATTGTTCTGGGATTTTCATATTATAAATATTAATTTATAACAAAAACAAATATAAATTCGAATGGTTCAACCAACGACATGGGTTCCACGTTATGTGAAAAGTTTGATAAAATTCAACCACAACGAAAAGCGGCCCTGTTGTTTTATTTATATATCCAACTTACAAACGACTTTTTAAACTTGTGCGAGATTTAGCACCATTATGCTTGGGTTGGCTTCACTGAATACGCGGCAGCGAGACACAGGTCCTGCAAGAGGAGGGGCTCCAGCGTTGTCGGGTATGAATGGTTGACTGTAAAGGAAATTTGAGCCGGTGGTGCTTCAAGGAGGGTTTTTTTTCCCCAGGAACAGGGAATTCTGAAGCAAAAAACTAACAGGAAGGGGAAAAAGGAGAAACCTAGAAATGAGCGGGATACGTAAAAACTAGATACAGATTGATGTGCTAAATTCTTGTTGTTTCTGTTTTTCGCTTGTAGGAGAGCATAAACATTAGACATATTAAGATCTCTGTTTTCCGTTTATGTATGAACTCAGCTGGTAATAATTGAGCTAAAAAGTGAAATAAATAAGTAAATAAATAAATAAATGTTAATGAAAACTGAAGATTGAACCAATTTTACAAATTTCATGTCAAATGTGAACCAAATATTATTAATTACATAGTCCGTGATTCAAACACTCTTCAAACAACGTACGAAAAGCCTGTTTATGATCTTTTAGGTGCTAGATTTGCTTTTACACTATCCTAAGAAAACACTTACATGTCCTTTGATAGAAATTTCTGGATATATCCCTACAATTTGTGAGCATTTCTTTTATATTTTATATTGTATTTTTTTTTTTTTACTAAATATAGGGACTTTTAAGGCAAGAGAGGGAATTTATTTATATCCGAAAGGGATATTCCCCTCACAGTCCGAAAGATCACTGCTTTGAGCAGTGACCGATTTTGGATCTGGTTTCTTTTTGTTTTCCCCTTCTTACTGTGTGTTTGTTAAAGTCTCGAGATATTGCTTTTGCGAATTCCATCTATTGAAAAGCGGACTGTCGTCCCTGTGCTGTGGTGTAATACAGTAGTGAAGTGCATTATGGAATAAAATGAGTGTGATTGTGCGGTGGGGTGGAGAACTTGTTGAAGACGCCGTTGTCCAGCAAGGATTTTGCTGCCAAGAAGAAACTTGTGGATGTAGGTAGGCCCACCCCTTCCTTCTCTAGCAGACATAGTAACAGAAACGAAAAATAAAGTGCGCCGATTTTGCGATTAATGATACGGAGCTGATACTTGGTTATGCGGTTGTAAAAAGTATTCAGCACTTTTCTATTTCCTTCTGTTTTCGTTTGTTTATTATTATTATTATTATTAATTTTATCTAACTTTGCATATTTTTTATCGTTACGTTACTCATTGTGATAGGAATAACACTGACTTAATTATCAGATATCCAGAATTTTTAATTTGGTGAAAAATTCCAGGGAAGTGTTCTGAAAAATTGGGGGGGGGGGGGCGGGGGTCGATGTGTGTGGATAAATCACTAACCATGTCAGCCCAAAAATAAGGACAACGGGAAATAGCCTTCGTCATGCTAGGCTTACACTCTTGCAAAGGTCACGCTCCGCCACTGATAATGAATGTCATAATCTAATAGAAATAAGAATCCAGGCTAGACTTAGGTGGTTAAATAACTCTGATGATACAAATCTAAACAATTATAATAGAATAAAGCGAGAAGTTAACCGCACGTTTAGAAGTAAAAAAAGAGATTACTTGAAAAGCAAAATTAACGAAATTGAAACAAACAGCAAAAACAAAAATATCAGAGATTTATATAAAGGTGTAAATGAGTTTAGAAAGGGGTGGCAACCTAAAGTAAACTTGATAAAAGATAAAGACGGTGATTTTCTAGCTGACCCAAGCGATATTCTAAATAGATGGAAGAACTACTTTAATGACCTTTTAAATGTCCATGTAGGAGATAAATCAGAAGTGAATGAAGTACACACAGCAGAACCTTTAGTTATAGAACCTAACTTGACTGAAGTTAAAGATGATATTAAAAGGCTAAAGAATAACAAAGCACCTGGCATTGATTTAATACCAGCTGAGTTAATTAAATATGGTGGAAATTCATTAATATGTCAAATTCATAAATTAATTTGTTTAATATGGAATAAAGAAGAAATCCCTCAACAGTGGAAAGAATCCATAATTGTTCCTGTGTTTAAAAAAGCTGATAAAATGAACTGCAATAATTACCGTGGAATTTCTCTACTCTCAACAACATATAAAATATTATCTAACATTCTTGTAACAAGACTAACCCCATATGCTAATGAAATTATAGGTGATTATCAATGTGGATTTAAACGTAACAGATCAACTACAGATCAAATTTTTAACATCAGACAGACACTTGAAAAAAAGTGGGAATATAATCAAAATGTCCATCAGCTATTCATTGATTTCAAAAAAGCATATGATTCGGTCCATAGAGATAAATTATATAATATATTAGTAGAGTTTGGAACACCTAAGAAGCTTGTTAGTATGATAAAAGTATGCACCAGTGAAACAGAAAGTAAAATTCGTGTGGGTATTAATATGTCTGACAAATTTACAATTCATGATGGGTTAAAACAAGGAGATGCATTATCTCCATTGCTCTTTAATTTTGCCTTAGAATATGCTGTTAGGAAGTTAAAAGAAACTAAAGAAGGACTAAAATTAAATGGTGTGACTCAGTTATTAGCATATGCACATGATATAGACTTACTGGGGGATGATGTGAATACAATTAAGAATAATGCTAAAATATTTTTCAAAACTGCTAAAGAGATAGGTTTGGAAGTTAACAAAGAGAAAACTAAATATATGCTTACAGGCCGAAACCAAGTGTTAGGTAATAATCAAAATCTAATTATTGATAACAACTCGTTTGAACCAGTTTCCAAATTCAAATACTTAGGAGTAATATTAACAAATGAAAATTATATTAAAGAGGAAATAAAAAGTAGGCTTAATTCAGGAAATGCATGTTACTTCTCTCTTCATAAACTTTTGTCTTCTCGTTTAATATCTAAGAAACTAAAAGTTAAAATATACAAAACAGTAATTTTGCCTGTAGTATTATAGGGGTGTGAATCTTGGTCCCCTACATTGAAAGAGGAACATAAATTGAGAGTATTTGAAAATAAGATCCTTAGGAAAATATTTGGATCTAAAAGGGATGAGGAGACAGGTGAGTGGAGAAGGTTACATAATTTGGAACTACATAATTTGTATTCATGTCCAGATATTATTAGAATAATTAAATCAAGAAGACTTAGGTGGGCAGGCCATGTGGCACGAATGGGAGAGGAAAGAGGAGTTTACAGGATTCTTGTTGGGAAACCTGATGGTAAGAGACCTGTAGGAAGGCCAAGACGAAGATGGAGGGACAACGTTGAGATGGACCTAAGGGAAATCGGTAGGGATGGAAAAGAGTATATAACAGTTGGGCTGAAAAGTTCGTAGGCTAACATAGTAAAAAATATTTTTTTTGACAAAATTCGATTTTATTATTCAATATAGTTGCCTTCGAGGGCGATACAATGATTATAGCGGTCATACAATTTTTCGATGCCATTTTTATAGTACGATTTCTCTTTAGCCTCAAAATAGGCCTCAGTTTCGGCGATTACCTCTTCATCAGTGCTAAATTTCTTTCCCGCGAGCATTCTTTTAAGGTCTGCAAACAGGAAAAAGTCACTGGGGGCCAGATCTGGAGGATATGGTGGATGGGGAAGCAATTCGTAGTCTAATTCATATAATTTTGCCATCGTTTTCATTGATTTGTGACAATGTGCATTGTCTTGATGAAACAGCACGCGCGGCACCCATTTTGCACACAGCTCTCGCATGTTCAAATATTCATGTACAATATGTCCAACACGTTCCTTTGATATTTTTAAAATCTCAGCTATCTCGATCAACTTCACTTTACGATCATTTAAAATTATTTTGTGGACTTTTTTTATGTTTTCGTTGGTAACAGCCTCTTTGGGGCGTCCACTGCGTGCATCGTCTTCGATGCTCATTTCGCCTCGTTTAAATTTAGCAAACCACTTCTCAACGGTTGATTTTCCTGGTGCAGAGTCCGAATAATGTTTATCAAGCCAAGCCTTGGCTTCAACAGTATTTTTTTTCGCCAAAAAGCAATGCTTTATTAACACACGAAATTCTTTTTTATCCATTTTTTCACAATAACAAAAGCTGCTTCACTCACAATGCTATATCTCACGAACTAATTATCCGGCAGCTGTGAAATTTATACACGTATCTTTTGAAGGTCAGTACTAAGTAAAAATCACATGGATTTAATTCTAGTAACGCCATCTATGAGTCAGCCTATGAACTTTTCAGCCCAACTGTTATAACTTGCTCAAGATAGGGAAGGATGGAAGGTCTGTGTTGCTGCAGCCATAAACCTTCGGGTTTAAGAAGGCTAGGGAGTTAGTTAATATAAAAATTTTACTTATAAATTACTTCAACATCGTGTGTGTGTGTGTGTGTGTGTGTGTGTGTGTGTGTGTGTGTGTGTGTGTGTGCCCTTAAAATTTTTATTGCTTTTTGCATTACTGTAAAAGTCGCGTTGGGAACTTCCTCATGGCGTAGTGGTAACGTCGTCGCCTTGTAATCAAGGGGTCCCGGGTTCGATATCCGGTGGAGGCACACAGTGGTTCGGATTCCACTTTAAACTGTAGGTCCAGCCTATCTGTGCATAAAGTGGGCATAAAACGTAAAGAGCAACTTCAAACTAAAAAAAGCAACTATTTATCCCGTTACTTTCTATCTGTTAAAGCAACATAGTTTGGAGTAACAGTTACTGAGAAACTAGTTACAGTCATCGTTTTCTCAAGGAAAGTAACTCCTTACTTCCAAAGAATGTATAAGTACGCTTCAGCAATGATGTCCTGGTAAATGATTGCTTTCCAGTAGAGACCGCCATCTTGAAAATGTAACGGGATTCCTCAGAGGAGCGTCACAACTTGTAAGCAAAAATTCACTCGCCCAGAATTTCAAAGGGGAAAGGAGCAACCCAGCTGACAAATCTTGTGCGGAAAGCGAGGGGGAGCTGTTTTAATTGGATGCTCTGCTCTTATCAAAACGAGCCTGCGTGCAATGGCTAAGAAGGTTCAAATTAAATTTTTCCTTCTTTTTTTTCGCTTAAATTAACGTATTTACATTTCTCCAACAACTTGCATGCCGAGAGCAAAGAGCTCCGGGTTCCACCACTTCCGCGCTCCACCCCTTCCCCTGCTCCTTCCTTTCAGCAGTCACCGGTTGCTTCTGAATTTCTGAGAAGTTAGAAAGCAGGATTATATGATTGAAGTGCTCATTTACCGAAATGTTTCATTGGGAAGTTATTTTTTTATTATAATTATTTTTTATCAAGAGTGGCTCTTGTGTGTGTGCACGCAAGAAAACCAACTAGAATACTTTTATGATGCTAAGACGAAACAGCAAACCGTGAAGTTCAGTTTTTCAAAATTAAAATCTGCTGAATATGTGTAACCTTTAACGTTATTGTACTTGTACATACATGCACCATACACAGACACAGACACAGAGAGAGAGAGAGAGAGAGAAAGAGAGAGAGAGAGAGAGAGAAGAAAATGAAAATAGAAAGTAAATTTCGGGTGTGTATGTGTGTGTGTGTGTGTGAGAGAGAGAGAGAGAGAGAGAGAGAGAGAGAGAGAGAGAGAGAAGAGAAGAAAAGAAAATAGGGGAAAATATTGTGTATGTGAGAGTAAAAAAGAGGGAGAAAGGACAGGGAGAGAGAGAGAGAGAAGGAAAGAATAATGGAGAGAAAAGTTTGTGTTTGCGAGTGTGTGTGTGTGTAAGAGAGAGAGAGGGGAGGAAGGAGAGAGAGAGAGAGAGCAATAAAAAGGAAGAGAAGAGAACAGTAAAAGAGAGAGGGAAAGAGACGTAGAAAGAAATGTTGAAAGAAAAATAGAGAAAAAGAGATAAAAAGAGAGAAAGGAAGAAAAATAGAGAGAAAGAGAATGACAGAGAAAGAGAAAAAGAGAAATCGAGAGAGACTCCCGGGCGCTAAGAGACAAAAGGGCATATCTCGTTGAGATAAAAGCTTAACATTTTCATAAACTCCTCCCCCACTTGCTGCGGTGATAATGGTTAAGCGATAAGGGCCATAATGTTGATCTAACGTTGTTGAACCCACTTTGGATACTGGGGATATGAATAGTGATGTATTCTCACCACTGAGGAGGGGGACAATGTGACGTACGATAATTAAAGGTTGGCAATAATGGCTTCGAGGTTGTAGGATGACACAAACTTTTATAGCGTTAAAGCTAAAATAATAGTTCCCAAAAATCGTAAATCTCAAACTCCCCGCTTTTTCCCCCAATGGCTTTAGGTTCTCTGCCCACAGCACCAATGATTGTTCCTCTTTAGGAACTCTCCCTTTCAGCGGCTATCGAGCGATTAGCCCCTGCGCACGACCTCTACAATACGCCACTGTTCACCTGTTAATCGAACCCGAGGATTCTTATGACACTCCCCTGTAAAGAACAGACTTCCAAACCCGTGTAAAAACATGTCCGGTCGCCGTTTTGCGCCATCCTCGCGGAGAGGGTTAAAAATAGAGAACGCCGTTCCCGGTGGTGAATGGCGCACAAAGAGTGCTGCAGCTACGATGTCGCTCTCCATAATTGGAATTCTATTGTTTATTGTCTCGTTAGGATTTGAGGGACGAGCTATTGTGAAAGGGAGAAGGTAATTAACAGTGTGCCTGAGCTTTCAGCCGGGGAGAATGAGAATTTCAAATCAAAGCGGGAACGTATAAAGGATTTGCACCAAAAAAAATAATTCGCTGGTTTCTGCATTTTTGTTTGTTGTCGCGAAAGAAACAATGTTTTTAAAAAAGCACCTTGATGAGCTTTTGTTCGCCAATGTATTGTTTCAGGCAAAAATTTCATTCCGAGTGAGATTTATCAAAGTATGCTCATCTGAATGTTTCCTTGGATTACCGGCTCAAATTACGATTCGTCTTTTGTTCTTTTGTTTACGTGATGAGTGGAAGAGCGCGAGCTACTTCCCGATCCAGTGGTAGAAGTTTCTGGAGCTCGATTCCAGTCTACAGCAAGGCCTGGATTCAAAAGTGTTGCGTCTCTCCCATAGGCGCCGACTCCATGAGGCTTAGGGGGGCTCGAGCCCCCCCCCCCAATGTTAATGATGTGGGAGCAGAGCCTCCCAAATAATTTTGCTTAAGAGGATCTACTGTATTATTTTTCTTCTCTTGTAAAGTTTACTCTGAATTGTGCCACATGAACTTAACTTTAAATACACATTTCAAATGTTCTAGACCATCAACTTTGGGGGGGCTATGACCGGAGACAGCAAAACACATGACTTATTACTATATACTAAGTATATAATTATTATTTACTATTATACATATATTAATCAGAGACATAATGAATTTAGCCAACGACTTGTTAAAGACTGTTTGGGAATCCCCTAAAAGAATGCAAATATTTAGGAATATTATTGATGTGAATGAGAAGGCTGGCCATACTGGACTGCAACCACTTTGCCCTCGTCAGTGGACGTTGAGAGCCTCCAGTTTGCAACAGATCTTAAGGAAGTATGAAAACCTTCTCAATTTTCTTGAGAAATTTTCTGAAGAAGATTCTACTGACGCAGCATTAAAATGTGCTGGATACCTGGAGACAGTGCTTCACTTCAAGACATTTTTCTTTTTCTCCCTCTACTGCCATGTGATGGGTCCAATAGAAGAGGTAAACTGTAAGATTCAGTCTCCACGCATTGGTGCTACAGAAGTGGAATCAAAACTAAAATACTTGACTGACATCTTTCAAGAAAAGCGAATGTGTTTTGAGCAGTTCTGGCTGAAATGCACAGAGGGCAAACCGAGCCTCGTTGATGAGCCAGAATTGCCCCGGCAACGTCACGTCCCTAAGAGACTTGAAAATCCTGATGCTGCCAAACATCACAAGTTCTACACTCCAAAATAGTATTATAAATGAATATACACTGACGTGTGTGACACAGCAAAATCATGTGTTAAACAAGGACATGAATCTACAGGACTACAATAAGTAACAGCCGTAGAGAAAGAATGCATCTCATCTGTGAACAGTTGCACAACAAACTTTCAGCAAACGCTAGAATTCTTTCGGCAAGATTTGGATGCCGATAGGCTCTCCTTACACATGTCCATGCTTGGTGATATCGCCAAACAGAAGAAAGTGGTTCTAACTACCATGCGTGACATAAGGAAGTTTCTTTTGGAAGACAGCACCCTCCATGAGCCAAATTCATGATGGTCCTCCGCACTGTGCCAGTGACGACAGCCACAGCCGAAAGGTCATTCAGTGCTCTTCACCGACTGAAGACATATTTGAGATCTACAATGAGGCAGAAGAGACTGAGCAGCTTTGCGGTACTCCACATACATCAAACTGTGCTTGATAATTTGGACCTGAGACCGCTCGTTAATGAGTTCATAAAAAAAATAACCTAATGCGTAGAGCAACTTTTGCTTTATTTTTAAATCATGTTCATATGTTTTTGTTGTGTATGTCACTTTATATCTTAGTGTACATGCTATTTTTTTTATTATTGCAAAATTAAATTAAAAAAGTAAAATGTTGTAGCAAGAACAAAAAAGTAAAACTATTTTCCTGCGATTTGTGTTAGCATTTATGTAAATAATTAAATAAAACTGTTAAATATTGTAAATATTCGATATTTTATGGTTATTTTCAACCCATCACATGTCTGTTGCGGACATTAAAACACACCTATGCACTCGCCGGGACTCGAACCCGAGACTTCTGGATCAAAGCAAGTTGAGTCAACCACCCAACACGCTCGGCTACCGAGGCCGGCATAAAACTGTTAGGTTGGCCTCTTAATGTAAATACATACTTTTCAATAAAAATGTTAATTGTTATCTAAGAAACAAATGAGCAGACACAAAAGACATAAAGAGACTTTGAAACATTTTCTAAACTTTTTCATGTTACATTTCATTTGCATGAGGAATATAATAGCTGCTTAAAAACTGCTATACGAAGACGTATTTTTTATTTTTTAAAAAGGGAGGGAGTGAGTCATTCATTCATTTATTTCAGTGATCAGAGCCCCCCCAATAATTTTGACAAGTCGGCGCTCCTGCCCTCTCGAACTATTTTCTGCGAATGTTTTGTGGATTGTGTGGATGTGAATTACTAGAGAAAAAGTTCAATGGTTGAAATGAAGCACCCGGATCACATTTAGATGGGTTAATTTTGTGGCCAGGTATACATTAACAAATCACAAAGTTTCATGATTGTGATTTGATCAGTTGTATCAGTTCCTGATTAAGTGTGACCAGTTATGGAAACAAGTCATGAATTTTTCTTTGACTGTTGATTTGGTGTTTTAAGTCCACTTTATGCACAGTAATGCTAATCGGGACTGGACCTACAGTTTAAAGTGGAATCCGAACCACTATATGCCTCCACAGGGTATCGAACCCGGGACACCTTTTTCCTTTGACTGTGATTAAGTGATGCCTGATAAGTTGTATTGCAGAATGTCTTTCTCCATGTCCTCACATGTGGTGTGATCACATTATAAACTTACACAGTATGTCATGAACGTCTGAGGCGATAGATAGCAACAAAGAAAATCAAGATCCTGAAGCACATTCCAGTATGGAATAGCCCCTTGTATCTAGCGTTTATTGATTTCGCTAAAGCATTTGATTCAGTAAATAGAAATAGAATATGGAAGAGAATGGCCAAGTTGGGTGTACCCAATAACATAATATCCATCATCCAGAAAATTTATGAAAACTGCTCCTGCTGTGTTCTGCACAAAGGGAAAACATCACAACCTTTTCCTTGTCTGAGTGGGGTCAGATAAGGCTTTCTTCTGTCTCCACTCCTGTTCGTTTTAGTTCTGGATGAGGTTATGGAAGCAGCAAGAAGAAATAGGAAAAGAGGAATTCAATGGGATATTACGGGAAGATTGGAAGATCATTAGCCCATAGATCACAGATATTCAGAGTAAATTACAGGACCAAACAAGGCAGCAAGAGAAGTAGGACTATAGATAAATATAAACAAAACAAAATAAATTAGGGTCCACAATAGGGTTGAAACTAAGTTGGAAGTTGGAGATGAGGACATCCAAGAATTAAAATAAATCGTCTATGTAGGTACTATTATTTTCACGGCAGGTGGGTCGGGAAAAGATGTAGATGCCAGAATAATGAAAGCAAGATCCAACCAAATAACCATCAAAACAAAAATCAGATTATTTAATACAAATGTAAAATCTGTTTTACTCTATGGATGTGAAACGTGGAAAGAAACTCAAATTTAAGAAATAAGCTTCAAGTATGCATAAATAGATGTTTGAGATTTATCGTAGGAATTAGATGGTCAGAAGTAATAACCAACCAGGAGTTGTGGAAAATAACAAACACAAAAGAAGTGCAGAAAGAAATCAGATACAGGAAATGGACATGGATAGGGCACACTTTGAGACAATACAACGAAAACATAGCAAAAAAGGCGTTAGATTGGGACCCACAAGGTGCAAGAAGAAGAGGAAGACCCAGAAACACCTGGAGGAGTACAGTACAAAGAGATGATCGAGATCAAAGAGATGGCAAAAAACAGAATCCGCTGGCGTGCATTTATCAAGGCCCCATGCCTCCAAGAGGGGTGAACAGGACAGTAAATAAGTAAGAAGCACATTTACAACAACATACTCACTAACCTGATTGAGAATCAGCGAGGCTCCCCCTGCTGTGAACGGAGGCCGTCTCCGCCATGCTCCCCCTGGGGCTGCGCCCATGGGTCCCGCTAGTGCTGGGTCCTGGGTTCGAAATTTGGTTGGAGGTCGCAGCGCTGGAAGGCGGCCCCGGGCCCCTCTGCGACGACGTGGAGCTCCTGGAAGCCCTGCGACCCGTCGATCTCCTGGACGAGGTGCGATGAAGCATGGTCCCTTTCCTCACCAGCATTGACATGTCTTTCAGTGATCACGCCCAGAGAAATACTTTCATCTGGAATACAAGAACAATACAAAGCGTCAGAATATATCGCCAATGCGTGGCCAATACATCTAGAAAAGCAGCTATTCTCTATTCTATCAATCTCTATTCTAGCAATCTTTGTCCGACTACCGTTTTAAAAATTAAATAGATTTTGCAACTAACTTCCTCTGCACATTTCCCATTAGAAAAAAATTAACAGCGCGACTCCGTGGTGGAGTTGTCTGCGACACGTGTACAAGGTCAGAGGTCGCAGGTTCAAACCTTGGTTAAGGGATAGACATTGCTCAAAGTTGAGGAACGCAGAGGGTGCACCAAGGAAGAGATGCTTGGTTCAATTTGGGGATGTATGGTATCAGCTAAAGAAGCAGGTTGCTGTCAAGGATGTTGTAAAAAAATAGCGGTATGCAGGAAGATTGATGTGATTTGATGTTTTAAGTCCAATTTATGCACAGTAAGGCTAATCGGGACTGGACCTACAGTTTAAAGTGCGATCCGAACCACTATGTGCCTCCACGGTATGCAGGAAGAGAGAGATGTTTAATTCAAGGATAATTACTGTTCTGTAAAAGAACGAAGGCATTTTCTTTTTAAAAAAGTACTAAACTAAACTAATCTCCATGGTGCAAGAGTCCTCGTTTTTGTTGGGTGACGAGACCCGTGGTCAGCGCATCGAGTCCCATCGCCGATGTCTTCTGGATTTCAAGTAGTAACTCCCCACGATGCTGGCCCAACTCCGAAATTTCTGGGAGCCCACATCGGAAACCAAACACGAGGCCTCTAGCCAGAGTTATTAAAGGTCCAGGAAATGTAAATAATTTCAATTCCGGTCCGGAAGAGAAAATGAGCATGCGCAAATGGGGTCTGGACCGTAAAGAGTCTTTTTATCTTTATAGTTCGGTTCCGGGACATTTTTCCGGATCAATTTAAATACGATATTGCAATGTAACAATACGCAAATTGGACCGAATTTAAATTGTGCGAAGAAAAAAGTTCCGGTCCTGTTACGGAACCCATTAGAATGTATGGGCTTGCGGACCTTTAACAACCCTGCCGCTAGCATCAAAGATGAAGACGCTAGAGACCTCTTTTAGACAAGTAAACCCCAATAAAGAATAAATATTGCATTAATTATTACAGGTGGAGACAGAGAAAGGCACAGAGTAAGGGAAACCAATTTTGACGGGAAAAATCATGTCTTTTTCTTAATTTCAACATTTTTGAGTGAACGAGACATTCATATTTTTGCAGAATTGACTTCCTCCCCTTCTCTCCCATGTTTGTGATCAACAGCAGCTAAACTCGTGTGTTAACTGCCTCCCCTACAAGTTTATCTCCACAGAATAGCCATATCAGTCTTGGCATTCGTAGTGAAATCTTTCAAGTGACGTCATTCCGATAAATTTCTTCGTTTAGCAATGCTTCACAATGATAAAAGAGATTGATGTGCACTGTTCATCAGTGTAAAGTTTTGATGGCACTGGCCCGGATAGCTTAGGCTTTTAACCTAACGGTCCAGGGTTCGAGTCCCTGTTCGGGCGAATGTCGTTTTGCCTAATTCCATTCTTTGACGAAGAAAAGAAGCATAACGTAAATAAATTTTAATAATTTTATATTTATTCAGTATAAAACAATGGTTCTTGAGGTGCGTTAAGACTCAGTGAGAAAGAAAGAGTGTTAGTAGAGACCACCGACCAAATATTTGCTACTGCTGCTCTCTCCTAAATCGTTGTCACCTTGTAATCAAGTGGAGGTACGTAGTGGTTAGGATTAAATTGTAGGTTCAGTTCCGATTATCCTATCTGTGCACAAAGTGGACTCAAAACAACTCTAAAAACTCATACCTCCTAAACAGATAACATATGACATAACCAACTTTTCAATCAAGAAGATATTTCCCTAACCCCTCCTTATCCAAGGTCATATCTCTGCCTTTCTTGCGGCAAAAATAAATCATAAATCAGTCTGTATTTGTAATGGTGTCTTGCTCCCAACAATAACAAAAAATATGCATTTTTGTCTCACTCTGTAATTACCATGACCGCTTTAAAAGCATTAAGATTTTAATTATAATTATATAAAAAAAAACATAGTTATGGTGCACGGAATTGTAACTTCTAATCATTATGCACAGTAAAATATTACATATTTAATTTTAAAAAAATGTTGCGTCCGTTTTTTTGTAAATTAACAGATGGAGTGTTATATTTTAACGGTAGAATATTCTAAATCCTAAGTAACTTCTAACAGTGTGAGAAAATCTCTTTCTGCTTTCTGACATCAACGTCTGACATCTGTATTTGTTACGAAGCATTAAATTATAACTGCAAATAAGATTGGTACCTAATTAGCAATATATTATTCCATCTTAATTAGCTGAGTGAGCTACGAGGAAAAGAAAGCGTGAAACTGATACCAATGTCATTTGTTCAATTTAAGCAACTTCAAAGACATCTAGGCCTAATTGCTGATGTTATTTGGTTAAAGAGGAGAAAAGGCGTGTTCGAAGGTAGCCAGCCAATCAAGTTAGAGTGCATAAAACGTCTGTTGGACGTTCATGTGTTTTCGCCGACATATGCCACGGTGCATATTGACTAATATAACAATATTCCAAACTTTTTTGTGGCTAATACGTATAACAATATTCCAAACTTTTTGTGGCTAATACGTATAACAATATTCCAAACTTTTTGTGGCTAATACGTATAACAATATTCCAAACTTTTTGTGGCTAATACGTATAACAATATTCCAAACTTTTTGTAAGGAGTGTATAATGTTTGTTATTGCCACAGCAACATGTACCTTCTACCTGTTCCTATCCTGGAAAAGATTAATCCAGTGCCTCCCCAATGGCGTAGTGGTAACGACATCGCCTTGTAATCAAAGGGTTCCGGGTTCAATACCCGGTGGAGGCACATAGTGATTCGGATACCACTTTAAACTGTAGGTCCAGTCCCAAGTAGCTTGCCCATGCATAAAAGTGGACTTAAAACAAACAAAAAAACTCAATAAGATCATTCCACCCTTGGACATCCTATAGATCTCTTGGCCATCAGCTTTTCCAAACTAGAACCCTCTAAACTTTTCAATCCTTTCCCACGATCTCTACATGACTTCCCAACGAAAGTATTTTTATTTATTTATTATTAAACACAACAGGCGAATGTCCAATTACAGTGTTCTACATTTCTTGCTTTCAGTTTGTAAATTTACAGTTTGATAAGAAATATTGTGCAGAAATGTAAATAAACATAAAACATGTTTATCAAATTATTGTAATAATATCAAGGGATGAATGAAGATTGCGCAACCTTCTACATGCCCTGCTGTTTCATCTGTTAGGCCCGAATATCTGAAAATCTCTTGCAAATGTATGAGCCCACGTTTTGCATTCATACAGAACTACAGGAATGCCTACTTTTCTTGAATATGTTTTTAATATTTAGATTCTTTTTATTATTATTATTATTATTATTATTATAAAAGTTAGTGAATATGTTTGAATCCAGAGTAATGTTTTCCTTCAATTCTTCTTTTATGTGTGCCAGCTGCATGTAGTAATGACAAGAATCTACTGTCGATTCTAATAATATTCATATAATCGCAGGCACAACAAAAACTGCTTTAAAAACATGTTTTTCTGAGGAAAAATACAGTTTGTCTAGTCATTTCGTCAGTTGACAACGCATGTTTCCTCCATTATTCACATCGACCTTTTGTCACTGCAAGATTACACGAAACGAATAATACAAAAGAAAAAGGTAAGGGGAAAAAAGGAGTTAGAAATAAAAGCTAGAAAAGAAAAGAAAGGGAACAAAGAAGAAACTGATAAAGAGAAAATGAGGAAGAAATTGAAAGTGAAGAGAAGAGAAGAGAAGAGAGAGAGAGAGAGAGAGAGAGAGAGAGAGAGAGAGAGAGAGAGAGAGAGAGAGAGAGAGAGAGGGAGAGAGAGAGGGGACGAGAGAAAGAATCAAATAGCCAATGATTTTGATAGATATTGCATTTCTCTCTGTCCATTTTAAATAGAAATTCTAAAGTGATAATGAATGTTAGGGAAAAGGGACAGAAAGGAAGTCCCCTCCTCTGGTTTCTTTTAGGGAGTAGATAACACTCCCCCCCCCCCCCACAATATCGGTCCCTGAGCCTGTGATGTCGGATAATGACCTCCCACTTCTTGTGGTTTACCTGAATTTCGAAATGTCGGGAAAATGGCATAAAATAGACCGCCCGAACTTCGTGTTTTGTAAACCAAGAATATTTTTTTCACCAGAAATCGATATTTGAACCGCAGGATCCAAAAAAAATTAAAAGATGAAATACTATGAAGAAAATAGAATGGATCCAGAACTGCTTTTTTTTTTCAGTTCTTTCTAGCACTAACCCTGGGGAAATTTATACTTTTACTTACTTATATTTTTCTCTATGCACCATTACTTTCATGTATTTTATGTAAGTTGCGTTGCGATGCTCTTCAATATGTTTTTTTTCTTAAAAAAACAAGAGCGTTGCATGCTTTACAGTGCTGCACATTCTGAGAAGTTTCATCTTGATGTCACAGAAACCCTGCCGTGTTTGTAAACAAGGAGGCTGAAAAAAAAAAGGTCTCTTATGACCAGATCTTCAAAAGCGGGGGAAAAGCGATCGAAACACCTTGGATTCGCAGACCCAAGGAATATATCGCAGACCTGCAGCGATGAACTGGCCCGCCTCATGGTGGAATGGGCCCGCCTGACACCATTGCACTCAACGGAAACTCAGCGGGACGGTTGGGCACGGGGGAGGGGGGTGTAGAACTGGGCTCTCATTTCGATGCGCTAAACTTAGCGAATCTCTTGCGTATTTCTAGCTCTTTAATGGTGTTACTTGACTGATTTCGCTCAAATATGCGAATATTCTGATTTATTCTTTCTTCTTCTCTAAAATATTTAAAAAGCAATATCTTTATTATTTTGCTTTGTCATCGCCGCATCTCTGCATATGGATTAGAGAGAGCGTTGTCAGAAATTTTTGTATGGGTAAAGGCCAGTAATAAAAGTAGAATAGTAGAAATAATAATAATAATTACAACTGTTATAAATATTATACAATAAATAATTATTAAATTAATGAAATAAACAAATTTTATTCGAAATGTATTATTATTATTTATTTATTAATGCTATTCGAGTGCATATCCAGCACAACAGTTACAATACTGAAATGCACAGTTTTTGTATTTTATTATTAACTTTTCCAAGTGTCATTCAAGAAAAGACTTTATTTTACTAATAAAGTTTACATTGATTACATTAAATTATAAAATTATAATTTTTGGAATTCTGGATGATTATAAACGATTCCAATTCTAAAATATAGTCGACACATGTTCGTTAGACGATTATGATTTTCGAAGCACGTAAAATATTTTCATTTGAATTACTCCGGTGATGTAGTGTCGATTATAGAGCCCATTCCCTCGTGTTCGTGTCCAGTCTTTTCGCTTTACTGCCTGAATCCACTGATTTTTCCGTATCGGATCTGTTTGAAAACTATATATAGATACCCGAGAAAACATATTTTGTTCCCAACCTCGTGTTGTAACCATAAGCCACATAATGATTGTCGCCTTTTCTTAAGATACTGTCTTTACACCTTTGAACTCCATGTTATTCTATTGAAAACCGGAAGTAAATTTACCGCTCGCGCCAAGGAAGCACAGAAATGTAAACATCCGGTGAATAGCCCCCATAGGACCGGTGGCAACCCACCATCTGTGGAAATTGGGGAGCTACGAGTGATGAAGATCTCCACACCTCTAGGTAGGATTGTGGGAGGGGGACGGGCAGTCGGGAGATAGCCAAGTCCCTTCGAGGGCTGCAGAGCCACGGGTTATATTTTTATGTTATGTATTGTATATTTATTTATTTTTACGTTTATTTTTCTCTTTCTCTTCTGTCTGTCTCTTCCTATCACTTTTTCTATCTTTGCTTGACTCATTTCTTATACCCGTTTCTTTTTTGAATCTATCTCCCTTTCTCTTTTGTTCTCTTTATCTACACACATGCAGGTGATTCTTCCCTTTCCTCAACCATTTATGATACTGAACGTGTGCCATATATATCATGCTGGTGGGCAGAAAGGTGGGCTAAAACTATCTTTCGGTGGGCTAGATCCCACCTTAGCCCATTTGGTGGCAACGCATTAGCTTCTAGTTCAGTAACTTTGAAATTTAGTGCAATATTTGTCCTGTTTTGATAATATTGTCGTGCACTAGTTTAGTTGTTAGGATCCAACTTTCAGCTGTTTGTCCTGTTCTAAAAGTGGGCTTAAAACAAACGTTTTTTGGAAAGCTGATATTATCACAAGCAACAAGGCATTATCGTTCTCTATGTTTTTCATTCTTGTCAATTCCATCAGCGATAGAAGAGCGACGGAAAGCAACCACAATAGAATTATCAACTTTAACAAACAACAACATTAATGCACATAAAACTTTCCGGTGTCAGAGATTGGCAGGCGAGAAAAGCGCGTTAATTTCCAACAGTGTAAACAAAGTTGTTGTAATTTCATGCTGGACAAAATAGCATTTATGATCCTTTGGGGTTTATTTTCCATGCGACATGATTGACGCGCCGAGTACATATATCAGCAGGGGTTTTGTCACCCACCTCGCGGATATCGAATCTGTCCTTTCAATGCACGATATAATGCGCTTTTCATGTATATTTTAAATTGTAGTCACTAGATACTTCTCAGGCAAAATTTCAGCTTTGGTCATGACCGTTATTCGCTTGTCGACAGCTAGTATAAGCTTCAATGGAACAGTCAGGTGCTTCCACTATGTAGCACACAAAGAAGTCATGGAAATTATTGTATTTATTCTCCATGCACTGAAAGAAGGACGTTAATATGAACAAACACCACATGATTTCGGAGAAACAGTTCTATTTTCGTGTTATTTTGTCAAAGAATGTATTTGGTCGTAGAGGTACGTACAACTCATAATAGAAAAGTAAACCATTATATACAAGTTTATGGCGGCGGTAGTGTGCATGGTAGACAAAGATGGTTGTCATGCCGCAGACGCATGCTACCACACATACCGGTGGTGCTATGTGGTTGAAGTTTGCAAATACCCACTTACTCGAAATTTTCATATTTTTCTGCTATATTATAACAAACAGCTCAGAGATACAGAGATACCGCTTACTTATTCTGACATCTCAATCGGATCACCTGTCTAAGGTCTCATAACTTTATCACATGCGCTATATTCTTACGCTCCGACTGGGTGACGGCATGGGTTCAGTCTCTGGGTTTTGGCCTGTGTATAGGACCGGTGACAATTCACCAGCGTGAAGAAATTGGGGAGCTACGAGTGAGTAGCGTAACCCGGTCATAAAAATCTCCTATAACGGCTCGAGGTTCGACGTGCTGACCTCACGTCACCCCATTACCGGTTGAAGATCTCCACACCTCTAGGTAGGATTGTGGTAGGGAAACTGGCAGTCGGGAGATAGGCCAAGTCCCTTACGGGCTGTAGAGCCACGGGTTATTATTATATTCCTACGCGCAATATTCTTGCACATCCACCATTCGAACAACCAGAGTTTCTCAGAAAAAATAGTTCCTTTCCTGTGTGTTAGTTCTGGTGTTATTTTGCTCATGAATATATTGGTCATAGCTGTACAGCTCATAATACAAGGTATAGGCTATGTATAAGGTCCTACACCTTCAACAGAGGAGCTACGCTGAGTGATATTGCTTAATCACATGCACTGTATTCTTACGCGCAAGATTCTTTCACAACCACCATTTGAGAAACAAATAGGATATATCAGAAGCCACTTGTATTAGTTTAGGACGACTTCGTTACAACAGAGGACAGGAATTAGGTAGATAAGCATATACACAATGCTTATAGATAGCTCATTTGGGACTCTAGAGGTACTCCTACAACCAATCATGGTCTAGACATATGAATATGATCGCATAGGATTTTAACTAGGAAATAATTTATAGTTCCAGACCTCTTCTTTTTTTGCTATGTCCTAGGCGTATGACTTTGCTTTTCATGTACAGTACATCTCACCCCTGTACTAAAATTCTTTAGGGCTTAAAATTCCTATAAATGCCTAAAAGCCCTGAATGTTGCTCAAAAACGTTTAAACCTTCCGCGAAAGTTTAAAAATAACTTTTATTAAGAACAGCCCTTAATTTCCACCACAAAGGTTTGAGACCATTGAACATTGAGACCCTTTTACCCCATTGACACAACAGTGTAGGTGAAAGGAAAGGGTTCGCGGCCGAGACTACAACTGCCCTAGTATAGTGCTGTTCATCGAGGAGAGAAGACCACTGCGAACCTGTCTTCCGTTTGATTTTTTTTATTTGAGTCCACAGATAGGATAATCCTGGACTGGACCTACAGTTTAAAGTGGAACCAGAACCATTATGTGCCTCCACCAGGTATCGAACCCAGGACTTTTTCATTACAAGTTAACGACATTACCACTATGCCATCAAGGAGGCCCGAAATTGTCTTTGGAATCGCAGCAGTTGCTTTTATGAAGTGTGGGTACTTTAGTATTATACGGACTACCTGATTTCAGACCATCTCGCCACATGTAAAACCTAACCTAACCTAACCAAACCTAACCTAACAAACAAACAAACGATAAAGGCGTTGAATTGAACGCTTGACCTTGAGCAAAATGAGGTAGTCCGTATAATACTAAGTACGAACCAATAACATTTATTTATGTATTTCATTTATTTATTTAATAGAAGATTCCAAATACAGCGTTAGCCATTTTACATTGGAACGATTTTATAGAACATGAGGACAAAAATAATAACATAATACAACAAAAATAATAACATACAAGAAATGACATATGGTTAAGAGACTTACATACTTTTAGTTACCTTTCTTCTAAAGCGGTCTAGATTTGCAAAAATGTCTATTTGGCTTCCTAGATTATTATATTGACTGGGCAGTCTAGAGAACAGAGAGCGCCGGATGAGGCACAATCTCGGCTTCTGAGAAGCAAAAAGTTGAGTGCTTCTTGTTGAGCGGGTAGGCACACGAAAGTGAATTTCCTGAAGAAGGCGGTCACTTCTGATGTTGCCATTCACTATTTTATGTAGAAATATATGGTCCGCCAGTCTATGTCTCTCTTGAGGTTTTTGGATATTTAACATTTGCAGGAGGATGGACTTTTGCAAGTGTTTTGTAGACGGAATTCGCATAGGGGCTTTCCTTTAATAAAAAATAAAAAAATAAATAAAAATTAAAAAAAAGTCGGTAGAGCGTTAGGCTTTAACCTAACGGTCCAGGGTTCGAGTCCCTGCTCGGGCGCTAATTTTTATGCAGTTTCTCCAAAGACTTGAGGCAAGAAAGGATTCATCCGACGCAGTAGGTCTACTTTAAAGATGGAATCATTACAAACAAGATATAGCGTTGTTTGTGGCTGCAAATGTTTGAGAAATTTGCTCGTGTTTTTCAATTTTTCATTTTGCGTCTCTTGTCTTGTCTGCCACTTTTGAGCAACACGCATCCGTGCCGATGCGGGGACTCGAACCCGTATCACGTAATGCGTTCCCATAGGAAAAATTGAGAGGAGGATTCGATCGCCCGACACACATATGGCTTCTATACTTGGTGTTTGATAGCCAATGGTGGAAGAAGGCACCAACAATGGTGCTGAATAACGCATCTGCATAAACAACAAAACGAGCTATGCACTACAATGGGATTAAAAATAATATATACTCGAGTTTGGACTCCAATTAAAAATTAACCAGCAGATCTACATAAAAACGAGTTACATGAACATTTAGCTTATTCAATCCTACGTTAATCTATGCTAACCAATTTCTTCGAGTATGGCACGGCAACACGGCACACAGCGATGTCCGTTGAACCGCGGAAACTGCCGGCGGGCGCTGCGAGTCAGTGCGTGCGGTATTGCAACGTTCCGCAAACAGCTTTACTCCGCTGAATAAAAATCTGTATGAAATCGGTTTCGCAATGTGAATTGACAATGACAATGCATTTTAAAAACAGATGCAAATAGCTCCAAAGCAAGATCAATATTGTATTTGTAGGACTACCCAATACCAACAAAAAATTGTTTTGGAAAAATTGAAAATAACGCTTTTTTTTAAACCTGAAAATTAATAATTGTGTTTAAAACCTTTCTGCTTGCACCCTACTAAAATTTCATAATGATCAGACAACCCGTTTTTGATTTACAGAATTTCATAGATAGCGATCGTTTGCAAAACTTAAAAGAAAACTGTCCTTTTTTTCTTGTTCTCACGACGATAAGTAATAGAATTGAATAAGCTAAATTTCGATGTAACTCGTTTTTATGTAGGTCTACTGGTTAATTTTTAGGAGTCCAAACTTGAGAATCTATAATTTTTAATTCTATAATAAGTCCGAGTATTTAAACAACGTACGACCACTCTTGCTGTTACAATGTACTTTGCATTACACTTTCTACGGTTGATATTAAATGTAACACATTCAATGTCGAGTTCAATGACAATTTTTAAAATACCTACATAACTACCATAGATATTAATGAAGCAAATGACAATCAGTGTTGCAACATCTCGACTCGACACGATAAAATCGAATACACGCATGTTACATGGACCGTATATGTTTCTCTTAGACCACACATTTGCATTTTAGTGGTATATGGACGTGTGTGAGTGTCAGTGAGTTTGTGCATTTAGATAACTCTCAAAACTGGCATTTAAAGGCACTATGAAAATGCTTCATTAACCTTCAATCAACGTGTAACGAATGTAATACATTAAACCCTATATTTTACTACGAAGGAAGGAATAATAAAAAATAATAAGCAGAGAACAGCCCGCAGTGTACGAAGTGAAAGGGGGTTGCGTAGAGTTTAACTCTACCACCCCCCAAGCTTTGAAAATTTACGCAAAACACCCCCCCCCCCCCTCACCTGTCGGGCCTCTCCGATGGCGTCATCCTTGCAATCTAGGGATTCCTGATTCGATATCCGATGGAGGCTCATATTGGTTCGGTTTTCATTTTTGAATTGTAGCCCAAGTCCCGATTAGCCCATAGGCGCATAAAGTGGACTAGAAACAAAAAGCTCAGCCCCCCACCTGTTCTTAATTGATTTGTTTTCTTTTACTTCGCTTTTCTGCCACTTTTGGCTAATGGCGAAAATGAGGACGAGAGATGATACAATGAAATTGATGCACGAACACCAATGTCCAAACCGGGATTCGAACCCGGGAGCATTGGTGCCGTAGCGTACTGTGCTAACCACTCAGCCACAGAGGTAGGCCCACACCTGTTCTATTCTATGTTATGTAAAAGCTACGAGAAAAATAGTCCCAAGGCTCAGCACCTAAACAATTTCCACTTCGATCGCTGGTAATGACATTAAATAAAAATCCGTTATCTTCTCGTAAGAAGCGAGCGTATTCGATGCACAGTGGAGGGATGAAGACGATGCAGTTGTAGGAACGCGGTAAGATTCGTGCCTGTTTGGAAGTGTGAGGGGGGGGGGGGAGAATGCGGGAAGATTGTCTCGCCTGCTCAGCGCTGCTGTCAGGATAGAGATAAGGATGTTCCCCCGATCGCGTGGAATGGGAGCAGACGTTGATCGTCGGAGGGAAAAATGGGGCCCCAACTGAACAATTCACGAAGGAAATTGCCTGCCTTTGAGCGGAGAAGCGTCTTAACAATAGGCTTCAGGGCAAGGGGATGGGGGAGACAATCGGGATAACAGGACGAAAACGAAGAAGGGTAATTAGCAAATACAATGGATAGCCAAATGATACAATTTGGATGAACACTGACAGAAGAGCAACAAATACTTAACCCAATTTGATTGCCCAAATGCCTTCCTTACATGCTTCTCTTAGTACAAATATGACGTGCGGTAAGTGACTAAGCGCGGTTTTCGGTCACCGAGCGCCGATTTTCCATCCGTTAACTGCGTCGATTTCAGGCATTTTATGTGAAATTAGGCGAAAAAGGTGAAATTAGTACCACATGACCATTAATTTGGCTTTTGTGAAAACTTTAGAGGAGTGTTACGAACATGGACGTCCGCAGCATATTTATTAGGGCAAGGACATTTTTTTTCAGGGGAATACAAGAGCCACATATCCTCCGTAATAGTGTTGTCCCCTCAAAAAAACATTGCTTAAGTTTGAAGTTATCATTTTCTTGCAAAGACTTTCAATAATAAACATCTATTACTATGACTGAATTGAATTTATATGCGTGAAATATAATTTTTCGTTGACTTTCATTTTCCAAGAGGGGAGGCGGGCCATCTTTTTCCCTTTCGGACGTTTATGGTTAGGAAAAATTTAGGTATGTCTTAATGCAATCGAGATAAATCACTGACTATGAAATTAACTGAAAAAGCACAAGAAGAAACATAATGTAACTAACATGCCTTGGACGATTCTCGAACCCCGTGGGACCCGGTGGAGGCACATTGCACAGTGGTTCGGATCCCACTTTAAACTGTAGGTCCAGTCCCGATTAGCCTTCCTGTGCATAAAGTGGACTTAAAACAACAAATCAATCAATCAATCAAATCAAACGCTTTGGAAGAGGGTGCCTTAAAACCATACTTGCAGTAGCGAAGCGTAGTCTTACGAAGGAGGCAAGCAATGTTTCAGTACAACAAAACATGTAGTACAACGACATGCCGAGGGGAAAGATTCAAGGTATATAGCCTCATATACCCAGTCGCTGGATTTGTCAAAATATCGTAATAAAGTGACTGTACTAAAAATAAACCATATGATCCGCAAACGTCACATTTACTTTTTAAAAAAATCCAGGTAACGTTATTCATATGATATTAAACGTTGTGCATATGCGAACTTTCCGCATACGACTAAAGGGAGACGGAATTTCTTACTTACTTATTAGTACCTTTATTTGTTCATTATTATTTAATATGGTCAAACGGTGACCAAACCGATTTAGATAAAAAAAAATGGGAATCATTTGTTTATTTTACGCTGCATGATGTAATTTAGTATTTTTGGGCACCCTAAAAACCGCATTGGAGTAACTTAAACACTAAATAAAAAGTTAAACACAAACAATAAAAAATTCATTTCAAAGCAAAGAAACACATGCATAGACGATGTACTCACCACAATAAATTTCAAACTCTTGGTGTTGGTCGACCCCTTTCCACGATTTTCATTTTAACACTTATCTCTCTCGAGCTAAACGAAGCAATTTTCAATTGCTCAATAATACACCCGCACTTCACATCAACCGTTCCTAAATACGCGTTCATTCCGATAAATTCACAGCACAAAACACGAAGCAACAAACACTCACACTATCCCACGCGCTTTCCACAACTGCAAATGCAAGCATCCACACAAGATCACTTTGAAAATCTCTGAAACAACAGAAAGTGATACCAACCTATTAATTTTATCCGTCACAAAGGAAAGATATATCAGTTTGGAGATAAAAATTACGCGGAGGAATCAGAATCATTTCAGCAGAACGAGTATGTACATTAATATTTAAGTAATATAGTGTCATTCAATGGCGTGCCCGGGGCGAAGGGGGGGGGTGGATGGTAGACATAACCCCCTTTTGGCCCAGTATATCTAAGAAAAAACGTCAAAGGAAGGAAAATATGACAAAATGGGGACCGTAAAAAGACCCTGGGAACACCACTTGCGTCATAATAATAGAACTTAAAACATATTCGGGCCTCCCCGATGGCGCAGTGGTAGTGTCGTCGCCTTGTAATCAAGGGGTTCCGGGTTCGATACCTGGTGGAGGCACAAGTGTTTCAGATCCCATTTTAAACTGTAGGTCCAGTCCCGATTAGCCTTACTGTGCATAAAGTGGACTTAAAACAACAAATCAATCAATCAATCATTAAAACATATTCTTGTGCTCATAATATGCAGAATGTATACGATTTACTTCTATGCCATGTACAAATATCAGTAGGTAGTTCTTTCTCAGATAGCTTTATTTTCACCCCAAGTTTTATTCAAAAGCAGTCAATTTATTGATTGTAAAATTTGTGAAAGAGCTCACTTGAATTACTGCGTAAATAATTTGGCAGTTGCAAACACTGGTAGCGGTCAACACTTCTGGCGTAATTTGAGCTGGACCGACCAGGAAGCAGGGTGCAGGACCAAGGTCCGTCCAATCTTCCCTCCCTCCCTGAGAAAACTCTTCACGGGGGTGCAGAAATTCCACTGCCCCAACTCCCAATGTCAACTTTTTTTACGCGTTTTACATTTCGCGAAATCTAAAATAATTTGTAATATAATATGATATATATGGAATTTAGAACACTGATAATAACTTCTTTTAGTTATTTTATGACTAACAATTATTAATATATTTGCGATCTTGTTTACGTGTTCATGAAGACAAATATTCGTTACTAGTTTTTGCTGGCAACGTACCAATAGATGAATCCTTCTGCTTTCGGTTGAACTCGGCTATTTTCGGGAATCACGCAAGCTCGGAAAGCACAGCTTTTTGTAGAAGCTTTGTGGACGGGTTCCACCAGAATTTCACGCTTCGCCATGTGACTCCTTCGGAGGCCTTATTTTCCCGCAGAACGGCTGCAAGCATTGAGGCTTGTGCTTGCTACAGAGCTGCTGGGGGAGTTTGCGGCCGCATTTTTTCGCGAAATCGAGTGCGATGGAAACTAAATACGGTTAGAACATTAAGTACATTAAATGATATTCGAATTATGCAAGCAGTGCTTGCATTGCTTGTACTATATCTTCGCCTCTGCATACTTGGATTTGGATTTATTTCTGTTTAACATGCACGATGAGGATGGGTGGTGAAGTATTTTTGATAAAGAGAAACGCAACGAAACTCATGGGTCTCCCTGCTAGCAGAGTCCGGATAGCTCAGTGTTGGCCTCCGTGGCGGAGTGGTTATCTCAGCGCGCTAACGCCAGGGGTCCCGGGTTCGAATCCAAGGTAATACATGAATGTTTGTGTTTATCTGTCCTGGAGTCCTGAATGAGAAAAGAAGAAAGAATTGAGTCAATTGATGTGATGTTGAGGTGGAGGAATCTGCCGCTTAGCAGTTTTAAAGAAAAAAATGGCGTAGTGGTAACGTCAACGCCTTCTAATCAAGGAGTCTCGGGTTCGATACCCGGTGAAGGCATATTGCACATTGGTTCGGATCCCATCTTAAACTGAACGTTCAGTCCCGATTAGTATATCTGCTCATAAGGTGGACTTAAAACCCAACTCAAACAACGAAACTCATGTCTGATCTAGAATTCGAACTCAGGGCACAAAAATTGCAAAAAGTGTCACTACATATGCATATCATTTTGCCAGTTGTTTAAACATATCCTTGATTCTGAGTGATCTATTCTCCATTGATTCTCCCATGCTTGCCTTAAACGAGGGTCCATAAATCTTAAAATTCAATTATGGAGTGAATGACGCTTACCTTATATGTGAAATGTTCCTAGAACACTCTACGTGGAAACTCCAAGCCAGTCCAGACTGAAGTTACTCCAATGGGAATTCCGTGAAAGATCTAAAATAAAAAAAATATCAGAGATTAAATACATGTTTAATTGGGTGAACAAGACTGGCAAGACAAATAAATCTTAGGAATGCTCAAAATTCACAATATGCTTAAACTAGACAATACAAGAGGCAAGAACTTTTGATTTTACATGAGTGTGTTTTATTATATGAATTTTCTATTTTGTAGTGATAACAGGGACGTCGTTAGGGGGGGGGGGGCACGCGGGGGCACTGGCCCCGGCAAAGATCCACGTGGCCCCGGGAAACTGTTCTGTATTTGCTGAAAATTTTACTTTGATGACAGATATTGCAAAATAATTCTTCAGTAAATTTTGCTTGCAATTTGAATCACTTCTTCAATTTTCAGTAGCGCGAACCCAAGCAAGGCATTTCTTTCTTATTTCCCTGTTTCTTGCTTGTTGAACACAAACAGATGTATTAGCAGATAGCTGAGGATGCAGTTAATGGTTTTGTGGTCCGCCCCGGTCAGGGAAGTCTGACACCTATTGAAAATGCACTTTTTCCTCCCTGCTGCACACCATATCCAGGATCCCCCAAAACCCGCACTTTCTCTTCATTTGGCCCTGCATTGGCACCATGGGCGCCGAAAGAACGACACAAACAGGAATAATTAGCTGCGGGTGGCTAGAACTTTCTGGGTTTATTATTTTATGGTTCAGAAAAGATATCCCCATGCGTTTCAAATTCCAAGAACAGAATTCTATTGCTTGTCCCTTTTTCGGCACGGGAATGAATGACATAGCGGTTCTTCTCACATGCACTCAACCCTCCTGCTAATGACCTGCCCTGCAAAGGAGGAAAATACCACTTTCTGAAAATTCGGAGAAACATCGAAGCGGTCGGTTCATCTGTTGATTTGGTGGACAATTGATATCGTTAAGATAGTTTGAAGTAGGATTTGTGGTCCGAGCGGTGGTAAACTTCTGTAAACGCGAGAATATAGCATCACGAAGTGTTTGTGATCTCGGTTTTCTACATTGCGAGTGAAATGTCGAATGATAAGCTCCCAGATTGTCTTCCTCTGGAAACAATGGATCAGGATCGACTGATCGACCAATTGTCCAACATATTGACATTCTAAAAGAGTCTCACTACCACACAAGATACTGAGTTCGACTTCCAGGGTGGTTGATCTCATGTATAATGAAGAATAAACCACGGTTCAATTAAGGAAGAAAACTAGGTATGTATCAATTTTATTTACAGCCGTCTGCATCCTCCTATAAGTATTATGTTTCAAAATTTGTATATCTTTCGGACTTTCTGTGATTTTTCTTCATTTAGCCTCCACCTGCAATGCGGAAGCTGTTGTTGCTTAGGTGGCAAGGTTGACTAGACATACAAATATAATTAATCCCTAGTCATACATCGAATAATAGTTATATAATATAATCATGAGTTATGGAGAAGCAAATTACTTATCAAGCATTTTCTGTTTCTATTTGTTGTGCAGTGGTTAACAAGGTGCACTACGATGCCAGGGGTCCTGGGTTCGAATCCCGGACTGGGCGTGTGTGTTCTTTATGATGGTCCTCTCATCAATTTCACATCACTCATTTTCATCTTCACGATTAGCCAATAAGTGTCAGAAAAGCGAAGTAAAATAAACCAAATCAATCATTTATATATTTCTACATTACGCCGCTTTTCTACCTCTTGGGTTAAATGCGACGATGATGATGAATGATGAGCCGAAGGAATGGCGATGGGACAGACACGATACAACTACACCTGTCCAATGTCTGAACCTTGGACCTCTGGTTTCGTAGCGTGTTACACTCAGTGGAATTCTTAGGAAGAAAAACTGTAAAAGTAGGGTGGAAAGAAGCAAAATTGTAAGATGCATAAAAAGCCATGTTTAGTTCTAAAACCTTCCAATTATCGAGTTCGTGTTTTAAGTCCACTTTATGCACAGTAAGGCTAATCGGGGATCCGTACCACTATGTGCCTCCACCGGGTATCGAACCAGGGACTCCTTGATTACAAGGCAGAGACGCTACCACTGCGTCATCGAGGAGGCCGAGAGAAACTTACAATTAGTCAGTAAAATTAATATTGAGGGACAAGGCCTGCGAAGAGTTCTTTCATTCGGTTGCGCGTGGTCATCACATCGAGTCCTATAGTTTCAAGAGCAGAATTTGCTTCCATATCGCTTTCAAGTATTTCTCAAATTGTCCTCACGATGTTGGAGCAGCACAGAAATTTTGGAACTAATACAAGCAGGCACGTACCCAGGGAAGGGGCTCGGGGGCTGCAGTCCTTTCCCGAAATCCTACAAATATCTCATTTTAATAATGTGTAGTAGTAATTAAATTTACTTCATTAACAGGATTAAACATCTTGTATATGTTTGGTTGCAATATACCAATAAATTCATCTTCAGCGCATTTACCCTTCCCCCCAACCTTTTCGCCTTTAGATGGTGGCTGCCGATAAGGGATAAGCCCCTTCCGAAATCAAATTCTGGCTACCGGCCTGACCACCAGGGATCGAACCTTGAACCTTTCAATTGATTGATTAATTGAACTGGTGTTTTAAGTCCACTTTATGCACATTAAGGCTAATCGGAACTGGACCTACAGTTTAAAGCGAGATCCGAACCACTATGTGCCTCCATCGGGAATCGAACCCAGGACCCCTTGTTGAACCTGCCGAACCAAAGACAAGAGCGTAATCATTTGAGCGTGTGGGAACTTTGTTTTATCCAGTGCCATCATATATTCAGTTTTACACATACAAATAAGATTAATTTTAAGAAATTAGACGTGTGCATATACTTTCTTATCGTCATCATTTCCCAAGTGAACAATCAGATGCCATAGAAGACTCGGGCCCACCCTACAGAATAGTGCTTAACGCGGTCGCCTTGAACTGAGAGATACCGGATTCGATTCCGGTATGAACTGTATACATGAGATGCCTAGCTTGAACTCATTACGCACACATTTCATATTTGCACTGTTGCCAATACTTGTAAACCTGGTTCCAGCACATTATATCTAAAACAACGGAAAGGGTTTTATCTACTTCTCAATTTTCTTCGAGCAAATTTACAAATCTAAAAACTAAATAAAATTGTTCTTGGTGTATCAGCCATTAAGTTAATGAGTTCATTCTGCATTTAGTTTCCCGAATAATGGCTGTGGATATCGCGAGTCTATATCCGTAGATTGTTGGGGGCTACAAAAGAAAATGATATTCCTTTCCAATTTATTGATTGATGAGCCTCCAACGGGTATCGAACCCGGAACCCCTTGATTACAAGGCTACGATGTTACCATGCGCCAACGAGGAGGCCCTTGCTCCTTTCCTATCCTCTCCTTTCCTATAATATAATGGATGTATACAGTATAGGCTTATATGGTGAATAAATAGTTTATTAATTTATAATAGTTTGATAGAAAATATCTTACGTTTCAGCCCCCCAAACTGATCATCCTAGCTACGTCCCTGAGTGATAACGTAGTCGCCTTGTAATCAAGGGGTCCCGAGTTCGATGCCCGGTGGAGGCACATACTGGTTCGGATTTAGAATTGCGAGAGAGGTTATTAATTACTGTTGTTACAATTTGACGCCCCCTAAAAGGCAGCGCCGTGGGTACATGCCAATATTGTTTCCTCTGCTCACAAAATCTGCCCCTGGATGATGTAGCTTTCTTTGTAAAATTGACTCTGATTCGTGCATCATCTACGAGCAGCTACCTGTCTCTTGAGTTCTTGTTGTAGGTCTAGATTACAAGGTGACGAGTTTATCACTACGCCATCGGAGAGACCCCCAGCCACGTGTCTCCCCGCTTGGATATCCCATAGCAGAGTATTGAAGCGACGGGTCACCAAGCCCGTTTGCACACCTCACCTTGGAGGCAAACACTGTTCAAATCGATAAACTTTTGCGGTCCAGTTATAACAAGCGAACTCGGCGGGAAACTTTGTGAACTACACACCTGTTTGTTATTTGCCAAGCACTGTCCTCTCACTTGCAGCCTAGTCCGACGCGCTCTAACGGTTACGGAAACTAGTCTGCAGCCATATAAGTAGACAACAAACAAAAGATTGCACGAAGACCTACCGTGGCTCCCAGAATTAACTTTGAAACAACGCAAGTCTAGACGGATCAATGGGAAGAAACTTGCATCTTGGTTAAGTGAATTGTCTAGTTTGAACATAGTTATTTCAAATGAGATGCTTTGAGAAGTCAGTTAATTAGAAGGAATCATGTACGTACAGTCGACTCTCTTTAATTCGAACTTGGATAATTCGAAGTACCAGGTAATTCGAATAGAAGTTTATTTCCCTTGAAACCATCTTTAATGATGTGATGTTTTTGTTAATTCGAATTTTGGAAAATTCTAACTGTTTTCGTGTTCCCTTGGAGTTCAAATTGAAAAGGATCCAGAACAAGTCTCTTGTAAGAAATATTCATCTCACTGCAAGCACAGACTCCTGGAAGCTCTTTATGGTGTCTTCCAAACTTCACACACGAATTTTGACATATCCAATACAAGAAAGTGGCGGAACATTCAAAGGAAACGTCTAGATGAAGTTCAAGTGTAATGCTGGGCCGAAAACCAAGTGAGCTAATTGGTACATTTCGTAATAAACACCAAAGGTACCTTAGTAAACTATAACTTTAAGTTATAGTTAACTTAAAATTCCAAGCGTTCTTACAGCGACTTGTAGAAATTGTCTCCCTTTCAGTTGGAACTTAACTTCATCATAAGTAGTAAGATATCTTATGAATTGCTAGAATGAAAATAAATAGTCATCATTGAGGTGACCAGAATCGAAAGGCAAGACTTTTACACAAAGGCAGCAGAATGTAAAAGTTATCTGGAGAAATGACCGTCTTGCAGTTATTTTAAGTAATTTTATTGACTCAGTTTAAAAAATGTATTTATGGTGCATGCAACAACAGTTTATAATCATGATCTATCTTTGTGCACGATAAAATATTCAAATTGAAACAAATAAAGGCTGTGTTCGTTTTCGTAAATTCACAGGAAGAATGTTAAATTTTAACGGGAGAATATTATCATAAATTTTTCGGTAACTTCAAACAGTTGTAGTTTTCTACATATCGTATCAATCCCTAAGATTATATGTTTATTTTATTTAAGTCTCTCTGAACGCTTCACGTTGACCAGGGCATTCACTTGTTTTTCTCAGTTGTCTCAACCTCTGAGGCATGTTTACAATGCATTGTGTTGTGCCATGCAAACCGCCTGAGCATTCAGGAAACAGGTAATACTTCTGGTTATAGAGTCAGCGGTTTGCATGGTGGCAATTAAAAACACGATTCGGCATAGAGGAAGAGCTCGATGGCCTAGTGATATAGAGGTGAGACAAGCTGAGAGGGGACTGACTTTTGGGGATTGAGTTGAGAGAGAAGAGGTGGTCAACAAGGCAGTAGGTCAGAAGTGGAACGACGCTTTGGTCGACGAATTGGATAAGCTAACAGAGAGATATTTAAGATCAAGCTGCTTCCCTTCCCACTGTTATTACAAACACACACACATAGGCACACACATAGGTACACACATACATACATACATGCATTCGTACGAAATTAACTTTGTTAATTTGGAAATAAGTTACGAAAATATATTTCTTTTTCTGAGCAGATGTGAAGGAAAGAAATGTTTCTTATGATTAAAAAATTAACTAATTTTATATGCTTAAAGAATAAACAATAAAGTATTCAACATTATTTGAAAAATAAATTCACAGAAATCCACTGCTTTTAACATCAAATTATACATAATGAGACCATGTGCAAATAAAATTACATTTTTGTCGAGTGCCTTAAGGTTTTTACATTTGCTTTACATTTGGTTGCCCAAAATTTATTGATTATTTAAAATATTATTTCATTTGGTGTATTTGTGCCTGCAAGACATACAAACCAAGCTCTACAATTCTGCAAATTTCTAAAGTGGGATGTTTCTTTCTGGAAGACATTGAAAAATTCACCACCTTGTCTTAGTCGGTAGAGAAATTGACTCGATCAGTCTTGCAGAAAGGTATTGAAAGAAAGAACGCGTTTGACTTTTCGGAGTTTCATCGGAGGACGCAGGAAATGATCCCTAAAGAATTAGGACTGACTTGATCACCCTGCTCTTATAGGAATGATATTGGGACGAATGAGGAAACCAATTTTGTTCCCAGGCTCTGTCCGAACGGTTCAAAATGTAGGCTTGAAGTCGAAAGTCAGCCAGATGTTGGTTGTAGTTCTTCCAATGTGATGTGTGGATATGTAAGTTTAAGCACTCTTTAAAATGCTATGTGATTTCCATGAAAAGCAAGTGTTTTAAACGCGGGAGAAACAATGTGTTCTTGGTTGTATCTACCGATCGTATTTTGCGCTACAGTCGAAGTGCAATTCGAAAGATTTCCATTTCCACGAGACCGAACTGCGAGACCATCCTCGAATTGATTGACTTGCTTTATTTTACTTCGCTTTTTGTGCCACTTTTGACTAAATTGCGAAGATGGAGATGAGTGACGATATGATGAAATTGATGAATGGACACTCGCACACAACCATGTCCAGGCCGGGATTCGAGCCCGGGACCCCTGGGGTCGTAGCTTGAACCATTCTCGAAGTATGTTCGCATCAAATACGGTCTTGCACCTTTCGGACACGGCCTGTTTCGACTCACATTGCAAAGCCTGCCTAGTCTTTGTCTAGTCTACATTTCTGAACACACACATCTTGCTCTCTAAAGTCTTTGGTAGAGTAGTACGCGCGACAAAAATAACCGAGCAGGAGGTAAAACTGCTTGATGAGGGAGCAGGATGCAGACTGAGCCTGGAGAAACGCTCTTGTCATCACATCCAACCGAAATCCCTCTCTCCTGGAAATCTGGTCGCTTCGCGGAATACCACTCGCCCAAAAGTGGCTTTATTCTCCAAATTGGGTAGATATTTGGTCTGAAAGATTACATAAAAAGGAGGAGAAATATTACCTCGGTGGAGCGAGCGAGTTTCCTTCCCGAGGACGCGGAAAGATGAGTTCCTAAGAACTCCATCACGCTATGGATGGAGCCCAACGACAGCCGATGCCCCTGGGAGGGTTCGTTACTTGCGAGGGAAAGGGGGAGAATGTGAGAAGCGCCCACTCAGCTTATAATTTATACGAGTCGATTCGAATTTCAGCCTCTCGGGCGATGTGCTGCCACCTGGAGAGCAGAGATTTTACTCCTTCGACGTCACAGCCTGAGGGGGATTTCCGGATGGGGAAATATTGTAAGACCTCTTCCAATATGTCTCGGTTCGATGCATTGCGAAGAAGTGAGAATACCTGCAATGCATGCAAAGTGTGCGTTAAAGAGTGTTCGAGATCAGCTACTATACATATAGGCATGATCAGGTGCATTAGGCATGATCAGGTGCACCCTTTAATCAGGGATAGTGGTGTGAAATTAAGGCAGGGGAAGCTACAGGCCAGGACCTCCATCTACAGAGAAACCTTCACTGAGAAAGACTGGAAGGATTTTGGAAAACACCTGAAAGTTTAAGAAACCGAAATATGGTAAAAATACAAGAAATTCCATCTACTTTGGTTATTACCAGCGCTTTTTTTACTTCTTCGGTTGATGGTGACTATGAGGATGAAGCTAGTCATCCATGGTGGCCTAGTGGTAACGTCGTCGTCTTGTAATAAAGAATTGCCGGGTGGAGACACATACCTTTACAGCACACAAATGTCGAAAAGTTTTGAACAAGAACTAGCTCTGTTTTGGTAATTCAGAATTGGATGAGTTTTAGATATCCAGTACTGGCTATCCTATGGACGTCCGATGGATATTCAGAATTAGATATCTCTAATTGGATATCTATTAGATGTCAAATGGAGATCTATAATATCCAAGGATCTGATCTGGGCATTTTGGATATCCTTTGGAGATTTGTACTGTATGAGTAGTGGTTAGGATCCCACTTCAAAACGGAGTCCATAAATAAAACTCAAATTCATGAGGATGAACTGATGGAATGGGTAGTGGGGAAAACACATTGATACACCCAAGCCTGCCCAGGATATGAATCTGGGATCTCTGTCGTCGTAGAGCCTTCGACTCGTCTCGATAGCATCTCTTACTCCTTTGTCAGATGAAATAATAACTTTCGTGAAATCATTCATGTGTATTAATTAGTATTGTATTTATCACAGCACATGTTAAAAGGAGAATTCAAGGGAAAAACGGTGGTTGCTACAAATAATAATTTACTCATAGTTAAATTTCCTTCCATATTTGATACGTGTGAATTATTCCACGGAAGTTACTAATCTGGCAATTGAATAACATATGTAGTTCAATGGTGGTATCGGGAAAGAGTAAACATAGTCAAAAATATGGTGCATCATGCTGAAATATTACTTTCCCTTTAAAATTAACTTTTACTGCGATATTCAGTGTAAAAGCTATCGAATTGATAAAGGACTTTTCGGACACCCTGTACATTTAATTCAGAATGAAAAACTTCTGATCGAGAAAAGAATGGCGAATGGAAAAAATGGTGAGAGGAAAGATTGACGGATTGGTGAATAGCATGAGTGGCGAAAGGAATGACTGGTGCAAGGAATGAATGAGGAGAAGATGATTGACTCAAAGAATGAATAAATGATGATATTAATGTTTGGTGAGAGGAATGAATGGAGATATGAATGAATCCAAGAAAACGACTGTGTTTTTCTTTTTATACAAACAGTTCGTTTTCCTAAACTTCATAAACAGAGATTTCCACACAAAATCTCAGCAGACCCTTATCTGGAGATCATTGATTTTTGCAGCTGAAAATAGATGGGCAATTGTTAAGAGGGGATCCACGCCTAGTGATTGCCTCCTAGTTCAAACCGAGAGGTGAAAATAAGCCACAGGGAAAAGTCAAAGGTCTTCAACGAGGTGGGAAGCGGGTAGAGGCTTAATCAATATGATCAATGGAGAGTTTGAAACTTAAGACACCTGGATGGGTATAAATCAATACAGCAGTGGGAGTGAAATGCTCCTTAATTGGACAAGTGTTGTGCAGAAGGGCGACTGGGCGACTATATATAGAGTGCTTCTATCCCATGGGAAAATCGTGTTTGCATGGCAAGAAAGTAACGTTTTAGAAGAGACAGAAAGAAAAAAACTGTGCGTTGTATGTTCTCCTTGTGTACAGATAAGGCTAATTAGGACTGGACCTATAGTTTAAAATGGGAACCCAGCAGGCCGCATTAACCTATGGGCAACTGGGGCAATTGCCCCGGGCCCCCATCAATTGGAAGCTGTGAAGGGCCTTCACCAAAAAATCTTTTAACCAGCTGGCTATGCTTGTGAAAAATTACATAAGAAGTTGTATTTTAAAAATAAAAAAAACTTCAATATTGTGATATGTCTACACTCTTCTGGATCCAATTGTAGCACAGCTCTTAGTCGATCTGTTTGTAGACATCTGAAGCTCAGTATACTTTATATTATGGATTGATTTGGCTGTGGTGTGGAAATAAGGCACACTTATTCAAACAATCAATTCTCAGATACGATTAAGATAATTAATAATCCTACGAAGTACATAACTTTCTTACGATTATAACATCGTATTAGAACTGTGAGTTCTAGGGAAAAAAATGTGGAGTTACTAGCGCTCTCTCTATCCGTGAACTAAGGGACACCTAACTTTAAGCAGAGCTTTTGTGAACCGCGCTAACATAAGCTAACGGACGGCGGAATGAGTTGATTGTTTCCTTTCGGTTTCGGCCATTGAGTACTTTTCTCAACAGAGTGTGACTTACGTGTTATTGTTGAGTACTGACGTGTTCGTAACTAGACGGCTTACTTCAAGTAGTTTTGAGGGTATGTTCTTTCTTTGTTTAATGTTTTTACTAGCATATTAGGCTAAAATGGGGGGAGGGCACAAAACATTTTGCCCAGGGGCCTCCACAAACCTCGATACAGCCCTGGAACCCAGCCACTATGTAACTCCACCGGGGCTCAAATCCGGGACACTTTGATTAGAAGAGGACAGTGTTATTACTACGCGCAAAGAGACGTAGTGTACGTACCTCACATTTCCTTAGCTGCCCTGGCCAAGGCAGGATATACAAAGAATGCGTTTACGACAGCAATATACATTTCAAGTATCATGAGTTGTAAAAAGGAAGCAGGGGGAGAAAAAGAGGGAGAGACAGCGAAGGTAGGAGATCGGAGGTGAGAGGGGTGGACATTCGGCGTTTGGCTTGGAAAGGAAGAGGAACATTGAGAGGACGGGGCTGTTCAACTATTTTAGGACGTAATTCCCTTTCACCAATTATATGCCGGCCGATTCAGTCTTAAAGATCATAAAACCCAATTTGTATGTGTCGCCATTCATTTAAGATCTGTATAGAATCACATTTATCTAGGTACCTTTCCAGATGAAGCTTAAGGCCAAGCGAGTAGCGATGAGCTAACGCCATCCAGGTTCGATCCCCGCACCAAGAGGTGGTGTGTTACGTGGTGGAGTCGTGAGGTTTCATCAATATCTGTACGAAATGTGATGAAAATTAGCGTTGTTATTTTTTTTCCTGTCCCAAAGATCAGGCTTTTCATTCGCCTTAACAGTGATGTGATGAAAATGAGCAAAAATAGAATACAACAAATAACAGTAACTCTTCACAGTTGGAAATTCCCATGTCATTTTAAAGTACAGTAATTCGTGTGTTGGTGCACTAAGTAATGTTATTATATTAACAATTGAATGCATTGTAACCTTCTGAATCTGAATTGGTGAGCGCGGTTTTATATATATATATAGAAATTGGAAGCGTCGAAATGATTGTTAATCATGTTAGATGTCGGGAATAGGATTGACGAATTAAATGCAACGTTAGACAGGCTGGCTGAATTGGCAGAAAATGCTGTTGGGTATAGTTTTGAGGACACAGTGACAACTGCGCCTATACAGGTTTTGTTAACCCATTCCTGTTGTGGGGTTTTCAATTTCAAGGGACAGCAGGAGAAGATGTGACAAAATTTTACGATAGGGTAGAGAGCATTCCTATTCTGAACGAATGGGATGCTGCTCTCCGTGGTGTGTTACGGAGAGAAAAGTACAGACTGGAAATATGCGACAGAGAGTGAGAGAGAATAAGAGAAATAAAAAGAGCCATCCAGAGGGTGCGAGCGATAGGGGGACGGAGGTACAGATGAAGAGAGAAGGGAAAGATGAAGAAAGAAAAACAAGAGAAAATAAATAAGAAAGAGAGAGAGTCGAAGAAAGAAAGAGAAATGGAAAGTCATATAGGAAGAAATAAAAACGAGTGAGAGGGAGAGAGAGAGAGAGAGAGAGAGAGAAAAGGAGAAAATAAAGAAACAGGTGGGAGAGAAGCAGAGAAAGGAAAAGGAGAGAGAGGGAGAGAGAGAGAGAGAGAGAGAGAGAGAGAGAGAGAAAGGGGAGAAATATATAAGTAGGAGAGCGACAGACAGAGAGAAAAAGGTCGACCTTCGTGGCATAGTGGTTAGAACAGTGCGCTACGACACCCGGAGCCTCGGGTTCGAATCCTGGCCTGGACATGGGTGTTCTTTGTGAGTGTATCAATCTCACCCAACCTTCACTCATCCTCAGCTTTTCTATTTGCCAAAACTGGCAGAAAAGTCAAGTAAAATAAACTCAAACAAACAAAACATAGAAAAAGAAGAGAAATATAGAAGCATAAGAGAGAGAGAGAGAGAGAGAGAGAGACAGAGAGAGAGAGAGAGAGAGAGAGAGAGAGAGGAGAGAAGAAGGAGAGAGAGAGAGTTAGGTACGAAGATCACTGTAGCGGGCGGGTTCAGGTGCCCTAGTGGAGGACAAGCTTTAGAGACTATCAGATTTGTTGAGTAAATAAGCCAGCTACACCTTCCTTTTACACCCGTTCTTATTTTGTCAACATTGAAATCAATACCGCATGCATCACAGACGGCAGCAGTCAGGGTTCATCCACACGACGAAGAGGAATGGAAATATAAGCATGGGCGTTATTTGCCAGCTGCAAGCATCTCTTCCCAAAATCCCCTTTGAACCAAACAAACTTGTTTCTGCTGAATCGACAACGGGGCCTACTCCTCCGAGCAGAACACACTAGCGTCCATTCGACCCAAGTGGAGGCCACAAAGGCACTAGAAATGAAAGGCGAGTCCAGGCGGGCGGACTCATTCCACCTTGGGGCGGACCCACTTAAAGGGATGACCCCCTCCTCTTCTTCACTTGAGATTGGAAAGCAGAATCGTCCCAAAAGGAGTGGGGAAGATGGAAACTGACGTGAGATGGACCATATCGACGCGTTGCACATCAACTCTGCGTCCGCTAGTTGTACAAAGAAAGAACGTTTGTGGAAGTAGGAGAGGGCCGATTGACATAAGAGATACGGAGTTCTATCACTTTAAGTAGGCGAGAGGGGTAAGGGCTAAGGGAAGGATGAAATAACAATAAGAGCGCAAACGCAGTATGTCTAAAAGCTTCTTTCTTTCTAAAAAGCAAAATAAGTTCAAAATCTTACAGATCAGAAAAATAATATTGACACGTTCTTTTCTTGAACAAAAGAACACCATCTTTACAAAAACATAGGAATTCATATGAGATTCGACAGCATTCACTAAGATGCCACTTGGGTTGTGGGAAATCCTTCTTCTTTAATCATATAATAAAATCCAATTAAGTTTTGCCGAGTGTATATAAGTATGTTTCATTTCTTGCCAAGTACAATACTTACATGTATAATACCGACTGATGGTGCTAAATTATAACTTCTCTCAATTCAACTTAATACGTTTCTACATCAATTCATGATTCATACTTTTCACTTTTCTCAACTCCATGAAACCAATAAGTATTTTTTTTTAAAAAAAAATCTCTTAGCTGTTACAGGCCAAGGGAGGGTACAGAGTGGCCATAACTGATTGATTTGGTGTATTTTTCTTTGTTTTTCTGCCACTTTTGATTAATCGCCGAAGATGAAAATGAGGGAAGATGAAATTGATGCAGGGACACTCACAAAAATACCCAGGACCCCTGGCGTCGGAGACGCTATCCAAACCATTTCAACTAACTTAACTTTATATTCTTCGTAGCTCGCTGTGCTAACCATTTCCCCACAGCGGTCGGCACGTGGCTATAACTAAAATAGTGTTCACGCCACCGTAACCAAACTATGTGAAAAACTATAAAAGCAGTGGCAGGCCTAAGAGAACAAATGCTGGTGCCAATAGCCGAAGTGCTGGCGAGAACAACGACAACCTTACAGATGGCACCTACAGATAATGACACCTTGTGAAGTAACATTGGTCTAGTCTCCTCCTAGACCAACCCACGTTCCCGGTCGATCCCACTTAAAATATTTATCTGGAGCAAATCGCCATTAAATATTTAGAGGAACGTTTCGCAAGACAAACTTCGTTCCTGGTGTTAAATTATACAGTCTGTTGTCGAGGACCATCCTTCACCGTTCCTCTTAACCTGCTTTAACTTTGCACCTGACATGTTGCTAGCAACACTTAATTCACCGCAACTTGCTCTTAAGCCGTTCGCTTCTGATGGAGCGGTTTCGAAGAGCTTAGAGCTCACTCGACGGTGCTATTAAGGGCACCTGTCGGGTCGAGACAACGGGCAGAATTCAGGAAGCAAGAGTATGAGGAAATCCAGGATCAGTAGATATAATCAGTGACTAGAGAGATGTTTTGAAACAATTTAGGTAGAAAGCAGAGATAATGTGAAGAAATCAGTGACAAGCAGAGCTAATTTTGCAGGATTTAAGGAGAAAGCAAAGTTAGTCAGGACTGACAGAGTTGATCTGAAAGTACCATGGAGCAGCAGAGATGATCTCGAAGAATCAGATATCAGCAGAGATAATCTGTAGGAATCATGGACAAGCAGAAGTAGTCTCTAAGAATCAGGAACTAGCAGAAAAAATCTGTAGGAATCATAGATCAGTAGAGAAAAAATTGCATTAATACGAGGAGGGCTGATAAGTTCTCGGCCTAACCCCCTTCCGCACATGTCATCCTGAAATCATTTGTTGCATTTGAAACATTGATCTTTTGGAAGTTTAAGTGCCAGCTTTGATGATCGTATCACTAACGGTTTTTTCTTTACAGGCCATTGATTGAACCTTGGCGCAACCAAATGTGGAATTTACCAAGGAGGAGTTTCGAGGTGTCATGAAGTTCTTCTTCCTGCAACAGAAGTCGACGAAGGAAATCCATAGTTGCATGCTAGACACATTGGGTGTACATTCCCTTCATACTCCACTGTAAAGAAATGGTGCTCAAACTTTAAGCGCGGTGACTTTTGCACAGAAGATGGTGAAAGGTGTGGGAGGCCAGTGTCAGTGTCAATTCTGGAAAAAGTGGATCAGGTTCATGACCTGATTTTAAGTAACAGACGAATTTCACTTCAAGCGATAGCTGAGACCTTGCACATATCCAAAGAACGTGTCTGGTCAATAATCCATGATTAGTTGGACATGCACAAGCTTTCCCCGAATTCGTGCCCAAACGTTTGAACGCCGATGAGAAACGCAAACGTGTGACATCTCAGGTGCTTTTGCGGTATTTTGCGAACTCTAAGGACGATTTTTTGAATCGGCTTGTTACCCAGGATGAAAGTTGGTTCCACTACTTTGATCCTGAGACCAAACAGTAATCATGCTAGTGGCGCCGCTCAGGATCTCCCAGGCCAAAGAAATTCAAAGCACAGAAGTCCGCAGGCAAGGTGCTTGCCTCAATATTCTGGGATAAGGATGGTGTTTTGTTATCAGACTACCTTCCAAAGGGACAAACCATAACATCAGAGTATTACTGCAGTCTTATGGCTAAGTTAAAGGACGCTATTAAAAAAAAGCGCCGGGGAAAGTTGAGAAGAGGTGTGTTGCTTCTGCAGGACAATGCTCCCGTTCACAAGGCTGGAAGAACAATGGATTTTCTGAAGGACCTAGGGTTTCAGTGCATTGACCACCACCTTACTCACCAGACCCTCTGATTATTATATCTTCCCTATACTGAAAAACGTTCTGAAAGGACAGAAATTTAGAAGTGATAACGAGGTTATAGCAGCTGCCGAACAGATTTTTGCAGACCAGGAGAAATATCTTTTTTTGGACGGGTTAGAGAAGTTGGAGCAACGAAGTGCCAAGTGTGTTGACCTTCGAGGAGAATACGTTGAATAGCCTGAAACTTTCGTGTCTGTAGCTAAAGTCCTTCTATGTCGGGCCGAGAACTTATCAGCCCCCCTCGTAAGTAAACAACAGAGCTAAAATGAAAGTACTACATCAGTGGAGATAATATCCAACATTCAGAAACCAGCAGAGATGATCTGAAGAAAGCACGTACCAGTAGAGAAAATTTGAAGTAATCACGGATCAGCACAGCTAATTTGTAGCAATAAGGTAAAAACCATAGATAACGTGCACAAATCAGAAATCAGCTGAGCTAATCTGTAGAAATTATGGACCTGCAGCAGTAATATCCATGAAGTAGGACGCAGTAGAGATAATCATATAATCTATGAATCATGGATCAATGTAAGCAATCTCCAAGAATCAGTGATAATATGCTGGATTTTGGGAGCTATCAGACATAAATTGCGACTTGTTCCAGAGCAAATATGCCATTGGATAGTTAAGTAGGGAAGGGAACGACTACTGCATTAATTGGATCATGTCGAAAATAAATGATTTATTTTCTTAAATAATTTAGGTGTTTAAGCATAATAATTTTCACGATCGGAAAAGATTGATTGATTGATTTGGTGTTTTAAGTCCACTTAATGCACAGTAAGGCTAATCGGGACTGGACCTACAGTTTAAGGTGGGGTCCGAAGCACTATGTGGTATCGAACCCGGGACCCATTGATTACAAGACGCGATCGGAAAAGAAATCCGCTTTCTAATCATGACATACTCCAGCATAGGGGAGGTGAAGTGGAGATGGAGTGATCCTTTTTTTATTTACGAGAGGTAACTTTTACTTTATTGATTGATTGATTTGGTTTATTTTACTTAGCTTTTCTGCCAGTTTTGGCTAATCGCGAAGATGGGAATGAATGATGATATGATGAAATTGATGAATGGACACTCACAAAGAACACCCATGCCCAGGCAGCGATACGAACCCGGGACCCCTGGCGTCGTAGCGCGATTCGCTAGGCCGGCAATTTAATTTAATTTCTAAATATTACATGCAAATTCATAATTGTGTTAACAATTTGCCACGTTTAATATATAGGAGTCTTATTTGCCTGTTGGGGGTTGGTTGTTGGTTGACTCCCTCTAATGACACCCTGAGAATGATGCAAATTAACAAACCAAAACGTGCCTCAATAGAGATTCGAATACAGGATTTCTGAGCTAGTTTCTCGTGACCACAACAAGGACAGAAATGACCTGAGCTTGACACAAATTATACATTATTTACTACCCTTAGAGCCCCTATGCTAGAATATGAATGAGGTAATTTGCTTGTGGGCCAAAATGCTTGGGAACTACGAGGCCAAAGTTTGAAGGCTTGTTCCACCTGACTCCAGCAGTTCTGAAGCCGTATGAATTTTGCATGAGGCGCAGAAGGGTCGGAAGCCAGGAGGACATGAGACTCGCATCAAGATACACATCTTGAGTTGCATTCCTTAATGGGGGAACTAGGTGTCAGAAACGACAAAACAGATGTCCACGGATGACAGTGCAATATGCAGACTCTCCTTGATCGGTATTTCATTGCAGTTACATACTACAGAGCAGGCCAAATAAGCGCTTTCTATTGTACGAACAACACTCTGTGAGCTCTGGGGGCCGTTCACCATCTAGGGAATGACCTGAAGGTTGAATGGCTCAGTATTGATCGTCTTATCTGGTCCAGATTAACCTCTGTGTAAAACTGGGCTCAGAACAAACATTTTCTAGAAGTGTACGTGTATGTGTGGTTTCTACGCACCGTCATAAGAAGGAACCAAATACTTCATTAGGTTATTTTTCGTCGTTTTTATGCCACTTTTGGCTCACCGCGAAGATGAGCATGAGTGATGATATGGTGAAATTGATGAACGGACACTCACAAGGAAAAAAACATGCCCTGGCTGTGTTTCGAACCTGGGACCCATAGCTTCGTAGCATGCTGTGCTAACCACTCTGCAACGGAGGTCGCAGGAACCACATAGCTTTAAAGCTCCACTGAGAGGAAGTTTATAAATGTGGGGAATCTCTCGCGATGGAAACACGATGTGTAACTCAATCTCGAAACAAAATGAGGAAAATGTGCATCGATGAAGAAAACTACTATTCTACTATTTGATATTAGGTATGACTGTGTGATTTTTACCAGGCTGATATTTATAGCGAAGATTTGCGGGGAGGGGGCACTTGCCTCTTCTTACAAGTATTTGCAAATATTAATTTGCAACGATATGTGACGATATTAGAAGTGGTAATACAAAATACACTTAACACAAATATGGTGATGTGGTAAATGTTACCCCTTCGGCATTCTTTGACACATTTTCCTATCAAAGCATAATTTTCAGAATCAGATGCACTTGAAATTGTACCTAGTCTTACCATAAATGCTGTCCCAAAGTTGTAAGTAAATAGACAAAAAATGGTGAGAGATATTGTAATATCAGAATAACATGAGGTGCATGGATGCATCATGAACCAAAATCACAAATAATTATTCGAAATGGCCACCTGTAGCACTGACACACTTCTGAAGTCTTCGTGGCCACGCATCAATTGAATTACGCAACACATCGACTGGAAAATGAGCAACTGCCTTCAGAAGGGACCGACCGCTTTAAACTTTCAATATTGGAATGTCTCTTCTTCCAAGCCATCTTCTGATGCTTGGACCACAATTTGTAGTCCAAAGGGTATAGGTCGGGACTTGCAGAAGGCCAATCTGAAGTGGAAATGAAGTCTGGAACATTTGCTATGAGGGCACGCTCCATTTCTGTGAAAAAGGGGTAAAAACATCAGCCAAAGTGTACCAGCAGACAGTGCTTGAGAAACGATGCAAGAATCTTACCGACACCATCTTCCATGGAGAGAAATGGAGCTTCCAGCAGGACTCAACTACAGCACACAAAGCACGCACCACCCAACAGTGGTTGGAGGCAAATGTTCCTGACTTCATTTCCACGTCAGATTGGCCCTCTGCCAGTCCAGACTTAAACCCTTTGGACTACAAATTGTGGTCCAAGCTTCAGGAGATGGCTTGCAAGAAGAGATAGCCGTGAAGTCCTTTTCATCGCATGCCTGCACTCTACAGCAGCTTCTGCTGTAGGTAAAACGAGCTCTTTTGTCAACAAGTTCGTGTATGTCGAGTGATATCGCTTGACTTGTCGTATTGTAGATGGTTATGCAGGGTGGCCTGCGTGTCTTCACTGGGTCAGCCCTCTGCTGCGACGCTGGACTGCTGTCTTCGTCTGACTCGCTGGTGGTATCTGCAACCCCCCTCTTCTTCTGTTTCATGTCTTTCATCACGGATTCGCTTCTTCCGTCTCCCCTTTTCCATATCTGGGGTGTTCGGGATCGAGCAGTCTCCTTTCTACCACGGCGAAGAGAAAGTTCCGAGGTGCTGCGCCCTCGGCATTTCGGTGAAGGATGTGCCTCACTCTGTTAGAGAGGCTATATTTATACTTCCTCCCTCGTCACATAGGGAGGGCTGAAAGTTCAAATCCTATTGGCTCTTTTAAACTACACTGAATCATGGAAGAAACCCAAGCATACAGAATTATACACGAAACACACACACACAAAAAATACCGTTTGTAACACCCCAGAGCCGCTAGTTACAGGGCCATTGCTTGAAAAGTTCCCACATGAAAGCACGCATCCCTGGAATATAATACGGGTATCCCGCGTAGCAGTCAGACACCTTACCGACTGGATCATCGCGGCTCCTTTAATTTTCCTATCCTGTACATTAATATCAGCTGCCATACGGTTATTCAAATATTGAGATGTTTTAATTAAATATATTTTTTTAAAAAAATAAAGAACTAATAAGAAAGTCGATAACTTAACCGTTAAAATTCAGGCTTTGTGATCAATTTGGTGTAAAGTTCATTCAAATATGACAAACAGTTCTCGAGGAATCATATTTTTTCAAGGAATCACTGTTTGCTGCACTCACACGAACCTGCAATGAATACATATGCATCCACATATGCACACACATGACACACAATATATATATATATATATATATATATATATATATATATATATATATATATATATATATGCGCACGTGTGTGTGTGAGTAAACAAAGAGGATGCTTCACAAGAAGTAGAGAGAAAGAAAAGCCACTGGTTTCCGCCTCCTTTTTTTCTGAGTCACTGGAGATTTTCAATACAAGCTGTTCTTTGCACGCGGTATACTTTATGCTTGGTGTGTGAGAGGGAGAGACTGAGAAATTTCTGTTTCATTTTGAGGCTTTCTCTGTTTGGACCAGTCTTTTCCCGCCAGAAACCCCAGTGAAGAAAAAAAAATAGGTAGAGAAAGAAAGAGGGATAGTCCCTTCGGCTCTTTATCATTCCAGGGAGAGATCTTCCATTCTTTTTTTTGCACCTAATCTCTCCTCCTTCTCCCTACTTCTTCCACGGATTTCACCCGTGCTTCGACACACCCAGAACACACACACACACATAAGATATTCACTTGCGCATGCTTTCACAGCGCAGGATCGCGAACAATTGAATCACTCGGTTAAAAATAACACAGGTCTCTCACAAAACTTGTCAAAGAAGTGCATGCTGATTAATTTACATTCTCTATCTGGTCGTTGACTTAGAAAGCGAAGGAAAACACGCAACTCGTCTTAACAAAGAAGACGAGATAAAGGGAACAAAGAGGAAAGTTCCTTGTAACGAGGTGGAATTCACTTCTTTGAATGAGCCGGGAGAGAGAGAGAGAGGAGAGAAATATATATCTTTTGTGGAAACCTTTTCAAAGAAGGAACCCTGTAACTGTGCATGACAAGCTTTGGATCGCAACCTCCATTTCTTCCAACCCTTCACCTCGTCTCCCACTTAAACCGTAACAAAGGTCGCAAAGGGATATGCAGGACAAGAAGTTCCTTGTAGTGCAATGGAAGATAAATATTACATGAGGTTGCCACAGTGAGTGTCTTTGCACCCCTTTCAGATAAAATATGCGAACTAAGGTGAAAAATAATTGATACGATCAGCTATGACAACGTCAAAAAACAATTCTGGTTTAAGTCAAAGATTCCAAACCTGTAGTCCGTGAACCCCAAGGGCCCGCCACGTGTTCAAACCAAGCCTTCAGAAAATATTACAAACTTTTATACTTGTCGTAAAGGTTCGATGAGATTGTCAATTATGTAATAAACCTATTTAAAAATTAAATATGTTCTGCTTGCTATACTGTGAATGAAAACAAGTCCTCTGCACAAGTAGTTGCTCGACAAATGAGTGCGTGAGAAAGTAAAGTACTGCATGGATGGGGAAACGCGACTAAAGCTACCAGCCGTTTGCAGCAGCGCGCACTGCTTCGCTCCGCTCACTCACTTTCTCCACTTCTCTACCGTTGTGCCGTTCCTCCACATACTGCGACAGAATATAGAAGTATTAATATTATTCAATGTATAATTCAAAACTTCTTAACACAACGTCTGCATTTTCGGATCTTCGCTTTCAAATTTTCTCATTCACTTACACTTTCCGGAAGTTGCTTGCTTGTAATACAAAACTTCCACATGATCCCTTAGAAGATTTCAGCGCTCACATACAAGAAGACTTTCTGGAACTAGGGTGTAAAGCAGGCCCGTACCAAGGGTTTTTTTTGAGGGGGGTTAGGGGCAAGCCCGAAACCTTGGTTTTATATTTATATATTAATTGTCATGAAATATATGTAAATTATTAAATAATTAATTAATTTATATATATTTATATGTATAAACATATCTAAACAAATTATTTTGCTACATTTATAAACTAGCAAATTAATTCCTTTAACGCCTGGTTCAAAATGTCACGAAATTAGAAGATAGGTGAAATGTTTTTTAATAAGTGTTAGATATTATTTAATTATTGCTTTTAATTAAAAATGATAATTAAATTTTCATACTTTTATTGTGTTATGTTTTATAATGGAGTAAATTTATTAATGGTCTCTCGAAAGGCAAAGAGTTATAGCTAGAGATTTCAGCGGCCAGGACGAGAATTATTTTCGCACCCCCTGCACCGAATTTGCACCCCCCCCCCCCACCTGGATTTTGCTGGCATACTTAGACATTGTAGAAATTTTATGTACTTACTCTTTTCAGCTGAATCCGATGAAATGAAAACTTAGCATTCAAGAAATGTGGCTAATAAAAGAACAGTCCCAAGTTGTGCATCCCACATCATCTTAATTGAAGCAGTGTGTGTTATTGTTCTCATCTGCAAAATCGATTGCAAATTAAAGATAACTACGTGGAGGGACAAAAAATGAGAAACTTTAAGAAGACATTAGTTTCCTATTAAATTAACATGTAAGTGCTATGTTTTATTCCTGACGAACGGAGGTGAGATATGGAGGTTAAATGACAGGTAGATCAAATTTCTGTGTTCCAGGGGCGTAGGGTGACAATGACAACCACCTTCACAGCTACGGCTCCATTTCCTATTATCCAATTTGATATAATTTTAAAATCTTATCTATGACTGTAAATGTACGTTTTTACCCCATGCTGTTACCAACCCTAAAGAAAGAGAGAGAGAGAGAGAGAGAGAGAGAGAGAGAGAGAGAGAGAGAGAGAACAAGAGATGTATGCAATATTCACACACAGGCAGACATCATTCTTTGTTTTTCCTTCCTTGTATCTGTTTAGATGTTATTCTTACTAAAGTATGTTTGAAGTCCAAACTAATTGCTTATCTTTGTTGTTATAACACAAACTCTTACCCTCGGAAAATTTTAATGGGGGAAAAATTATAATAGAACATGATCGTTGGTGGGAAGGTGGGAGATCCCCCTTCAGCCATGGGAATTTGTACCTTGAATGTGACCACCAACGCAATGGAATTATCGTTATAATACAGAACATGTCTGAATGTGAATTTACCACAAAAAGAGGACATTTTCTCATCAAGACTGCAGTTCGAAAAAAGTCAAAATAGGGAGCAAATATGGTGAACCATCCCGACCAAATTGGAACATTTAGTAGCTTCGCATGAATGGTTATAAAACTAAAATTACTAAATATAGTAGACTGCAGACTTCTGGAGTCTGCCTCTCTTCAGAGACAACCCATTCATATATACAAGAAGAAAATCTAAATTCTTGTAAAATCTTAAAAATTATCCATGTTATTTTTGTAGGTTTGCATCAATTTATTTCATGTCTCGAGGGGGGGGGGCATGGCTCCCTTGGCGCCCCACCCCCTGGGTACGCGCCTGGTGTAAGGGTTGATCATTTCTCCAGACACTCAAATGCCAACCTCACTACCACCTAGCGCACCCTGGACTGTATTTTGCAGACTAACGAGGCTCTGGCGACTGAACCCATGGCCAGTATAATCCTCTATGAGAATTGTGTTTTGTACTGTCCGTATGTGTTTGTGATTGTCCCTTCATCTATTTCATCTTATTCACCATTCATCCTCATCTTCGCAATTAGCAGAAACGCGAAGTAAAATATATCAAATCATTCATTCATTCACTTTCTGTTCTGGAAGTCTCGAAGAGGTTTCCGTAGGTAATGATGGATTTCGTATCTCGTGAGACATTGCTGATAGAAATAAATTGTGTGGCAGTGAGAATGATTAGTTCTCATATATTTCATTTCCTTTTTTTATTTGACTGGCATTAACAAATTGACCGATGATGCGGACGGAAAGAGCAAAATTTTCTCGAGTTTCAAGTCTTCCACCCTATAGACATTCTTCATCCTTATCCTCCAGGGACTCGAACGTCGAAGAGGTAGAAGACGACATTCCAAGAAACGCAAATTGATGCTTTTCAAGGGAAGAGATTTAACGAGGAAGCTTCCGAGATCTCATATCTCGAAGGTCAAGCCAGTAGAAGCGAGAAATGACCCGAAAAGAACTCTCACTTTTCCTTCATCACTGCTATTTCTTTCAGCTCTTCGTGTCTACGCAATCACGAAAGAGTCGATTATATCCGATCTTATATATTTTTAACTTCATTTTTCATAATGATCATCCAAGTGGACCCATATTAAAGCATAATACCCTCACTAGACAAATTCTTAACTTCAATTTGTAGGTACAGCCGTCTTGGTTTCTCAGTGCTCTCTTCACATACATCTGACGCTCCAATAACCCATCTTCTAGTTGAACAAAATGCAGAAAGGGAGGCGAAGTTCAAACATTTCTGTTTGCCTACTTTAATATTTTTTAAAGTGTTGTAAGTGGACTGAGGATTTACGTATATGCACTAAAAGAATCGACATATGCATGCGAACATGCCGGTAGAAACCATTAAACTATGCACTAAAAATTATGCAAAAAATAAAAATAAATATGAGCATCAATTAGGAAAACAGCTCTACTGCTTTCTTATAGAAAACGAAGGAAAGAAACTGCCACACAAGCAAATATGCAAAAGTATCCTTTGAAAATGCTGTGTCAAAACTACTGTACTTACAGTAGCATGTTGAAATATTCAACTAACATTTTTCAACATTTACAACAGCCGATATTCTCCGATTATCTCTACACATTAGTCTGTAGACTGAGAAAGACCTCCAACATTACATGGTTCTTAGATTAGATCACACACACGTCCAACATTCCAACACATCCCATTCTTTTTACAAAGATTTAAGTTGCACCTACTGCCATTATCAATTTCTTAATTAACTTGTGGGTCTCCCCGATGGCGCAGTGGTAGCGTCGTCGCCTTGTAATCCTTTTCTTTCGTAGAGACAAATAACCACTATTAAATGTATACGAGATTAATGTACTTTCACTAAAAGTGATTCTGATATCTGCAAAGTACTTATGTACATTATTCTATAATTTATTTCTTGAAAGTGATTTAAATCAGTGACCAGAAAAATCACCTGATTTAAATCAATAACCTTACAGTAGAATTACTCTTATGCTTACAAGGTTGATTTTGCGTCAGTGTAAATGGTGTAATTACTTTTTGTCTACACATAATCAAAGTTTAATGCTAGTACATTATGTACCTTTTGCGTACAACTAAAATATAGATACGAAACAAGAAAGTAATAGATCAGAGGAAAAAACGAAAATATATGAAGGAAAGAAATAACGAATGAATGTGCTCTTGGTCACTTTAATAATTAATTGTTTTTGAATTGTAGTTTATTTTATTAGATAGAGGTTGATCTAGGTTGACTGGATCTACAGTTTGGACATGCATTGCGCCACTGAAAATGGAGGAAAATGCGTACTACAACAATGTGTACTAGAAATAACTTTGTGTCACGTATGTTGTTCTTGAAATAATAATTGTGGAGTGGGCCTGAAAGCAAAGGGTGGGTAAGTACCACCACGCACTTCTCCTTCCCCCGGCGCCGCCTATGACTTAAACCCCAACAGAGACAAGAAGGTTGTGAAGCAATTTTCAAATCCATGGCCCGGAAAACAAAAATCCAGAAAGGAGAGAGGAGATTTCGCGTACACAGTCCATAACTCTCACTGATCTCTCAATATTTATTGATAATCATGTTCCGATTTATGTGGCCAAACCTTCCAAGAATCACTTTTACAACCCGGTAACCGATGACGGTGAGCAGAGGTGGTCGAAAAGACAAGAACATATAATCTTCTCACCAGGGATTCGGACTCAGATCCGAAATGACAAGGGAAGCTTGATAATAAAGAGGACTAATTCCCAGTGTGCAATTCGGACATGGCAAATACGTAGTTCCTTTGTGCGGGAATGGGGCCAAAGACATCTCTTCGGATCCCTTGATTACAAGACACGTTAATGGTTATTTCACAGGAAGGAAATAGCAGCCGTAAGTCTCCAAAGTCCTCCATCATCTCTGATGGACATTTAGGGCATTAAGAACCAGCAGCTCCTCTGATGTATTTGTTTCTCTCTCCTCGGTCCGCCGAACTACAACCAAGGGAGTCGTTGTCGGCCTCTGAGAACGGGAGAGTCTCAACACGCGAATCCTCCCACCGATCAAAGCTGTCGGTGTTTAAAAACCTTCCACGATGGTCTGTCACGCAGCAAATGCCCCATTAGTCTTCCAGACATGGTTGCCAACCCTTTCCACGGATGCAGTGAAACGCACACAGCAATAACTACGTGAGTTAAACGTAACTTGCAGTGTAATGGAAAACGGGGTGACGTATGTCAAAAATAGGAAAAGGTTCATTAAATGGAGGGTTTAAGAGTACCAGAAGCCCATCTTATTAGTTTAATGAACATTCTGCATTAATTATGAAAAAGAATAACCATATTACCCTATATTCTTCAATTCCATGCTTTTTCCTTCATAACCTCAGCATGTTTCACAATTTCTTACATAAACAATAAACTGATATTGGCAATAATGAACAGTATATAGTTCCATCAAATGAAAGTTCAGACATAGTTTGATAGATAGTTTTCAAAATGAAAATAAAAGTCCAAACATCATTTTTAATAATATATTTAGTACACTGATTGTTTAAAATGAAGTATTTTATTGATTAATTATAAACGCTTAATGTTAATAATAATAATATATTTACAATAATCAATAACACTGATAATATTAATATTGATGCTTATATTGATGCTTAATTTTACTTCGCATTGCTGCCACTTTTAGCTAATCGCGAAGATGAGGATGAATGGTGATAGATTGAATTGATGAGAGGACAATCACAAACACACATGGACATGACACAACACAAGCATCAAATATTATACTGGTTGAGTCCAGACGCCAGTGCCTCGTTAGTCTGCAAAATGCAGACCACGATGTACTACGTGGAGAGAGGTTGACATTTGGGTGTCTACGGAAAGGGCAATCCTTTACACCTCAGACATTATTATTATCATAACCCTTAAAATGTTGCTATCGTTGTACTGAAAGTTGTACCCCTCTCGATATATCTCTATACATAAAGCCATTGAAAGAATCGAAGGAATACCGACTGCTCAAATGAAAGAACAAGAAGTAATAAATAAATACGTCACTATACTTTACATATTGTAAAACAACACCGTTCATACAAACTTCAACAAAGAGCCATCTGCTATCTCACGGACTATTCGTATTACAACTTTATCACTCCAGTCAACTTACCCACTTTGACAGAGGAAAAACTTGTATCTGTACATCTGTTTATCAAAAGTCACTTCCAGCCTGTTTAGTCTAGTTGTTGTTAATATCGATCTTATAAATTACTCTCGTATCGCATTCGTTTAAACCTTTCTACATTGAAATCCCAAGCAGTGATTCATCCACAACCCAAAGAAAATTTCCTCAAAAGCCATCTCTAAAATTTTCACAAAGGCCTAAATTTTAGCAATTCTGGCTCTAAATTACCTTTACACCACCCTCATTACAAACTTGCGTCCACTCCCCCTCTGGTGACAAATTTTGGATAAATCCCTCATCCCAAGTATCCCTGGTCCTCTTGCACCATTTTCTGAAAAAAATAATAATAATAATAACGAGCTCAGAATGTATTACATGAAGGCCCTCCCCACTTCTCTTCATTCTGTTTTTCCTTTAAAAAAATTAATTAAAAGCCCTTTCCTGAACGTCCCATACATTCTAGCTTTGTGGTCATTATGTTGACTTCAAACCATAGGCACGGACTTTTCGGGTGGGGATAAGGTACCCAATGTACCACAAGGGGAACAGAGTATTTTTTGCCCCCTTCCCCCGATAATCACTCTCAGTTAAGAATTAAAATTTTAAATGTATAGAAGAAAAGTAGTATAAAGCAAAAAAAAAAGATTTGTAAACTTTCTTTATCTAATTTACGTATTCGCTGATAGCTTATCTCAGTGAGGTCACTCATAGAAAAGGTTGTCTGGAACAGAATAGTGCATAAGGCCAGCGATAGTAACTTAAGAAATGAGTGAGGAACGAAGGTGTTTTATTATTATTATTATTATTATTATTATTATTGTTATTATTATTATTATTAAGAAAACTTATATTTCGAGCAATTCTTTGCTTGTGAAGGTAGGGCTCAACACATTCACAGTATGTTATTTGCTGAGGTGATGTGATCAGCAACATGCCCCGGCCGGTTTCAGTTGCCCACAGGTATCTAGTTCTTAGAAGCTTGGTGACGTCAGAGCTATCCATGCAGATTATCCCCGCGTTTTTTAAAAAGGAAAACCCCTATGCGACGGTTTCCTCTTCCATTTCATTCTCCTTTTTGTCTTCTAATATCAATTTTTCTAAACTCTCTACTCTTCATTCAGGACAGTCAAACACAAACATTCATGCGTACCTAGGATTCGAACTCCAGACCACTTGGCGTCGTGTCGCGTTGCCTAGAAGGTCGACTAGCTGGACGAGAGTGGCTCAGTAATATTTGTCTGGTAGTAGTTTTGAACGCAAGTGTTATTCGGAATATATTGCGACGATGGCTGATAAATAAATTGTATAATATCGATAAATATATTCCGGCTTTGGCCGCACTTACTCTTTATCAAAACTCTGTCGTTCCTAGTACAGAGAGTTTCCCTATAAACTATCCTCCAAGTATCAACAAAAAATCGTGATGTTCTACAGACGATCTCGTGTCACCAACCCTCTTTGATTCCTCACAATAAAAAATGGATGGTAACTGCTGGTTTCTTTTTTTCCAGGGACGTCGTTTCGTGGAATCGAAATGATCTTCCAGGGGTCGCCCCCTTTGTTCCCTGGGGCTCCATTCCTCTCGACTCTCGCATCTCGTGATCTCCCATGCATCTTCTGCGTCTGAGCCAACAAAAATGTTAAGTCCGTAAGCCGTAACTCCGAATTTATGTTGATTTGATGCAAGGCAAGTTAAGCAGTGACTGTACATCTGAGGATAATGTGTAGCATCGCTTGACATTTTATGGAAAAGTGTATGGAAACTTGTTTAAAACGTAAACATTTAATTTGTCGTCTTTTAGATATGTATTGTAAACGAAAAGAGCATTCATGAAACTATAGAAGTAAAAAGGGGGGAGGGTTGCAGGACGAAGACCTTAGTCAGATATTTCACTGAACAAGTCGTAGATTTTTGGTTTAGATAACTTTCTCTTATGCGTATCCTTTTGTGAATCGCTACTAGGGGTGTAAGGAAATTGCAGGGAAAAGGGAAAGGAATAGTTCTGTGTCTTCACAAAATAAACCATGGCAGCATTCTCCTGGAAGCAATGAGGAGAAAAACTTAATCTGGATGGCCCTCGTTCAATTTGAATCCACGACGTACCATGTGAGTGTCATATGACCCATGCACCTAAACTCGATTGTTCTCATCTGACCGGATCTGGTACTGCAACAGTAATCGCCTATCAAAGAAAATGTCTCATTGGTTTAAAGTTTTATTAGTTCAGGGTTCAGTTCCGATTAGAATTTCAAATGCAAGTCTCTTTAATGTTGGCGCACTAAGGCTGAGACAACTCTCTTGTCCCTTGGTCATGAAACACGGTTCTGCGTGGCCAGACCTCGGGGAGGACGTTTCTATGGCCTCATAATGGGCTGCCAAAGGACAAAATAGCTCTCTCTTGTTCCGCTGAAACCATGAAAGGTCTTGTAACCACAGACTCAAGAAGTACTGAATGGGAAACTCCCTTATTTTTGCTCTGGGCAAGGATTTAGAGGATGAGGGGCGACAGAAGAAAAAAAAGTTGCTTTTCAAGGGGCTACAAAAATCGATACTTGAAATGAAGTAAAAATATTTAAAAATATATAACTAACTTGGCTTAAACTGTAACTAAAATTGTACGATATAAGAGGAGTTTTCATGTTAACTTCAGGCCTCTGGGATACAGTCAACTGAAGAAGTTCTTCCCAATTGTTCAGAGTTAAAATTAATATTTGTTTATCCTCGTGGCTTTTAATCTATCCTCATCCACTACCATGCAGATCGGTCTTCGACTTTCATGTTTTGTCAATTCACCATTGATTTAACGCATTCGCCATATAGAGTAAATAGTAAATTGTTATGTACTCACCTCAATGTGTCCTGTGGAGCATTGTAACATCCCCTGAAAAGAGAAAGAAGACGACTTTTACGATTCGAAACTATGTGAGTTCCCGCCGAAAATTTTCAAGGTGGGTAAAAGAAGTTCTCTGAAGTGAGATATAGCGATTTCCCTATGCATCGTGTTTACAGGTCATCATAAGATAGGAATGTTTGAATAAGAGAGATATAAAAGCGATAAACACACGGATAGAGAAGGAAAGAAAGAGAGGAAAAAGTAAAGAATCAACAGAGAGAATTAAAAAGAAGCAGTAGAAGAAAAATGAAATAACTCAAGTGGCAGGGGGAGGGAGAAAGAAGAGAAATAAAAGAAAAACGATAGAGAGAGACACAAAATGTGTTGTGTGTTTGCGTGCTGGAGATAGAGAGAGGGAGAGGGAGAGAGGAATATAAACGAAATGAGAAAAAGTGAAAGAACGGAAGCTTGAGAGAGAAAGAAAGCAAAGGGAGGGGGAGACAAAGAACAGGAGAGAAAGGGTAATAAAGACATGACGAACAGAAAATAGACAAGAACGCAATACCTATGTAGATCCTACAAATGAAAAAGGAATGTAATAGCTAGAACGAAAACGTAAACAGGAAATGGATATGAATAAAAGAAGAAACCGAGGTCAAGTGACCCCTCTCGCCCCTTGAATCCCCTTTGAGTGCCCATGATTGTGTATTAACTTAAGGAAGTGGGATCTTGTTTCATTATCCTCCTGGTGCTATCAGGAAATGGCCCTACCTCCGCTGTTGACACATGATCCCGGAGGTAGTTGTACCGTGGTCTTGGAATAACCACATAAATGCTCTAATTGAAACCCTGGCTTGGATAATAATACTACTAATTAGTTTTGCGGTAACTCTCAAGTAGCATGAACCGCATACGCAGGAAAACCCTATGTGATGCAGCAACCTCCCCCCCATTGCAAAGCCTCACCATCGATGGTGACATTCGACACTAGCGCTACTGCATTAAGATCGGAGTTACCGCGGGAGTTTGTTTAGATCCTTTGGATAAAGAACACCCGTCATCTATTTGCTTCATTTCTTATATTCGTCTTTCTACCTTTTCTTTTCTTCCATCTTTTGTCCACCTTTCTGTTTTCACTATTCTACATTGTCTTTCTATATTTTAGGTCTCTCCTTGTACGTATTGTCTTTCTTCTCTCTTCCTTATTCATTACCTTGTTCATATTTTATTTTTGTGCCCTTATACTCTCTCCCGGTTTACATCGTAGTTTTCTTTCTACTCCTTTTACAACTCTTCCTCTTCATCCTCTCTATTTCTTTTCTAACATTTTGCTTTATTCTTTTCTTGGGTATTTCCTGTCTCATTTTTGTGTTTCTGTTATGGTGCTTTCAGATGATAAATGATGTTTTAAGAGGCTGTTGATTTCCAAAAGATATTGAAGCAAAATTCAATTATATCCAACTGAATTATTTAAAAATAAATCAAATACTATTATTTGATTGGTCTAGATCATGATTTTCTGATTTTGTTTATTTTACTTCGTTCTTCTGCCACTTTTGGCTGATTGCGAAGATGGGAATGAGTGATGATATGATGCAAGAACACTCGGAAAGAATACCCATGTCAGACCGAGACTCAAACCCGGGACGTCTGGCGTCGCAGTGCGGTGTCCTAACCACTCCGCCCAGGAATGGCAGCGAATGCCTTGACCATGGCGTATTGGTAGCGTCATCGCCTTGTAATCAAGGTGTCTCGGGTTGGATACCTGGTGGAGGCACATAGTGGTTCGGATCCCACTTCAAACTGTAGGAACAGTCCCAATTAGCCTTACTGTGTATAAAGTGGACTTAAAAGAAACACTCAAACAAAAGAAAACAAAAAAAAATGGTGGTGGATTCATACCTAAGTTTTTCTATTCTATTTTTCTTGTAGTACTTTGTTTTCCTTCCTCCTGTTTGAACAGTATTGTGCCTTCCGAAATGAATGACTTGATTTTATTCTTCCATCTGTAATATTACTTTTCATCCATTAATGACCACCTTGAGTAGCCGAGATTACAAGGAAAGTGCCCATCTTGAAGTTGCCGTGCTTCCGTGGGGCTGTATGCAAATTTCCTTCTCATGTCATTGCGGGGAGAGTGGGTTTAATGTCTTCGGCGTACGTCAGGACCAGAGAGAAGTGTCAATATTTGAAGAGCGATAACGGCCGTGGAAAGGAAGGAAGAGGAAGAAGGAAAGCCAAGGACAAGAGGATGTCACTAGATAATTACGACATTGTCTACTGATGTGCCAATTGATTCCGTACGAACCAAGACAATAGATTATAATGAATTGCATTTTGCACTGATTGCTTTTCGCAGTAGCTGTTGCAGACTGCCGTTTGCTTTGCCTTTCTCGTTTCTCTTATTTCCTCCTACGTGTCTCTCTCTCTCTCTATTTATCTCTATCTTTCGATCTATCCATGCCTTCCTTTCTCTTCTATTTCTTCCTCTTTTTTCTTTGTATTTTCTTTCCCATTCTTGTTTCTACTAATTCCTCCTCTGCCTGTCTCTCTCTCTAACTCACACACACACCAACACCACCAACACACACACACACACACCTTTAATTCTGTGACTTTCTCCCATTCTGTCTTTCTCTCCTTCTTCCTGTCTCTATTTTATGATGACATAAACATGACGTCACACGATTTCGATACAGATATATCCCACTTGCTAACACAACATAACTTTCCGATTTTGACCCGCTTTTCAAAATTTTCTTCGGACGCAGAAAGAACCTTGAAACAACTTTACTTCTTGAACACCTCTTGAAAACAACCACAGGTGCTAGAAGAAGTCACTTTCCTCACGTCTATCACCTCCCGCATGAACACAGCTCGTGGATCAGATTTCAATAAGAGATGAGAAAGAAAGAACAAAAGTAGAGAGAAAGGAAGAAACCAGAAGAGGGAAAGTGGGAAGGGGGAACTTCACGTCATTCACGATCCACTGAATCAGAAAACTACATTAGCGAAGAAAGTTCCCAGTTCCCGGAAAAGAGCGACCCGCGAGGAGGAAAGATACTCGGAGAAATGGGAAATCCAATAGGAAGATCTCAATTTTCAACTTTAAACCCACTTTTTAATGAAATACGCATCGACAGATGGTATCAAAAAACGTTAAATCCAGGGCTGCAACAGTGTTTCAATAAGTCACACGCAGGATAATTGTCACGATATAACTAGAAAGTTATTTAACACCTCTCTAGGTTATATAATCCTTGAGAACAGCTATGAAAATCAATAATGAAGAGAACAAACACAAGAAGCATCTGTATTGTATTCTATCTTCGTATGTCTCTGGATCTGGCGAGACTCAGTCATTGACATAAAAACTGATATAGTAAGAAAATACAGTTTCCCGCGTAATTCAATATGACCTGGGAGATGGACTTTGAAATGAACTTGCTGACCAACTGATTTTGCCAACTAAGTGGTGTGGTATATTTCTTACTGGTTCCTCTACTAAATTGTGGAAAAAAACATCCAATCAGAACCAACTTCGAATCGCGTGACACACATAGGAAAATGTATTTAGCGTGAGGGAGGAAGCAACTGCATTATGTACGAGGGACGTTCCGAAAGTAAGTTTCGTCATTTTTTTTCACAGGGAAGCTTTATTACAAACAGAAGAATACAATGTCATAACAAAATACAATCTGCTGGCTATTTTTCCACATAGTCGCCACCGACATTGATACATTTGTCGTACCGTGAAATCAATTTCAAGAAACCATCCTGTTAAAAATCGGGGCCCAGCGATTTAAGGAAGTTCTTCACTGCCTGTTGCACCTCTTCGTTGCTTCCGAAGTGACGTCCCGATAGTGATAACTTCAACGCAGGAAAAAGGTGAAAAGTCTGATGGGGCAAGATCGGGGCTGTAAGCTGGGTGATCCAATCTCTCCCATCCCAGACGACGAATGTGTTCTGCAGTGACCCTTGCTGTGTGCGCCATTGCTCCTCTGTTCTCGCTCCTCCCGTCGTGAATTCAAGAAAGATTGTCTTTTGTTATGGCAATGTGTTTTCTCACTTTGTAATACAGCTTCCCTGTGAAAAAAATGACGAAACTTACTTTCGGAATGTCCCTCGTAATACAGGATTAATAACGAAATACCTAAGGGCGAAATGGATTAAGCGCCAAGGGTGAAAACATCGAAAGGAACAATCGCGAAATGATTTCATCGAAAGAATTCTACAACATCCGAAGGCGAACAAGATTTATCACGAAAACAAATTTAAGTGCACGAAACAGTGCAGAAGAAGGAACCACGAATAGGATTTATCCAGAAATCAAATTTAGGGGGTTGAATTAATCACAAAAGGAACAACCGCGAATGGGATTTATTTTGAAATTAAATTTAGATGTTGGATTAAGAGCAAAGGGAACAAACGCGAACAGGATTTATCTTGAATTCAAATTTAAACGCCCAATAAAAGGCAAAAGGGACAACTGACAACAAGATTAATCACGAAAGTAATCCACAACACCGAAATGTGATGGAACGGATGGAACATCAACGAAAAGGATTTAACACGAAAATATTAAATGAGAAGTAGATTAAGAGCACACAGAAAAACAGCGAAGGAATTACGGTAGAAATTTCACTCGCGAATCTAGTAAGTAGGCTATCCTGTTTGGTACTTGGACACTTATTGGGTCGCTACGTCTGCAACGAACATTAATGTACTTAAATCTAGAAATATCTGACACCGATAAGTCTATCTATACTGAAGGCACAGATTTATCTAACTTGCCTAGCAGAAGAACTTCCGTGTTTCCAATCCTTTGAAATCGAAAATCTAAAGGATGGAAGAAGCAATTAATGAACAACGATGGCCTTTTCCGATTCTTAGAAAAGCTTTTGTGACGTCATCTTAAAGCAGGTGGGTGGCAAATTAGAAGCTTCATTTATCCTTCAGACTAATTACGTTACCTAGAGACCTCGAGGAAACGGAAGGAAAAGGAACTTACAAAGGGAATGTTAGCGATTGACGTTCTTTCATCCATCTTTGTTCCTGGTTCAGCTCTTGGAGGGAAGAGGCTGTTTTCCTTCATTGCCACTTAGCGGTGAAAGTCCTTTGGGAATCAAAGTATAAATTCAATGCAAACAAGGATAAAGCTTAAGACTGCAACATCCAGAACCCTGGCATACGAGTATCTGCGTATAGCCTATACTCCGTCCGAAAAATCTCTGTATAGAGGAACCACAAGGAAAGAAACCTGCGCAGAATCTCATCGCGCTGGCGGGTGGGGGAAAGGACAGGGGGGAGGAGCTTTTCAGCGCGACCACGTCAGTGTTGCCAGACCTATTGATTTCTCGGTAGAATTCCTTAATAAACTATTGCTATGGAACCTCCAACGGCCTGCTCAAAAACGTTTCCTGCTCATCTTACTTGAACATGGAGGGAAGAAGTAGAGTGGATTAGGGGAACAAGAGCTTTGATAAATGTTCAGTCGGTAAAGAAAAACCTCATTCCATCTCACTGTTTTATTGTACTGGTGGGTACAAAACAGGAACGGAAATAGCGTCAGGAACCATTGAAAATTCCCTTAGTGTAATTTTAGGCATGTGTATGTATATATATATATATATATATATATATATATATATATATATATATATATATATATATATATATATATATATATATATATATATATATATAAATAAATAAATATATATATATAATGTATATATTCAATGCAGCAACATAGAGGCAGCATAACTGACGGATAAAGCATGTGAGTGTTAATAACAAGAAATTTGCTAGAGAACAAAGCGGCATAGCTCAATTACAAAGGAAATAATGCACTCCCTCCCCCGCAGTTGCTTGAAACTTTCATGGGTTTGGAAATACTTAGTTTTCTTCCAGAAGGAAGTGCAAGGATGGTCACCAACCCCTCCTCTTCTGGAAATGTTGACATAAAAGTACCTATTATTTCAGACGTATGAGTTGATTACAGTCACAGTAATTTACATCCATTTTTATAATAGGGATGTAGGAACGTAATAATTTCAAACGCAAGTGGTGTTTTCTGAGAGGGCAACATTATTACGGGGCAATATGCCTCGTTTACCCGCCTCATCAAAATACATTGTTTCCCTCTCGCTGGAAGAAATCTGCGGACGTACCCTTGCCCCACAGTGCGCACGCCTATGCTGCCCCCGAGAACGTCGTTCATCCGCTACTATTAGATCATCGGATTTTGTAGCAGATCTTCTGGTTTCCAAAAGAACAATCTCCCAATTTTTTCAAGTCTGACCTGGCAACACTGCTCCGAGCACAGAGAACGGCAGGGAAGGTGCGCGAACGTTTTTGACGGAAGTTTTTTTTTTTTCCTTGTGGTCGAGCTATAGCATCGTCGCTCATACTGGTAGAGAAGGGAAGAAACGAGTAGGTGGAGTGAAGCAGTGCGCGTTGCTGCGAACGGCTGGTAGCCGCAGCCACGTTGCCCTCTCACGCTTTCATTGGTCAAACCCTCTTGAGTCACTACTTGCGCAGAGGACTATCTTTGCTCCAGAGATTCCCGAGACAGAGTATAGAGCTTACGGAAAACATTTGAAGTACGCGATACTCAAATGTGACTTTTTCAGGATTCTTCACACTGGCTTGTGATAAAAGAGGGAGAATCTGATGTGTACAAATTTTCGTTGCATTATTCGTTGATTGAGATGAGGAGTAACGTTATGCCCTACGTAACTGATTCGGTGTCGCTTTACCAAAATTACATTAGTAATTGTGATGACGGTAATATTTTACTTGTTGAAAGTTGTTATTCTTACTTTGCGTACAGTGGCGGCGAACGTATAAATCTTTTCCTTGTTGCCGGCCTGTCTTTCAACCCGCATCTTAATAATTAGCTTGAAACTTAAAATTCCGGAACGCTATTGTATTTACGCGATATCGGACGACAAGTTTGAATATGGCGGATAAAGAACGATTTTTGCTAGGTCACGTGAGCTATTCCGTGCTCTACTATTTTCTTCAAAACTCTTTCGAGAATACATTTTTAAAGTGTGAGGGTACGTTACAAGCTTAGTTCAGGAGGGGAGTGTGTGTCGTGAATGAAAAGCTTTGGAACTGAAATTTGTTCAGATAACGTGGAAGATTGGTTTCCAGTTGGCAAATTCGGTCAACATATTTCAAGTTTTGTCTTGCTAGATTTTCAATTCTGCTTACATACATAATTCTACCTGAATTTCTTCTTCATATGGCAACACTTCATTTCAAGGAGCATCAGTCATCAGTCCCCTTGCCACTTTGCTCCTCTTTGATGTCGCCTTGTTGGCTTTTAAGGGACGTTCCACATGCAGTGTGTAAACTAAGATTTTTTTTTAAATAATAATAAAAACACTTTTTAGAAAAATAATTGTACACCTGGCAACACTGCACAAATGATCAAAATCTGAAACTCTCTCCTGAGAAGATGGAATGGAATGTCTTTTCTGTTTATCACCTTTAAGAACGATCGCAAATAGATGTCAGAGCCACCTGCATCCCGCTTCTCCAAACTGGTTGTTCCTCACGGACAATTTCCACAAGTCTGTTTGCTCTCCTCCTCCCACTATTGACCGGCTACCACGCAATTCCCGAATAGGGGGAGGGGCTGAAATTGAAAATGCAAACACAGACAGAGAAGTATCTTATTTGCGGCTGAAAGTTTTCTCCGAGGACCTCCTGCGGGGACGATTACTTGTCTCGACACCCCATCGATTCCACTTCGCGTGAGTAAATGAAGATTAAACAGTGTTGAAAGGGCGTCTTAAGAAAACTCTGGGCAAAAATCAATTAAGTGCGAAGTTAGCCTCGCCTCAGATTGAATCTCATCATTTTTCGTTTCCAGCGGAATTAGGGACCAACTTGATCCGGAGACTGAAATCCACCTGCTTTAATGTTATTTCAGCTGCGAGAAAATCGGTTTCTAAAACTTCTCTGAATAGAATTCCTTTCTTCTAGAGCATTCAAGTGCATCTTTACGTGGTTTGCTTCCTTTGGAGTCTACATTTCTGTGATGGATAATAAAGTTACGGTGCCATGAAACTATTATAGATATCTACACTCTGCACCAGGAGTGTGTGGAGAAAGCGAACGGAAACAAGTTATCTGGGTAAGCAGTGACCCGAGAGGGCTCGACCAAAGAACGCGAGAGAGGGGAAGTGAGAGCGTAGAGGGGGAAACACGGGTACATCGTTAGCAGGGGCGCTCACTGCTCCGCCCACTCGCTTTCACCCCATCTCTACCGTTATGCGTGGCTCCACAGACTCCTGGGACGTGGTATAGTGCTGGTCCCCAAAGCAACCTGACTTTACTTCAAAGAAAGTTCCGAAAGATCAGTTTTCCCCCTAACAACCACATGTCAGGTCCACGTGGAGTGCAATAAATCGCCCCCTGAAATCTTTCCCACCAATAGCGTCCATCCAAGAAATGACAGCTCTCGTCAAGTCCACGTGGACTAAATGAGATATTGCTAATTCAGTTTCTTTAGAGATTTCTAAACGCGAGGTTTCGGTTCTCTATCTTTGCCAGGTTGTGTTATTGTGTTTTGCTATTTTTTATGCAATATAAAGACCTTTGGAGTAAAACGTCACAGAGAATGAATGGATGTCTAAACACTGGAGGCAAAAGTGACAACAGCGCTTTGCCGAAAAACAGGTGGTGGCTCGAAACCAGATACGGCTCCGGTCGGCTTCCTCTGGGGTTGTGTCAAAGTTGCCGAACTGGTGATACGTTCAAGACTAGCACCAGGGAAAAGAGCTTGCGCAGATCCGCGACTCATGTGCATCGTACTCCCGCGCGGAGGAGAGAGACAGAGTGGAGCATGCTTCCTTATGGCACCAGTTGAACCGATGGAAGGGATGGTGCGCGGGTACTTTTGGCCGAAGGTTCATTTCCTTGTGTTCGCTCTATATAGACAAGAGCGAAAGCAATATCGAGACAGATTTGTATAAATCGAGACGCGAGCGAGACAGTGTGGAGACAAGGGTACGACTCTGAAAGAATTCCCTAAACAGAATTTTCTTCACTACGCTGCTTCTTCGGATATACTAAGCGACCTTTTTGTTCATATCTTGTTCATAGTAATTATAAAGTTAACGGAATTGTGGGAGATGTGAATCTGTGCTTCATGGTTGCATACATATTCACGATAAAATTCCTTCTTTCGAGGGTTCGTACCAAGAGTTCAATGGGAAGAGTATGTGGAAAAGATAGGAAAAAAGAAAGGGAAAACAATGCCGGAAATCCGAAAACTAGCCTTGGACCGAAAAGTGTACAGGAAGTGGATGATGGAACCCGACGCTTAATGGCAGAAGGGGATGGAAAAGAAGAAGAAGAGGGTTCGTAGCATCGGAGTGAGGCGTCAACCAAGAAATAACCGTTATTATGAAAGGTTGTTTGCCTGAATGACTTCCGTACCCTGTGAGAGTATGTGCTGAGACCTATTGTACAGTCACGGGCACTTCTGGGTTGTAACAATCCCATTAACGTCCATTGAAATCGTTACAACCCAGAAGTGTCCGTGACTGTACGTACATGTTGCGTAAACTATATATATATATTTTGAGACGAGACGAGAATGAGACTCATGTTTATAAAGTGAGACAAGACCGTCAGAGACAGGCATTTTTTGCAACTCGAGACGGAACAGAAAAGAGAAAGGAGAATAGCATAGTAGAGGATAAGAGGAAAAGAGAGAAGAGGAAAACGGGAAGAGAAGATAGGAGCGAGGGAAAGAGAGAAGAGAAGAGAAGTGGGGAAAAGAAAGGAGTTGAGAGGAGAGGAAAGAAGAAACGCGATGTGAGGAAGAGAGACAAGAGGAGAAAAGAGGACAGTAGAGGAGAAAGAGGCTATAAAGGATTCTAGAGAAGATGAGAGCAAAGGAGAGGACAGTAGCTTGCGATCGAACGATAGAGAGAGAGAGAGAGAGAGAGAGAGAGAGAGAGAGAGAGAGAGAGAGAGAGAGAGAGAGAGAGAGAGACAGACAGACAGACAAAGAGAGAGAGAGATCTCAGCACGATACGAGAGCGAAACAGTCAAGTTCTTGGTTCCACGTTCACTGACCAATCCAGGGAACAGCCAGTTATAGAAAGACGGCACAGATGAATGCGCGAGCTCATGCAGCTGCAGCAATTACGTGTTAGGCTAACACGTCATCTGCTGTCCCTTTTCTGCTTAATTGCAAAACTCAATTCTGCAATTACAAGTTAGCGGACGCTGTAATTAAGTTCGAGCTTAAGTTGGCGGCCTCTGGACAGAACAATAAAACGCTGCAAATCCTTTGATCCTCTTGGTCTGTCCCTTTCGTCTCTGACTCGGAAGAAGAGGGGGAAACGGGAGAAAATTAGATTCGTTTCCAGATTTTACGTTGCACGTATATTTTTTGTCAAATTCTAATCCCCTCTCATGATGGAAGCATGAGGCTAAATGGAAACGTGACAATACCATTCCCCATGTCAAAACCATAACCAGGTCTTAAATAATTTATTATTCAAGCAGCATTTACACTGTTACAGACAGAACGCACGAATGCTTGCAATAATCTATATCTATCTATATATATAAAAATGGATGTATGTGTATATGTGTGTTTGTTTGTTCCGGCATAATTCTCGAACGCCTGGAGCGATTTCAACCAAACTTGGTACACGTATAACTTACAATGTGAAAAGAAATACTGTGGGGGTAAGACACCCCTAGCACCCCTAGGGGTGGGGGTAGGAGGGCGTGACATGTAAAAATAATCGAAAACGACCGATATTAGTGTGGAATAAATAGTTGTCGGGGTCGCTAAGATGACTAGTGACACTCCCATTGCTGTTCAACTTCAAGACACCACCGGCACCCCTAGGGTGGGGGGTGGGAAGGGGGTGACATGTAAAACGACCGATATTACACTCTGTAAAGAAAAATTAGCGACACTTGCTCGGATATGGTTTTCACAAGATTCATTAACGAACACCCCCAGTTCTTTTCTGTTTCAATGCAAGAGGCTCCTGTCTGGTGCTACTCTGTTGCATGGAGGCCGATGAGTGCTTCGTGCGATGCGAACTTCCCGCTTGCACAATGCACCTCAAAAGCAACAGAGTAGCACCAGAGGGAGCCTCTTGCATTGAAACAGAAAAAATAAATGAAAATAGAAAAGAACTCGGGGTGTTGGATAAATGTCATCGGCACCCCTAGGGGTGGGGGTGGGAAGGGGTGACATGTAAAACGAAAGATATTATTGTGGAATCCATAGTTTTCGGGGCCGCTGAGAAGAATAGTGACACCACTCCCAATGCCGTTCAACTCCAAGTTCATTTTACACTATAGTTGGAATTCATTATATTCCTATCTAATAGAAGATTGGGATAAATAAATACCCGGGCAATCTGCTAGTAAGTACTAAGAATTCAATGTAGTATATGAAATGTTCTGATAGGAATGAAACGAGGAAGCAATAAATAATGCAAAGATGAAATTAAAAATACACTGTACATTAGGACACTATTCGAGGATTAATGCTACATCCATGTAGGTACAGTCACGGACACTGCTGGGATGTAACAATTCTATTGAAAGTAAATTGTATTCTTACAACTCAGAAGTGTCCGTGACTGTACAACATGGCGAACACGGTACCCATTTTACTCTTTACTTCTGAAGTCCTGCGACTAACTCCGTAGCGCAACAGCACTTTGATATTCCAAGGCCTGAAAATCGTCTTTGCATTCGACGACTTGTAGACAGCAATTCGAATCCCATCCGGTCTAGTCTGCTAATTATTTTCTAGCAGATACTAGGTTAATATGGATTTTTGGAAATCCTACCGCGAATCGCAACAGAAAAAGCAGGAACGTACTTTTTTTTTTTAAAAAAAAAAAGAGCTCATTTTACCTTAACATTTATCGCTTTATCATCGCGTCAAACACACATATCCATGCTTCAACGAGGATTTGATCCCTGGATTATTAGAGTGAGAGGTTTCGGGTAAGCTTCTGCATTTGCAAAGAAGCTTCCACTGCGGAAAATTACTTTGAAAGGGCCACATAAAGAAACAAAATGAGATTTTGGAATGTAATAATTAGAGACCGGATGTTTAGGCACTAAAAACATATAAAATAGGCAGGCAAATAAGCACTTATAATTTTCAAAATAGGCAGTAAAATAGGCATTAAAATACAAATAGGCAATAAAAAAGGCAAATTAAATTTAACTCAAAATAATGAAGATAGACATACAAAAAGAAATAAGTGTTTAAAAAATATAGAAACATACCTGTATATTCTTTATAGTTGCTTAAAATAAACCAGGAGCTCATCATTAGAGACAGGAGTCCAATGTTATACTTAATAAATCACTGCAAACGGGAGTCACGTCAACTCAAAATTTTCCATTGTATAATGGCTACACACAATAGTCTGACAAATGAAATTGTTGGCTACTTCCAACCAGTACGCAAGTTATTTAAATATACACTTTATCACAGCACACAGGGTTATTTCAGTTAAAGAATTTACACTGTATATTCCACACAGCAGTTCGAACTGAGAACCTGTTTAAATGCATTTCAATTTTGTACTGTACGGTTTGGTAGTCTCTGAATAAGAAGCACTAATTGCGGTTGCACATCACAACAAGGTGTTTCTTCAGGTGATCAACCGACAAGTTATGTCTGCGATCGAACAACACATTTTTTTAGAATTGAAAAAGATCTTCCAACCTCCACAGATGTTACCGGAGCATACTTAAAGCACGCGAGAACATGTGGATCTAACTCAGTTTGTATATTTTCACCTTTCAGAACTTGTTGAATTGCCCTTAATTTGTCCAAGTCCTTATTAGCTGCAAAAACTCGCTAACTGTTATTTTTAAATTTCTTGGAAGCATCGGAAACTAATACTGGGAACAGGAAATTGTATGCACAGAGTTCAGTCATGTCCCAATTTTAAAGAAAATGCCTAAAATAGGATATATCTGGCATTTATGAAATAATATATGCAATATCGTATGAAATAGGCAAAATAGGCAAAATTAAATTGCCTTTAAATGAAGCTAATCCCTCCCCCCTGGCATTCGCAACATTCGTTTTCATCATATCTCTAACAGGAAAGAATAGGCATTTTGCCTAACATCCGGTCTCTAGTAATAATAATATAACTACCCATCTGACATAACTTGGGCATAAAATATATAACTGAAATTGTATAGAGCGCCTCATAATGTTTTTAGGCCCGGGTCTCCACATATATAATTCCAGACATGGGTACAGTGATCAATTCGTCATAGAGAGCGGCACTATAGCGACAAGCGGGAGCTTCAGTGATTTAAGAAGAAAACAGAAAACACACACGCTCAAAATAATACAATAAGGGTAGATACATTTCTCAGCCACCCTACAGAGACTTGCATCCGAAAATCAAAGGAAACTTGAGTTTGCTTCCTTGAGCGACTCTCACTTACCACCCTGCTTTGGATAAGACAGAACTCATTTAATAATGCAAGACGCAGATTTTGAACAAAGGACAAGCGGCTGGAATTTCAGATCTGCGGGCTGGATTGTGTCAATAGGAAACTCTCAGGAAGTTCAGCGAACCTCCTTTCTCCCTCTCTCTCCCTTTTTCTTGTCTCAACGATCCGCGAGACAGCGGTAACTTCGACTCCAGAGAACTGGATTCCGCCTCTCACAGGGAGAGACAGAAACATACTTAATGCTTTTGTCCTCCTCTGCAAGAACAGCATGTGAAAACACGCCGAGCCTTGCTCTGTGTCAACAAGGTGGCAAGAGAGGAATAATGTGCAGTTGGATGCTGGTGGGAGCAAAGTTCCTGCATCATATGTTGCTTCTGTTCATGGGAGCAAGACATTACATTTCAAATTACACCAGGTTACGCCAAAGCGAGGAGTTCCTGCGAATTTTTTTAGACCCACTCTGCTCATCAACTTTACGGTCACTATCACCGTCACCATCACCCTCACTATCACCATCACCATCACCTCTATCACCCTCACTATCACTATCACCATCACCTTCACTGTCACTATCGCAATCACTGTCACCAGTACCTTCATCATCTTTATAAATATAGAATGTAACTGGTAATTAGAAGTTTTTAAATATAATACATTATGCATAATATAATAGCTACGTGCATGTGTGTATGTGTAAGGGCGAGAATGTATGTGTGCATAATGTAAACTGTACTGCCTTTTGTTTATGTGCGTGAAACGGTGAGCATGTGTCTGTGTGTGCATTAATTAATTGTATTATTTTTTTGTATTCCTTTTAATTATTTTCAATTTAATTAGCAAAGAGATGTAAGATAATATCTAAGTCGATGGTTAAGTGTATGAAAAGGCATAATTGTCTTAACTTCGCCATATACAGTATATATAAAGCCGAAAATAAATAAATAAATAAAGACATCACAAAATTAGCGTCACCCTACACTGTCCCCGCTCGCCTTTTCTGAATCACACACTCGATTTTTAGTGCTATATTCATTGCCAAATTGGAACTCAACTGATGTCATATGAGAGCTTTCAGACTGAAGTGACACGACGAGCTGCATTTGTCAGACCGGATCGTTTTCTTAATACCGTAATCTTGACGCCTTGGTGTGTTGATCGTGCATTCGCTTGTAGACTGAAGAGGCCGTGTCGCTTGTCGCCTGTCACCTGTCGCTTCGGTCTGAAATCCCCCTAAAACTGCTGTGAGTTTCGTACCTTGCTTTACAGAAATGGAGTCACGGTAAAGTTTTAAAAATGCCAACAGTGGTCAGAAGTGGAAATATATCTACACATAGAGATTTCGAGCATCGTATTCAGATTCTACACTCAGAGAACTAAATGCATCATATGGATTGATGCACAAGAATGCATCGATTGATGCACTAAAGTGTGTTTTATGGCTTCTTCAAAGAATCCGATTCACGTTTGATGCATTTGGGTGCATTTTTGTATGTCGTGAAAGAAACACCAAAGTTCATCATATGATTCAATTGAGGATTTATTTCAGTCGAGATGCACTTCAATGCATCAGTTGATGCGTTTTGATGCACCTTGATGCATTTTGATGCACGAGAATGCATCTTTTTCGATGATGCACTTAAACATTTCGTCTGAGATACATAAACTCTGTAGCTCAGACCAAACGTTTAAGTGCATCATCCAAAAAGATGCATTCTCGTGCATCAAGGAACATGAACTGATGCATAGTGCATCTCGACTGAAATAAATCCTCACTTGAATCAAATGATGCACTTTGGTGTTTCTTTCACGACATATAAAAATGCACCCAAATGCATCAAATGTGAATCTGATTCTTTGAAGAAGCCATAAAACACACTTTAGTGCATCAATCGATGCATTCTGGTGCATCAATCGATATGATGCATTTAGTTTTCTGTGTGATACGGCTCTAGGTCGATAATTTCAGATTTAGGTTCCACTGTGAGGGTCCTCGCAATGGAATTAGCACTTGAAGAATATATGAGAGCAGTTTTACATCCATTCTAAACCAATAGAAGCGTAACGGCCTTTCCTCATTGCTAGAGAAGATAATGGCGAAGTATGTTAATTTTAGTATGGCTATGCGTGTCCCAGGGAAACTATAAAGTTTACAACGTTGATCTCTTGTTGGTGATCATCAGTGGCGTAGCATGGGCATTTCGGATGGGAACGCCAAGTCCGAAGGAAAGGTCGGCCCTTTTTTGGTTAATAATTTACTTATGGAATTAGTCGCCACAGGTGTTGTTTATTTGCCTGAAGTCAGCTGGGTTTGCAATAAAGCATCATCATCCATGCAGTTTTTAGCTAGAAAATTAGATGCCTCACTATGCAACAAATGTTTTGAACTCTGGTGTTTTATACCGTTCGGCATGACACAAATCATTATAAAACCTACCTGAATCACAAGCCTCTAGACAACAGTAGACGTCATTGTTGTGAATGATCCAACTAATGATTGATTCGGTTTATTTTACTTCGCTTTTCTACCACTTTTGGTTAATCGCGAATATGAATATGAGTGATGATGATGATATTGATGAAGGGACACTCACAAAGAACACCCGTGCTCACCCCGGGATTCGAATCACGGGCCTCTGTCGTCTTGGCGCGCTGTGCAAAACACTCTGACACGGAGGTGGGCGGATGATCCAACTATCGTACACTCTACTAACATAACAGTGCCGATTAGTAATTCAGACCACTGTTTATTACGTCTTGACAATGTTGATAAACATTTTAAAATAATTTTGTCCAGAGACCATTCGATGTTAAGAGTTTTCAAATGAATGCTAAACATTTCCATTGACAGAATATTAAGCAGTTACATAATAACTAAAAAATAATAACCCGCAAAACTATCATTTTTTTATTATTATTAAGTGGTAGAGCAGCCACAGGCTGAACTTCTACCACGAGGACTTCAGCAACTTATTTGACAAAAACTGTGTTGATCTTTTAGTTTTTAATGCACATCGCTGTTCGTGCGATAAATTATACAATGCAGTGGCCATTAAGAAGTGCTATATTTCGGTTTGGTAAAGTTACGTCAGTCAATATTGCGTATTGTAGCAACACACAGCACGAGTGGCACGAGCGCGAAGAACCGGGTGGAAATTCTACCGCTGTCGTCTGCTTCAGAAGGCAGGAAGGGTCACATGAACCAATCACGTAGCCCTCTGCTCCATACGCGGGCGTAAGAGAGAGCATTTGGGCGCTTGCTTTAGAGATGGAGATCCAAGCTTTCCCTCCAGAAAGTCAGCAAGGGATATAGGGTCCTGTACACCGAACCTGCTCGGCGTACGACCAGGAAAGGCATTTAAAAAGAATGCTAGAACGAGTGTTGTTAGTGGAGCGTTGCAAGCGGATCGCGAGAAATAGCTATTATAATGCCATGAAGGTCAGACATATATGAAATTAGTCAAGATTTACTTTATATTTACAGCATTTACGCATTTTTTTAAATATTAAATCTGGGAACGCCGGGCGTACGGGCGTACTATAACGCTATGCCACTGGTGATCATCTGCTTTAGAGATTTCAGCTGCAGGGCAACGTACGTACCGCGAAGCTAAATGAGGCTTGGGGTGTTTTATTAGAATCATAAAACTCCACTATGTAGCGTTGTGGTTACATTTATAATCTTTCGATCGAAGGTCTGAGGGTTTCATTACCGGTAAGGCCACAAATGTGATGTCTGAGAACTATTTACAACGGCAGTTCATGCCTTATTAGTTTAAGAGGACTTAAATTTTGTAGTGACAGAACGAGATAAGCCTAGGTAAATAGCGAGATGGGGTAGATTAACTGTCCATTGAAAAGTTTTACGATACTCGAGATTACACTGATACATTCACTTCTACAAGGAAACGAGAACGAGACAGACTGGGACTGAGCCAAGTTTCGTCTGAGTCCCAAAACGAGACAACAAAACAGTGAATTAATCTCGACTTAAAAATTAGAAAATTTTCGACTCAATAAAACAAATAAAAGTACCAAAGGAAACAGTCCAACATCAACTTATTTCTCAACTCTGATTGGTTTCAAAGCTCAAATAATAAAAATTTGAAAACAATTGTTTGTATTCTATACTTTAGAAGAAAATGTATTTGGGGTAAGATACAAGTTTCTTTTTAGCATCTTTGACCGTGTTGATAATATTCACTGCAATGAATTAGCAACTTACTACGATTAATGGATAGAGGCAGAAGTCGTAACTGCTCAAATGTATCAATATCCACTATGACAGTAGAATTATTCAATAAGTATTTCAACTACAACTTGCGTTACGTAACACCAAGAATTTAACTCCTTCTCATCACGTTTCACCATGCCCACCTAACGGACACTTTATATCAAATTTCTTGCTGGAATTTGAATATGAACTACATTCCACATTTCTTGAACTTTCTTCTCTACGCTCGGAACTACACACACGAAAGCTCATTACCGTACTTTAGTAATTAAATGAGAAGAGAATAAATTAACAACTCCTGTGGAGCCGCACAGCCAACTTATATAACGGCGACCTGTTAATTTATAAAATTCCGCTCGCTGCTATAACAGCTTCTTAGTATGCAGTGCCCCTGAGTTAATTGATAAAAAGCCCTCAGCTCCGTTCCTTCCCGACCTCCTGGGATTCTGTGTTAATGAAATATTGCTCAAAGTTAAAACTTCATCAGGGAAGTGTTTCAAGTTTTGCAACGATGCGAAGCTGAGCTCCGAGATAATAACAGTTTAACCATGATAGAAAGTAGTTTTCAGCTTGTGCTAGGTTCAGGGAAAGAAGTTTTGTTTTAGAATAGTTTATTATTATTTTTTAAAAAAAACTTGTTCGTGTACAATTCTTCTCTCAGCAGAGAAGCTAAACTCACGGCCATGAAATTAGGCGGGTGGCAGAAGTTCGCGCTGTTGCCACGTCAGAGCACAACCCCGTTTGTTCGGAGGTTTAAGAGAATGAAAGATCTCGTCGTAGAGTTGCTTTGTAATCCATGTTATACAAACTTACAGTATTTGCTCGAAAGGTCAGGGATGACACAAAAGTGTCCCGGAGAGAGGTCGGTCTGACGTTCAAACTATGCCGCATATGTTACAACCTGTCCCGCTTCCCGCGCTAGGGAAAGCCAAAGCCACGCAGCAAATTAAAATACGTAACGTGGCAAACAGCGCCTACGTAAGCTCCTCTCTTCTGCCTTCCATTCGCTCCTCGCTGCTCAGCAGACGACTTTTTCCTCGTTTCTCATTGGCACCGAAACTGCCGAGCGATCGCTAGTGCGGGAAACGAGACAGGTTCTGACAAACGCGGTATAGGCAACGCAGCCCGGTTGACGTTGCCACATAGTGCGAGGGAAGCAGCGACTTTTGTTCCGCTCTCCCTTTGCTTTTCCCATATGTGGCACCGGCGCAATTCTGCCCAGTCGCCTATATTCATGGCCGCGTGTGTAGTCGTCTGCAATGGCGAGGAGTGTAGGAAAGCATCACTCTTCATATCACTTGAATATAAAACCTCAAACATATAAGAATTAAGAGATTGGGGGGGGGGGTGTAAGGGGTACCTTCCACATAGGGGCCCAAAAGTCAACCTCACTTCCACGTAGTACACCCTGGACTGTAGACTAACGAGGCTCTGGCGACTGGCTCTATGGCCAGTATAATTTTGTTTGTATTGTCCTGTTCTTTTGTCCTTGTGTGTGCTGAGTGTCCGTTTAGAGCCTCAGCTTTTAACAGAAGTCATAAGATTTTATGATTTTTAGTTATGCAACGTTAGAGTTGTCATTTGTACTGATAAGGGGCTGACCCCTGTATAGTGTGACGGGTGCAAAATAGCCTAAGTGCTGAAGCACCCAAAATTTTCAATTCATTTTTTTTTATTTATTTATTTATTTATTTATTTATTTATTACTAAACACAACAGGCGAATGCCCAATTACAGTGTTCTACATTTCTTATTTATCTTTACACTCAGTATTTCAGATCTTTACCACCATGTACAATATATATAAGATACTGATATAATATATAAGTATCAAAAATATTCAAAAATTCAAAGAGATTGGGGGTTTGTATTTGCAACCAAAAAGGGAATGTGAGTATCTACTAGTAGCGGAGTAAACTCTCCCTCATTCTGCCCTACATATGCCACCCATCGTATACACACCATTAGGGCAACAATTCGTCATTACTAGGGGACGGATTTTAAGGTGCAGCACCCTTCCAAAAATATAGCTGTTTTCATAACGATCGTTTGAGATAGGTATTTTAGGACATGAAATCAAGTAAAATGAACACATTTTGTTGCACCTTTTTACACCTTTTCGTGAGATTAGCACATTTGTTCCCTTTTTACCCCCCTCCCCCTTGATTCTTCAGCACCTTTTTCATTCCTTTCTTTCATGTCTTGTTAAAAAAAATGGACAGAATAATAAATGACTTTCACTCTTCTTGAGCAGCTTCATGAAATCCTATATTCTCATTTTGTAGAGCTGAACGAGAGGTATAAAATGGTGTAACATAATCAATGCAGCCCCAATAGTTCCCAAGATAAAGTAGCAAAACCCGCAAGAGAAAACACAAACATCAACAAAATATATTCGGCAGAACGTCCGTTCTGTATGTGATCCGCGCGCATTATAGAAAAAGAGAGCATTCAACAAAGGCATTTATCAGCACCATTTTTTTTTCACCTTTTTGAAAACATTTTCAGAACCTTATTTTCCCCATTCCGACCATAATTTTGCACCTTAAAATCCTTTCCCTAGCCATTACTTATGAAGCTTAAAAGGTGCAATACTCCCTCCCCTATCCAAATTGTGTGCATTTTATACACAGTGTATTCATAGACGCTCAGGACCTTGCTGTTTGCTGGACGAGACGTGGCTTCTGTGAGTTTTAGGAAAGCGATGATGCAGTTAAAAACCCTCTTTTTTCCCCCCATTCAGAGCGGAGGGGGGCACTTTTAGATTCTCATCTCGTCGCCCCATTACTTCGTAAGCGGTCAACCTGGATGCTGAAGTTTAATGAAGCAATAAGTTGCGGCTTGCAAACTTATTTCCGAAGCACGGGAAATAATTTGCATACAGATGGCAGCAACTTCCTCGGCAATGAGAAGCCCTGCATATTTCATGTAACTTCACTCCACGAGAAAAAGCCTTAACCTGCATGAGAGATAATAACTTTACAGTTGTGATGTATTCTTTATTGGTTTTCTACTGTATACCCCGTACTTAGTTTTAAAACCAAATGCAACAAGTCTCCAGGGCTATTGGATTTAGCTATTTATTTTAATATAGAAAAAAGAGAGTTTCATCCAGTTGTATAGCATTAGATGATGTTTATTAGTGTTGCCCACGAGACGAGACGAGACGAGACTTTGGTCTGTCCCGTCCCGTCTCGTGAAAATGCTGTCTCGTCTCGTGTCTCGTCTCGAAAATATTCGTTTGTCCCGTCTCGTGTCCCGTCTCGAAGGGTTCTGTCCCGTCTCGTCTCGTCCCGTCTCGTTTTGTCTCGTCTCGTCTCGTAAAAGTGATCCGGGATATCATGCCAACAAAAGTTAAAAGTAGCAGAAACTCGAAATATTTTTCCGGAAAGTGGGATAAAGCTCCAAATATTTTACCCATTGCGTGGTGAGAATAAATAAGATTCGTTAATCATGAGGAAATTAATATTAAAAATGAAGTTTGTTGGTTACTGATTGCTAGGTATCTTATGAAATCTTCTACCTTGTGGATTTTCTGGCTTCCATACAAGAGTGCTCTTTTCATTACTGCTATACCTTTTGGAAGTTTTGAAATGTTTTCCACTAGACCTTCTTTCTTTCTGAATGTCGAACTTCCGTGCACTATGAAAATGTACAATTCTTCTTTAAATTCTAAGCTTGGCGCTTAGGAGCAACAAAAAAAGTTTTTAAATGTGTAGTACGAACACAAAAAAGACTATTTAAAATTTCAATACTTAGTATATTACAAATAGAAAGCATTTATTGTTTTTAATATTGTTAAACATTTTCTATGACATAAGTTTCACAAAGTGTTTCTTTGTGATATTGTGCTGTTTCTTATGCTCAGCTTATGACGCACATACTTCTTTGTTTTCTCTTTAGCCTCTAAGTCCGGTACCGCCACCGCTTGATCTAATTTATCCTTCGGCAGGCACGCATCTAGAAATATATGTCGGGGGAGGGTGTCCGAGCCAAGTGTTTCAGAAAAAATGATAATAATAACATTAACGACAACAATTAAGCAAATGTTTAAATTAATACATTAATATAATTCATAGGTCTATTCACTTGAATATGTAAATTAATCAATTCTATTATTGTTATTACATGAAATGTTACAAAGATTGTAGAAGAATAGTAATATAACAGCACGAATATTAGCTAATATCTAGCTTACGTGTAGTTAAGATCGCCTAAATTTGCATAAAAACAACTGTCCTGGCAAGAAGTTTAATGTCAAAAAGGTGATGAATTGAATATATGCTAAATAACAAAAAAGGATGTTAAGTCCACTTGACGAAAAATAAAATTCCTGATTAATATTTTATTCTCATTATTATAAGTAGTAGTGTACATAAATCTTCATTGATACTGTCATTCAAAGCCGTATGATCGCAATAAAATCCTTGTTCGGCATAAAAAAGTAACTCTCGATTATGCTAAAGAAATATATTTTTGTTTAGCTAGAGCAAGGCCCCAGGAGGATGCAAGAAGCCGTTCCTGCAAAAGTGTATGTTGTACGAAGCGAAGAAACGTGACAAAACCACCACGTATGGAAGGCAAACCTGCATATATTTTATATCGCACATTTACAGAGCCGTGCCTCCTGAAGTTATAAAAATCCCAACTTCAATGATTCTTTTAGACATGCTATAGTTGAAAAAAATATGTTTAGATGCGCCAAAAGTGCATCATTATCAGATTATACATGTAACGTGTTATTGGAATCAACATATTTGTGTAAATTGGGTGCCTCCCCGATTACGTAGTAATAACATCGAGGTCTTGTAATCAAGGGTCCCCGCGTTCGATACCCAATGGTGGCACAAAGTGGATCGGATCGCACTTTAAACTGTAGGTCGGTTCGCGATTTAGCCTATTTGTGAATCAAGTGGACTTAAAACCCAATATCAACCTTAAGAATATTAGAACCCACTAATTCACCCGCAGGTAAGTCAAATTTCACATATCCCTCTTCATCCTCGTTCATAGACTTCCTGCAATACTCTTGTGCATGTGGGTTGCATCCCACCAGGTGCGAGAATTGTGAAGAGTTATTCTTTCCCTGTACTGCGTTACTTCTTTTCGTAAGAGTAAGGCTAAATTCTCGTTTTATCTGAACTTTTAAAAAATGTGCAAAATACGTCTCTATCTTTAAACAACCACCCTTTCTCATGTATGTGTAAAATAATCCCACTCTGTCTCAGAAAACCTCTTCCTACGATCAAATGAAGGAAACAACTCTCAAGTCTCAACAATTATAATTTTTGCTTAAATTTCCTATAATTTATACAAACAGTAGCACACATCACGTCCTTTGGTGCAACACTGTCAACAGCTAATGTTACTTTCCTCGTCCTAATAAATTTACTTCCAACCAGTGACGGCGCCAGGGAAATGTGACTGGGGAGGCGGGAGGCTGGTAACAAAATATTGTAAGGGGGCAGTCACATTAAAACGCCCGAAAACACTACACATATATATACTTATATAATAATACTTATAATAATAATAATAATAATTATTATTATTATTATATTTATGTATGGTGTTTTGTGTTTGTCTTTTATTTAGAGTGGACGTTTACTGCCTAAATTTACTTCTTGATTACGAGTTTATCTCCACATGATTCGTTTTAATAAAGACATTAATTCTTTTTTATTGATAAGTTGCGTTGTCTCTAGTGGCCTATTTCAGTATTGGAAGACATTCATAATTTTATAATTCATCGTCTTTCTTGAGATGAAACTACTGATATAAATATTTTAGTTATAAGATAATAATATAAATGACGAAAAAATGCTTCGAAGAGTTTAATTTTCTTGCAAAATAAACGTGACGTTGGAAGAAATGAATCTTCTTAAGTATTAGAAACAATGTGAGGCACTTCTCCTGTAGGAGAATTCTGCTCTATGTGCTTTGGAGAACACATTGCCCACCTTTGGTACGTCCAGGACTTGACATTTCTTCTCAATGGCAAGAACAGCCAAATGAGGCAGTTTGCATCCAGCATCCTGGGCCTCCCCGATGGCGCAGTGGTAGCGTCGTTGCCTTGTAATCAAGGGGTCCCGGGTTCGATACCCGGTGGAGGCACATGGCATAGTGGTTCGGATCCCACTTTAAACTGTAGGTCCAGTCCCGATTAGCCTTACTGTGCATAAAGTGGACTTAAAACAACAAATCAATCAATCAATCAATCAAGCATCCAGCATCCTGTTTCGAGCAAGCCTTTTCAAAGATTTTAAGGACAATCATCTTCGTAATGCTGAAGAGTTTTGGGCAAAATTTGTGTTTCACCTTTCAGGGAAATGTTATCACAGGATAAAAAAATCAGACAAAGGTTACAGTTATCTCATAATTCAAGAAATATTCTGACCCTGGCATTACTTACTCTTACTCTACCACTCCAACGTATGTCTGTGCTACACAATTACAGGCACCTATGGGGTTCATGGGAAGACGTTCTTCGATTTTGATATGTACGAGAAAGAGCGAACCTACATCCAATTATTGAAGAGTGGCAAATCCTAATAAGCATTCTTTTACCTGCCCGCGATATGTTTTGAATCGAATTTTAAGTGTAATTTGCATTTTAAGGTTCACGTTCAAAACATTTCCAACTAATATCCCCTCATTAACTTCAAGAGTATCGAAGAAATTCCCTTTCTTACGGTTTTCTCAATTCAATTCCCTGAATAGTAAGAAACCGCGATGAATCCACAACAACTGACATGGAGTGACGGGTTTTCTTCGATCACCTTTGGTCCTGGGTTCGATACCCAGGGGAGGCACTTTAAACTATAAGTCCAATCCCGATTGGCTTTTATGTGCATAAAGTGGACTTAAAACATCAAATCAACCAACCAACCAAATCTTGAATCAACTTTAAATGTCTTTTAATAATTAGCGTTGTCACTAACGACCACGATTAGAATAATTTGCCCGTACTACAGATGATGTCTTGTGGTCCTGAAAATATTCGTGATGTTTTAAAACCATCCACATTCAACACTTTTTCCCAGTACTTAAGACTGGTTAAAACTTAGGTTAATCTCCGCTATTACAGGACATAAATGAATGAGAAATCACCTATGCCCAGGTCGGCGCTCGAATCTTAAACGAAAGTCACATACACATAGCTATATATATACTAAACAAATTAATATTTGTTAATCATGTTGGTATTATAAGCAGGAAAGTGATATCATGCAGAATACACCACTTTGAAAAGGTGAAAATCGTCATACTCTTATAAATGAACTCTCTTATTATTCGATATTTAATTAACTTCAGTTGGAGGGCCCGGGGAGGGGGGTGGCGAAGTGTCTGACATGGGGCGTCCCCCTGCCTCCTCTGGCGTCGTCACTGCTTCCAACCCTCTAATAACTTCGCTGCTGATAGCCTCACCTTCGAAATGGAAGCTTGTGCCTTTTCCTTTTCAGCTTTTCCTGCAAAACTTCCTGTCAGCAAGCAAAGCAAATTACAGAATTTTTATTGCCCCTCCCTTGCATCAACCTTCATTCCTACTTTAGGCCTGGATTTATGGCACTTACCCGCTACTGCAGGTCAACCTCGCCCCTATGTTTGGCGTTTGCCCCCTGAAGCAACGGTGTCCATTGTTCAAAGCGAAACCTCTGTCAGTAGGGAACGGCGAGAAATAGTTTCGGAATACACCCTGGCCGTAAACAGGCTCCCGCCACCATGACATTGGTGTCAGCTTCCCTCTGAAGTTTGATAAAACTACTTTGTGAAATTTGTTTAGTAACGATTGAAAATGTATAGACAGTAGATACTACATGTATTTTGCTCATAAACTTGAAGGCTAAATTCACAGAATAAAAAGAACAGCTACAACATTCCTTCATCTGATTTACGGAAAGGCTAATCGGGACTGGACCCACACTTTAAAGTGGGATTCAAATCACTATGTTCCTTCACCGGGTATCGAACCCGGCACCCCTTGATTACAAGGTGACGACGCTACCACTGTACCATCGGGGAGTCCCCATAGAACAACGTTTTCTTCTACGACGATTATACAGAACTTAGTGCACTTCCTTCATTTGAAATCTATTCTATATCAGCCTCAGTATTTCGTTATTACAATCCAAGGAATAGTATTCTCCTTAAATAAGAAATAAATAAATAAAAAAAAAGCATTGGAAATAATCTTCAAACGGACGTAAAAAAATCGAATCCAACCACCTGTAGAATGCCTGAGGGAAACAACAAGAATTTTCTCAACAAAGACATTTCCGAAATTTCCATAACATTCTAAAAATTTCGCAACCCGTGCAAATAATCACGTGGTAAAATCTTGTCATGGTTCCCTGTAAACATTAAAATCACCAAATTACTTCTTTCCATAATACCCGTATTTTCTCCTCCTCTTTAGCTCTCAGCTGTTCGGAGTGGGATAATGCAAGATTATTTGTCCCTAATTATACCTTTCTCTTAGTCTTGCTAATATCTTGGACTCCTTAATAACTTTCCCAACAACTCCTTATCAATTTGTACTGCCATGTTTCCCACAATGTTTTTCCTACTTCCTAATAACATTCACTTCTGTACACCCTTTGATGTAAAAATTAAATAATAATAATAAACCCTATCCGTCGGTCCGTTTATCTTTCCAACCTATAGAGCTGAGACTATGTTTACAAGATAAATCTCGGACTCAGATACTCCACTATATTTTGGCCCCTCCTTCCACCTTCTCTACCTGACCTTTGACTTGATGTTATTCAGAATTGTATTAGTATCTGGAGTACTATCGTAACATAAGTTATTAACCTGGAATGAATTGAAAAATAAAAATGGGGAGTAACCCTGTGTTTCGAAAGAGTATTGAAAATAAGTTTAGGTATTCATTCATTCATTCCTCTCTCTAGAATAGTCTTCTTTTGACTTAACACGCGCTTATCAACGTTTCTAATTGAAATACCTTTTTCCAAGCAAACAAGTATTTGCAACTGATTAAATATTTTGCTTTTATTTTTTCGAGACATTCGAGACATTCGAGACGAGACGAGACTTTTCAAAAGCCGTCCCGTCCCGTCTCGTGTCTCGTCTCGAAAACGAGACGAGAAAGGCATTCCGTCTCGTCCCGTCTCGAATTTCAAAAGGCTTGTCCCGTCTCGTGTCTCGTCTCGAAAACGAGACGAGACACGAGACGAGACGGGACATGTCCCGTCCCGTGAGCAACACTAATGTTTATATTCTGCTGCATACTTTAAAATAGAAGTGTAGACTAATCCAGTTGTATAGCATCATTATAACCACTGATTTAGATGTGTATTTAAAAATAGAGGAACTAAATCTAGTTGAATGCCATCATCTTTACAATCTCTGATTTACCTGTGTATTTTAAAATAGACAGGCTTTGATTGAGCTGTGCGTTTTAAAATAGAAATAAGAGACTAGTCCAGTTGTGTAGCGTCATTATAACCTCTGATTTAGCTGCGTGTTTTAAAATAGAAGAAAGAGTTGTTTAATTTTTTTACTTCGCTTTTCTGCCACTTTTGAAAAATATTATTTTAAATGTAAGCACAATGTATATCATCCACATATAAAAAGGGATACATTGAATTTCATATGAAGCAATGTGTCCTTTTTTATATGTGAATGATATATATTGTGCTTTCATTTAAAATAATATTTTTAGTGGAGTGCAGAAATAAACTATAGTCCTTTTTCATTTCATTTTTTTTTAAGGTAAAGTACAGAGAGCAATCTTACGATCCGTTTCGATGAAATATTCCTTGCAACAGCTTACCGCATTCCATAGCTTGCTGCCTGGCTTCGCCATTTCACTGACAACACTGTCGTCACTGTCACACAGTAAAGTTAAAACTATTCTAAAAAACTTCACAATAATAGTCTAAATCTAGCGGATAAGTACACGTTCAACTAAACAGGCGTGCCGCTTACAATGAGCTATAAAATTGTATAATATAATCATTGCAGCCCCAATTGCCCAGATCGCAACAATTGTTGCAACAATCGCTGAAACGTACTCCCAACACTCATGAAGGGTAAGTAAGGTAGAAGGTGCTTGATGTTTCTTTCCTCTAAGATGCACCAAATAAGACAATTGTTGAATGTTTTGTTTAGGGAAAATACAGTCGTACAAAATATTTGATTTGTTGTCAATAAAGGGACCAAGGAAGATATTTTTCAAAAACGGGAAAAAATGGAATGTAGGCTGAAAAACTAGTCAATAAAGGGACCAGGAAGGAAAATGTATTTAAAAAAGGAAAGAAAGGGAATATGGGCTGAAAAAGGGGGGGAAAGGGAAATCAAAACCATGTAATCTTATTGGCGGAAGATAATTATCAACAAAAGTGTAGAAAAATAAAAAAGAGGAACTCCCTTTAAAATCCGGTGTCTAATTATAACCTCTGATGTAGCTCACCTCGTGGCCTAATTCCATTTACCACTGATATGAGGATTTATTTCACACTGTTCTTAATGAAATAAGGACAAAACTTTGAAACTTTTCAATTCCAAATCACGTTTTCAATTGTGAGGTAGTTATCGAAGAATTGCAAGTGGTGTGAATTTTATATCGAGAGGAAGGGCCACCCATCATCATCTTCTCAAGAAACTTGAAAGTTTAAGCCCACGTTGCTTCTTTCGGAAATCAATTTATTGCAGTATCCAAAGCATACAGGCTTCGATTTCCGATTCGGGAGTGAATCCACTTTGAAGGATTTGTTTGAAAAACCTTACTCCGCTGAAAATGTGATATCGAACCACGCATCAACCCAAACACTCCCAAGAAAAAGAAGAGATATGTGTGTCCAAGCAAGGGTGGTGGAAGAGTGAATCTTGACAAGAGAGGAAGCAAAGACGTGGTAATTAGAATTCTCGTTGGATTACAGTGTGAAATATTAATGGAAACTGTTCAAGAGATCACTTACACCATCAGGTTATATTTAAGCTAAGGCTAAGTAAAATTGAGGGGGGATTCCCTTATCTTAATGTGATCCTTGCATGTTATTGCCCATATTCTATTATCTCTTCAAGCTACTTTCGTGAATAGTTGAAAGAAGGTGTGTTGAGTTTCATGTCATTCATGTGAAAATGATACGGTTAATTAAGGACGGCAATATCAGTGAACATAGATCTGACCTTGTCTTTGGAAAAATTATGCTCTTAGTTTCTAAGTACAGAAAATAGGTTTATGAAAAAGTGACGTTACAAAATCAATTTCTCCGTTCGTATTTTCAAAATGCTTTTTCGGTTTTGGATCTTCGTTAACAATTTGTAGTTATATGCAGTGCGATTAGAACAGAATCCTATTTGTTTTTGTCCTGTATATACTAAATGCGTTTCAGAAGGGGTTCAGCGACTGAAGGAAACAAAATTCCTCATATCAAATATGAAAATTCTGGGTTGAATAAAAGATTTGTCTGAGATGAATTCCGAGTATGTCATTCTGACTGAGGTTTTGCCGTGGTTTCCTTCAGTCTCCCCAGACAACTGCTAGAGACCTGTATTGAGAACAGCACTCCTTTACAATTACAAAAAATATAATAATTTTGCCACCCGGTGCCTATCTTCTTCGACCACGTTTTATCTCGTCCATCAATTAATGCTTGGAAGAGAATACAATATTTTTTTTGTTGTAAATATAATTATTTTCAGCTGGATACGAGGATTACAAGGAGTGACTTTCTTGTAAGCGCCCAAATATCAATCTCTCTTGCACTCTGGATTTCTTTCCTGCAGACTAATGAGGTTCCGGCGTCTGGACTCACAGCCAGTATACTCCTGTGTGGAGTTTGTCTTGTGTCCTATTCATGTGTGTTTATGTTTCGTCAAGTTCAACTTATCGACTTCCATTCCCATCTTCGCGATTAGCCAATAGTGGCAGAAAAGCGAAGTAAAATAAGATAATTGAAATCAAACGAACTAATTATAAGTGAAACATGGCGCTTTACCGTCAAAGAGTGTTTTAAGTTAACCTGTAGCGTAGTTGCCATTGTCCACGCAGATTGTGTACATTTCAAACCAGTGTATTGGTTGATTTATTGGTTTAAGTCCACTTTATGCACAGTAAGGCTAATCGGGACTGGACCTATAGTTTAAAGTGGGATCCGAACCACTTGTGCCTCCACCGGGTATCGAACCCGGGACCCCTTGATTACAAGGCGACGACGCTACCACTGCGCCATCGGGGAGGCTCAAACCAGTGTAATCCACAAGTAGACAACACATGTAGACGTATGCTTGCTGCTGGGAAGTAAAGAATCCTCCGAAGAGAATTTGCACATAATTGGAAACCGAGCTTAGATAGGGACGGGTGTCAAAGGTCAGGACGATTTAAGGTCATGGAGGACTCTTGAGCAAAAGAAAAAGGTCAGGTCACGCACAGGCGACATCTTATTGGCTGAAGGTGCCTGGGGAGCAGCGCACAATCGATACTCCTCGTGAGGTACCAAGAGCTGGGCACGCGTGATGGAATGCAATATTAAGGGCCGGGAGGGTCTCCAAAACACGAGTCCTCCAGGTAATCCCTTGCTGAACATGCAACAAGTGTTGCCAACTGTACGTCGTTTTCAGACCTTGGAGACAGTGTTCTTTGACGCGTATTCGGTTTCAAAATAAGGGCGAGCTAGAGTTACGTATCTTCCGGCATGCCGATTTGACTTTATGATCATCTCTGTAGACTATACAATCAAAGACGATTTGATCGATCACAATAGGGGGCACGTACCAGAAATGATTGTAACATTACAAATTACATTGTAAAGGTGAACCACGCCCATACAGAAGAGACCTTCAGTTTGTTTTTGTTTTTTATAATATACTCTATTAATACATTATGGCAGCATTACTACCATATACAATATCCAGCATTACCAGTAAAACGTAACATAACTTGTGGTGCAACAGCCCTTGAGGGCGGCCTCACTCCGACATGCCACAGCAGAGGTTTTGAATTGGTGTGTTTAAGTCCACTTTATGTACAGTAGGGTTAATTTGGACTGGACCTACAGTTGAAAGTGAGATCCGAACAACTATGTGCCTCCACCGGGTATCGAACCTGGGACCCCTTGATTACAAGGCGATAACTATATCACTGAGCCATCGGGGGGTCACCTCAGCAGGGGTGGCCGATCATCCAGCTAGTTACGGAGTGATGTGTGGTCAGTGCGACGAACGCATAGTAGGTTTCCGTGACTGATTTATGTCCAAAGGAATGTGAACAGTGGCGTGCCCAGAATTTTCGAAAAGGGAAGGGGTACGTATATTTTTTAGTAGTCAGTCCTCATTTTACCAACATATCCTGCTTTTGACGTAATTTTTTTTTTAGGAATAGTGGGCCAAACGGGGGATTATGACCCCTACCAAGCCCCATTGGGCAGGCCACTGATATCGAAAGGCTGACTACACATATATTACTAGACTGAATCCCACCAGGAAGGGGAAAGAGAAGACTTGAAACGCGATTGGAAGAGAAAGAACTTACGGATGGAGGCTAGAACGACAGACAAGCATGCATGAACTTCAACTTTACACAGCATAGCTTGGAACGATCTTCTTACTCTGTGCAAGGACAGTGCTTTCAAATGGAAGTCATGTCAAGTTCTCTTTCCACTGCCCTCGCAACAGGATTCTCGTAGCAGAGCAATGAAACTCACATGATTGGCTAGAATTTGGAGGCACGTCATCTCCATCGCTGCAAAACTTCGCCGTTTCGGGGGGGGGGGGTGATGCACGATGCTTCAAGGTTTATTCCACGGACGCGTGACAGATCAGCCACAGACGTTCGGAAAGAGATCATCAACTGCAGGGAATTTACTCCTCTCCCAGCGCCTGGGTTGGCGTAACCAAATAGGAGTCTCGTGATTCCTGACGTCACCATTCGACCAAAAGGTCTTCCAAATTGGTATGCCGAAAAGTTTCCAGCGTCGCAGCGTCGGATGGTGGAAGCAAAGGATGTTACAAAAGTTATTGCATTCTGAGAAATTTTGGGGTGAGGCTGCTTGGGGTTCTATTTCTGATACAGCTCGGCCAGATGAGTTGAGTAACCAAACGTACGACTGACACTCTTTGACATGACATTCGGGCATGCAACCACTGAAGTCTCACTACGCTGGCGTCTTCCCACCTCGACAACCACAGCATCGCCTACTCTAGAACAAAGAGACCTCTTTCTATGGTTACCTTGGCCAACCAACAAAGCCAATCTAAGGACAGTTTTCCTTTAAAATATTGAGTGGGACAAGCCTGCAATAATTGAATCGGACAGACTTCCCGCCGCTTAATCATCAGTTAGGAGTGGGCCTAATTCATGCAAATACCTGCTCTCAAAGCAAGCCGACATGCTCCACCGAAAGGAGCCTGGCTGTCGGACTGCTTGACATTGATCTCCTCTTCTCTGATAATATTAATGAAGACACGGAATGTGACGTCAATCGAATCTCGAGTTAGTGTGTAATTGCATATCCTCTCAAAGGAATCCACGATTGTTGAAGTCCAATGGGGGAATTGAAGGAGGAACTTTCTCAACTTTTGGGGTTTCAACAGTCACTTCACATGATGGACGTCACCAGAAACTCTTGTAGGGATCTGGGGATACAGACCGTTCACGTAAAATGAATAATATAAATAATTTCATTGTTAATTTTGTACAGAAGGTATTCTTGGCAATATTTCATAGTAATGGTGTTTTTAAATTCCAAAGTGGAATATTGAAAGCAAACCACTTCTAACATTTTTTTATAGTGTTAAAGGACTAGTAGTTGACCATGTCGAACAGTACAACTTGGAACTGAAAAGTAACGCAACATATTTCTCTCATTACAGTATTTTATATTTTACATATTTTGTATCTGTATCCTGCATATTTTCTTTAACTTATTTCATTTTACACTGTGCTCAGTACTAAAAAATACATAATAATAATAATAATTAATATTTTTCTTTGGAGAGGAGGCTCTTCTATTTCAACAGATGAGTACAGTTGCTTTCGCTGTATTAAAGTTAATAATAGCTAGTATCAGTGTCGGCGATTATGGGAGGGGGGGGCAGTTACCCCTCCCATTTTTTGCCACTTTTGCCCCTGTACTATGCTAATACCAATGGAAAGTAAACTGTCCTTTCCCCCCACTTTTTGCACCTTTCCCACCTAGTTTTTGAAGCCAATTTCCGCCACTGGCTAATATTAATAAATATTTACGTAGACATCAAATAGAATCAAATACACTCGACTGGATTTTTCTCCCTTTTCTAAAAATTTAAACAGACGGAAATCGTGGATAGGTGCCTCCCCGATGGCACAGTGGTAGCGTCGTCGCCTTGTAATCAAGCGGTCCCGAGTTCGATACCCGGAGGAGGCACATAGTGGTTGGTATCACACTTTAAACTGTTTAAACTGTTTATCCTTACTGTGCATAAAGTGGACTCAATAAAATACCAGCTCGAACTCGGAAATCGTGGATAGTAGGCAGCTTGCTGAACTGGAGAAAATATTTGAACTAAATATATGAATGCTGTAATATGTACTGTCAAAGAGTATTAGCAATTTAGTTCACATTGAAAAGGAAAATCTAGTGAAATATCTAAAAATTTAAGGAACCGAAATGGTCCATTGTCCATCTGACGAGACGGAACGGAAAGTTTCACGATCCATTCGAGCCCTGTATATATATATATATATATATATATATATATATATATATACACACACACACACACACGTATAAAATATATACAGGGTATCTATAAAAGAACTCCTGGGTTTTGAAGCTAAATATTTTATTAAAAACTGAAACTCAGGAAAAAGTAAATACATATTTTTGAAGGTAATGTTACGATTTAGTAAATTCCAATGTGTGCCCCGCCCCGTTTGTAGCACGGCGCACATCCAAACGATAATCAACTTCTTGCCACGTCCTGGCCAGCATGTCGGGGATGATGGTTGCCACAGATGCGACAATTCTTTGCCTTAGATGGTTGACATCTTGAATCTTCTCCGCATAAACCATGTTCTTCACATGTCCCCATAGGAAAAAGCCGGACTTCTTGGAGGCCATGGAATAGGCCCTTTCCTTCCAATCCACACTTCCTTCCAGTTTCTTTAAACGCCTTAAACCATTGACGAATGGTTTTTGTCCGAAGGCTAAACACCACCATACTCACGTCGAAAGTTCCGCTGTACAGTAACAGATCCAGTTTGTACAAGCCATGTCACACACTGAGCCTTCTGTTGTGGCGTCGCCATTGCACTGAAGTGCACTGACTGGGTTCGGCTCGGCTCGGCCACTTCAAGGTCAACGCTGCGCAGCGTTGCCAACCTTTGTTGGAATAAACTCCAAACGACGTGAATAAAACTTGATGAGCTACTGATTTCAAAGTAATTAACTAACCTGAGTTACCTAATACCGTTTGCGCGCTATTGTTTAAAACCCCGGAGTTCTTTTATATATACCCTGTATATATACAAAAAAGAACTGGATTTTGTTTTCTACAAGTTTGTCTCGTCTAGTTTTTACGACACACACACACACATCTGTTGTTCTTCGATCCTACTTCAAAATTCAATTCGATTACCATTTTATATGTTCAGTAGACATTAATCCCTATTCGCTGTCATGGAGAAGAGAGAACTGCTGTTTACAGTCCGTGTTCCAGAAACTCTTTCCACACCCTAATCTCCCATATCCGTCCACGCTGGAGAACTACACAAACACCATCTGGTGAGTGGTGGCGCATTTAGCTGATGTGAGCCCGGCCACCAGAATGGAGACCCCGTGGGATGGGCGAGCACTCAGAATCTCAATGTTCACATTCACTGACAAAGCTCGCGGATGGGCTTTCAAAACAACATAGAGAGACCATTTGGAGGACGGGTATATGAGCAGAATCATGCACTACATGAAGAATTTTGTAAAGTCTAAATTCTAAAAATGTATTGTAATTAATTGATTCTGTTATAGTTACCTCACTTCTCTACCTCTCGAGATTAATCGCCACGGTGAGGATAAACTGATGAAACAGATAAGACCAACCAATTGACACATCCATACTCTACTCAGAATTCGACACTTCTAGATCCTTGACTTCGCAATGCGTTAAGTTAACCACTCAGCCAGCAGAGGCGTTGCTATCTACCCAAAATTGAAATTTTCTGATTTATTTTTTGTAGGGCAAGAATCACACACAGAGAAATAAAGAACGTGAGCGAGAGGGGAAGAAAAAAAGGTACAGTGCTCTTCTGTGCTTAGCACCACGCCATGAAGGCGTATAGGGGGTGTGGGGGTAACGCCCCACACTTTCTTGATCCGGTCGTGAGTGGGGGTGATGTGATCAGCATCACGCCCCTGACCGCCTTTAACCCCCCAGGGTTTCCCCCAGGTACCCATGTTATTCGACGCTGGTTGGGAGCCGAAGAGAGGGGAAGGGAGAAACAAAAATAAAAATAAAGAGAGTGATAGAATGAGTTGGTGCAACAGAGTAAGAGAGGAAGAGAGAGAGGGGTAATAAAGTGATAGAGAGAGAGAATGGATACAGAAGAAGGAGAGAGAGAGAGAGAGAGAGAGAGAGAATACAAGAAACAAATAGATATAGAAAATAAGAAAGATAAAGAGAAATGAGACAAGGAGGGAAAGAGAAACGTTACGATGGATAGCAAGATATAGAGAGAACAAGGAAGAGTGGAAGAGGAAAGAAAACACTGAAAGGAAGGAAGAAAGAAGGAGGAAAATTAAAAGAGAGAGAGAGAGAGAGAGAGAGACAAGATTTGCAGAAACAGAGTAAGAGAGAAGAGTGAGAAAAGTACAAAGATAGAAGATTAGAAATAGAGAAAGAAGGAGAGAAATAAAGAAAAAGAAGAAGATATACACAAATAATAATAATAATAATAATAATAATAATGTCGGCAGGGCCCAAAGGATAGCATAAGGACCCAAATTTTATCAATAATCCCTATGAATGATGACTAATTAACATTGGGGGTATCGACAAACATATGACTGAACAAGGTTCGAGTATGAGACTTCCGGTTACGATATCGTTACTTTCGTGATGGGTTTGAGAAGCAAGAAGGAATCTCAGTTTATTCCTTTCCCCGCTCAGTGTTTTTTTCCAGCCATATACATATTTATTTATTTCACTTATCACTAAAGCCCGAATTTAATAGCACAATCAAACAGTAAAATAAGCAAGTTGATAACTACAAAAATGAAAAGAATAAGCACCAAAATAAGCATAAACAAATACAGGAAAATCTGAAAAAATATTTGTTTGTTAGATCTCAACTTATTCAAAGCTGTTAAAGTATGTAAGGAAGGTCATCCTGAGATTTTTTTGTGTGAAGCTCCTGCGTCTGTAAGTGAAGAATGATTTGAACAGTGAAAATGTTCTTTCCACGTAGCATGACATCACAGGCGCATGTGAAAAACACCACAGTTCTTCTTCGGTGAATTCCTCTTCAATGTCTATTTCTTCACCAGTTTTATTTTTAAAAAAATTTCAGTAATTCCTGACTGAGCTTGTCGGACACCATTTTACCAACACCGTGAGTTTCTGAAGATAACGTTACTGAAATTTCATCAATGAGAGAAAGCGAATGTTGCAATGTATTATTTCGAGGTTTCAACTGTGTTAAAATATCAGGTAATTTGAAAAAAATGATAATGGATGCACTGTATCTTTTCTAGGATGCCGTTTCTCTCGTGTGGCTATTTAGAAGCATTGATCTCGTCATCCCGATGCCGTAGTGTGATTGAAATAGGATTGAAATATGACAGATTTGAGTAAAATATGCTATTTTAAACCAAAATCATAAAATAAGCAAGCATAACCCAGGGTGGCTACAAACAAGCAGAAATGAAATTCCCTGACTTTTCCAGGTTTTCCAGGACAAAAATTAACATTTTTCCATGACAATGACAAACTAAACTAAATCGATGTTTTTGCAAATAGAAATAATAAACTCACACAGATCCACGTATGGTTTTGTTAAGTAACAATATTATCTTCTATGAAATTGACTTAATTTCTCTATTCTCTATGATTTGAATTCAAACTGCAAAATAGTGAATCTGGAAAATTATTACAATTCACAAGCTAGGGAAGGATTACAGAATTTTGTCATACACAGTAAGTTTAAAATAAAATACTTCGTTATTTTTAAAGTTACGACTACATGAGATAAGAGTGAATGATTAAGAAATACAATTTGTAATTTATCAGCCTCCTTATACATTCTCGGTATTATATGTTAATATTTCCACTGAGGTTTGGAACCCTCTGCTTGCAAGAACCATGAGTGCGGACTCATTTTTCAATGCATAAAGCTACTTCTCTATTTTCTGTAAAGCAAACAACTTGACTCTTGCATATAAGTGAAATAATTTAATCGAACAAAATAAAGTGTCACATTTCCTTACATTATCAATGGGATTTCTGCTTCAGTACAGTATATCCCAGTGAAGTACTGTGAAACTGACAACATGCAGTTATACCATTACTGCTGACGAAAAGGGTACGTAGGTATTAGAAATTCAATGCAAGGCATTTATATAATTGCTTTGTATAGGTACCTGATTTAGCTAACCACACATTAAAACAGGAATACTCTAATAATAAAAGCTTCTGAAAGTTCATATACAAGTGGCATCCTGAAAAAAGCTCCAATGGTGCCTATACGCAGCACTAGTGGTCGGAGAGCGACACACATGCAGGCAGGAAGAAGTGGGATGTAGCTGTAATCTGGTACAGTTGCAATGCAGCCGTTTTAGGACAGTCCTAGGTTAAAGATTGCAGCTCTCATACAGTCTCCCACCGACTGCGATGTAGCCTACATTGCACGCTCAGAATTTGGCACAGAGCTACCAGCAATCGTGTGAGGTGTGCAGACCGGACGTCGTGAGTGATGGTATGGTCAGATGATGGTGCAGACAATTCACGGAAGGCCAATTGAATGTGCACAACCCAATACAGCTGAGTACACACGAGCCCTTTGCATCACTTCAGGTGAGAGCTCTTGGACCACTCCCTGTACAGCCCTGGCCTTGAATGTACCGACTTTCATCTCTTTGTTTAACTGAAGATGTTTCTGGCAGGGCGAGGATTTGACAGCTACACTGCGGTAGAGATAGTTCCAGTCTTTGCTGTCAGACACATATACCATGGGCATACAAAATTTAGTGCCATGCTACGACAAATGCCAGAACAACGGTGGTGATTATGCCGAAAATTAGGTTAGGACTCAGTGTTACTAATGCAATAAATTACAACTGATATTCTTGTTTTATTTATGCCTAATCGGTAGGGACCTTGATATATATTTTTTTTAATTGGTGTATTTTCTTATTTTTTATTTTTTACTATACTGTGGGGCGTTACCCCCACACCCCCTATACGCCTTCATGGCGTGGTGCTATGCACAGGGGAGCACTAAAAACTATACGGTGTTATTTTTCCCAAAATTCACATTTTCATTTTAGCGTATTTTCTGGCAAATATCTGAAATTATACCTTCATGGTGTTTTTAAACTACTGTTTCAAATTGAAAGTCACATGGCTTACGCCTCTTCGTGAGAGTTTGATATCTTGAAAGTTATTTTGGGAAAGTTATTTTCCATACCCCTTTTTTAATTTTAAGGTAAGGATTTTAGATAATGGAATTTTCCCCATATATACTGAAGGATGCATAATGACCATAAAAATCAATCAATCTCACGTGACAGATACCGATATATTATGGCACCAAAAATTGGCATTATATTTTTTTGACTTGTTAGGGTTAAGTTTCCCAAAATTCGCGTTTTTGTTTTAGAACATTTATCTGCCAAATATACCGAAACTTAATACTCCATTGTGCTTTTAAACTATTATTTTAAATTGTAGGTCACATGGTCTACGTATTTTCGTGACAGTTTGATATGTTGGAACAGATTTTTGAGGAAGTAAAAGTAAAGTGCTCCCCTGCACTTTTCCATGAAGGTGTATAGTAGGGGTGTGGAGTTAGGGCCCCACACTTTCCTGATCACGGCTGAAGGTGGGGGTGATGTGATCAGCACCACGCTCCTGGATACCTTTATCCCTCGAAGTTTCCACAAGGCACCAGCTTCATATGATGCTGGGTGGGCACCGGAGCAGTTTGAATAGGTGGAAAACATCCCGGTTCTCCCCCGCAGGGGATCGACCCCGGGTCTCTCACATAGTAGTCCATTATTACTCGCTCGACAAATGCCGACGGTGCGCACTTAGCTTGGTAATTCAAAACATATCTCGTGCGACAAATACGAAGATGTGGCTCCCGTGTGACGGTAGATATGCACTCGATCTCCTGTTAGAACCCTGCCACTTTGCTCTGTGATGCAAATGGTTTTGATAGAAGTTGAAAATATCGTTGGAAATACATGATTTAATGTGGCTGTCGTAATTATTCCATGTACGTATAACTCTATAGTTTACTCTTGAGTAAAATGTTGGAAAACTTGCAAGTTCTATGTACACAAACATGGCCTAGAAAATACAAGAATGTTGGATTTCATGGAATTTTTCGTTGTTTTAGGACATTTCTTTGAAAAAAAAATCGCTAAAAATGCCAACAATTCACATTTTATGCCAAATTCGCATTATTTCGATATTTCGAACGGGCAAAAAATGTGTCCAGACATCACTGCACATTCCTAAACATAACTTCGCAGCAATTACCATTTTACACGGTTTTGGCGTTTGCGAAAAATCAATGTCCCTACTAATTGGAAATTACTTTCTGGCCACCCCTCGTATAAATCAGTAGATGGAAAGTGAAAATTTAGCAGGGCTGGCAGAGAAGAGTCAATTCTTGAAGAAAGCGATTTGCTTTTATGATTGAATTATTCGAGTAAATAGGATATTAAAATATTTACGTATTTATTATTAGTATTTTATTTCATAATATTGGACATTAACTTCACTCAGTGATAGATTAATGACCATCTCTCACGAGTTTAAACAGACAGGACAGAGACTGGCGTTAATTTCATTGCAATACTAGTGTTGCAGTAAATTTGAGGTTGGGAGCATGAACTTGCCAATTTTTATAACGTTCACCAATGCAGATTTAAGTTTCACTTTTTCATGATAGTATTTGGTTGGATTCTTCTTGATATCTAAGAATAGTGCAATGTCATTGTAAACGTATGTTAACTTGTGCGAAACCAGTAATACGTCAGGATGATGAAAGAAGACCTTCGTAAGCACTGCTACATTAAATAAGGTGAAGTGAGCCAGAAGAGTAATAAAATTCCAGCAGCATATTTTCAGTGTAAAGCTCTTCTTGTTTATGCATGCGATTTTTGATGGATGTTGCAGTCCATGCAATTTCTGTCGCATGTTGTAGTGAGATACTTTGTCGGGTGGCGATATTCGACAAAAATCGTATGTATCAATGGAACCTATTTGTTTCCATGTTCCTTCAGTTTGCCCAACAAAATGCCTTACTACGACGTCCGACAACTATCGGATGGCGCCACCGGCTCGTATCCCCTCCATCTGTTGACAAGTCCCCTTACTACTCCCATGCGGACAAGAAAAAAATGATAATTCAATGCATTTTCCACGTAATATTTAGAGGCTTAACCTTTACTTCCCCGATGATACCATATGGTATCATCAGAGTAAGGTCGTACTCGCCCGATGATACCATACGGTATCATGGTGCTGATTACGAAATGAATGTGCTTCTTGGACCTTCATACCCTTATGTTTGGGTGGAAACTCTGACACAGGTTGGTAGCAAGCCTGGGAAATTCATATTGATGACCAACCTCCCTCCTCTCCGCAACATAACCATGCCACATTTCCGAACAGAGTTTCATATTTTGGCTCATTATTCAACTTGTATGGCACCGAGGAACATGAAACATGTTTCAATCTCTTTGGAAACGTCCATTCTTTGAAGAGAATACTAAGATTTGCGCCTTCTCCCCAAAATAGCGGTAGAAGAGGGGGCAAACTCCAGATTTTTGTATTTTTTTTTCATTGAAATTCGGTGGTCGCGACCCCAAACCCCCCTTCCTCGGTTCGGCGTTCTGGATTGTAAACAGTTGCATGCTCTGATGTTTTAGCTGCAAAACAAAACTTATCCGAAGTAGATTGCTCCCATAGTGCCAGAGTTATAACAATTGTCCTCTAAAAATGCAAATTACCTATTTTTCGTAAAAAAAAAAAAAAAAAAAAAAATCACATTTTGGCTTATTATTCAACTTGTATGGCACCCAAGAACATGAAACATGTTTCATTCTCTTTGGAAACGTCCATTCTTTGAAGAGAATACTAAGGTTTGCATCTTCTCCCCAAAATAGCGGTAGAAGAGGGGGCAAACTCCAGATTTTTATGGATATTTTTCTAAATTCAGGGGTCGCGCCCCCAAGCCCCTCTTCCTCGGTCCGGTGTTCTGAATTGTACACGGTTGCTTTGATGTTCTAGCTGCAAAACAAAACTTATCCGAAGTAGATTGCTCCCATAGTGCCAGAGTTATAACAATTGTCCTCTAAAAATGCAAATTACCTATTTTTCATAAAAAAAAACAAAATCACATTTTGGCTTATTATTCAACTTGTATTGCACCCAAGAACATAAAATATGTTTCATTCTCTTGAGAAATATCCATTCGTTGAAAAGAATACTAAAGTTCGCGACTTCTCTACAAAATAGTGGGAGAAGAGGGGGCACACTCTTGATTTTTGTTTTTTCCATTGAAATTCGGGGGTCGCGCCCCCCAAACCCCCTTCCTCGGTTCGTCGTTCTGAATTGTACACGGTTGCATGCTCTGATGTTTTTGCTGCAAAACAAAACTTATCCGAAGTAGATTGCTCCCATAGTGCCAGAGTTATAACAATTGTCCTCTAAAAATGCAAATTACCTATTTTTCGTAAAAAAATAAAAATCCACATTTTGGCTTATTATTCAACTTGTATGGCACCCAAGAACATGAAACATGTTTCATTCTCTTGAGAAATGTCCATTCTTTGAAAAGAATACTAAAGTTCGTGCCTTTTCCCCAAAATAGCGGGAGAAGAGGGGGCAAACGCCAGATTTTTATGTTTTTTCCATTGAAATTCGGGGAACGTGCATCCCCCCCTCCCCAGCCGCCTTTCCTCGGTCCGGTGTTCTGAATTGTATACGGTTGCATGCGCTGATGTTTGAGCTGCAAAACAAAACTTATCCGAAGTAGATTGCTCCCATAGTGCCCGAGTTATAACAATGTTCCTCCATAGACTGTTCGAATTTAAAATTCCCGCCGAGAGAAATTTCTCTCGCTCTCCTCCTGCCATCACTGGTTTCTGGCGCCGTGGTTGCGTTGCGCATAAAAGGGGCCCAAAAGTTGAGGCCGAAACTTACGAACGAGATTTCCTGTTCCCGTGCAGAGTTCCATAATGATATCTTTAAATAAATAAATAATAAAAAAAAAAATCAATGAAGACTAAATTCCCTGACATTTCCATGACTTTTTTTGACACCTCAAATTCCCTGACTTTTCCCGGTTTTCCAGGTTTTCCAGGTCTGTCGCCACCCTGATAACCGTTTCCTGCAGAAATAAGAATTTATAAGCACTTTCAACTTTAGTTAAATAGCTCATCAAGGTATGTAATACGAAGTATAACCTTTCTTCTTACCATTAGAAGTGTGGAAAAGAATATGCATTTCGCTTATAAATTGGGGCTCTACTTAAGACATATAACAAAGCTCTTGCTCCAGTTATAATACGTGTGCATAGAATAATGAAGATTCATAAATATTCATCACAAAAACACACCATACATGAATGAATTTTACCATACTTCTACATGTTGCCTTTTTGGATCAAACAGTGCTTGTTTGCGTGGTTCAGTTACAAAATAAAAGGAGGATGTTAATAGCTATAATGGTGCAAAAAGCATCAATCTAAAATCTGAAAAATAATGAAAATGTAGTCGATTATTTTGTGTTGTTTGTAACCCTACCCCCGCACGGAAACTTTTGAGAGTGAAATTTAATCTGCAACCTCTCTGTTATTTGTCTCTTCCAGCAAATGGAACGTTGATGCTTCCACAAACGCAATCAGCGTGAAAGCTCTCTCAACGTGGCCCTGCCAGGCTGTCGACAAAATATGAATACTCTGTTTTCGATACAAAGCGGACGCGTTTGATTTGCCCATCCAGCAATCAGATACAGTGCGAGGCCCCCCTCGACTGTCAATTGGCCTTGTCGCATGTGGAGAATCCTTTGTCATGGTAATGCAGAGATCACACAAGGACATCATCGCCAGCCGCAAAACAGCGCGTTCAAAGGAGGCCTGTTGGCCAACTGAGTCAGTTCCGGTTTAATATCTTTCTGACGGTCAATGTTGTCGACACACTCGATTAAATGTTGTTTTCTTCTTCGCTGGATAAACTGCAATTAAATGGAAATTTACGTACGTGTCCCGGGGGGTCTCGTGTGGGAAGGATTTTGCAAAAAACCTCCAGCATTGCCGTGATGTGTACAGATATATTAGGACCTTTTTGAAGGAAGTGACGAAATTAAGAAAACTGATAATACTAATGAACATTCACAACTTGGCCCATGATTTACTCAGGGTTTGGAGCTCTGGAATCGTAGCATTCGTAATTTCTTGCTAGCTTTCCTTTTTCTTGCATCAGTATTGGTATTTCTTTTTTCATGGTTACTTTCTCTCTTCCTGAGGATTTCTGTAATCCTCCAGTAGTCTGCCTAATTTTCTTCTATAATCTCTCTATTTACGCACCCCTCATCCAATATATATATAGCCCCAATCCCACCACTCACTGACATAAATGTTCTCCATGAAGGAAGCCCCGGAGGCGAAAAATGCCCGATTACGAACCCCCATGAAATCGTCCCAAAAGGCCGAGAAAATTAAAAAATCGCTCAATCGGCCCTTCTTTAAGGGTGAAAATGCCCTTTTTTCACGTCCTTAGCAACCGTTTCCTAGGCTTTTCTTTTTTGATCACATTGTTTCCTTCAATTCTTCATTGTCTAGCTACATTATATTTCTCACAGATTACACACAGATGAATGAACTCCTGGTTTTGAAAAGGTGCCTCAAACAAGGGCGACATCTACATAATACGGAGTTTCAGTCCAGATACAATTACGTATATATTGTTATACTCAATGCGTAAATATCTACATTGTGCTTGTTTTAACTAAATGTTTAGGGGGTATAATGACATGCAATTTCTTAGAGCTTGCCGTGCCTGTTGTTGTCCATGGCAACGGACGTTTCTAGGGAACTTAAAGAAAGTTTATTTTCACCCCGGAAACTACTGTAAGGGGATTATGCTAGACTTTTCGAATTTCAAAATACGAGCATCAGAATTTATTACAGAGGCAAGGTAGGAATTTGAGGGGAATGACGGAAAACAGTTATTATCCAATTACGTTCAAAAATGTGAAAATAACAAAATACGTAAATATTGCATTTTCAATTTAGTCGCTTTTCAATTCGTTTAAGCAAAACATCCAGCTACTTATCTTGAAACGGTTATTACTTACTCAGTTCATTATTAAGAAAACAATAATAGTTTGAATATTTATACCTTATTAGAGCCCATACACATATAAAGTTACTTTCTAAACTTTTCAAACCATCATCCAATACAACATGCAGTTATTTTCAAAGTCATTAAGATCATTGAGGAACCCCATCTATAACATGATTGCGCCCACAACGTGGCCGAAGGTCACGCATGCGAGCGTACAAGACGTGGCCAAAGGCCACGTCGAAAGTACGCGAGTCCATCCAATATATATATAGCCCCAATCCCACCACTCACTGACATAAATGTTCTCCATGAAGGAAGCCCCGGAGGCGAAAAACACCAGATTACGACCCCCCATGAAATCGTCCCAAAAGGCCGAGAAAATTCAAAAATCGCTCAATTAGCCCTTCCTTAAGGGTGAAAGTACCGTCTTTTTACGTCCTTAGCAACCGTTTCCACGGGCATTTTTTGCAGCACACATTGTTTCCTTCAATTCTTAATTGTCGAGATACATTATATTTCTCACAGATCAATAGCATACAGATGAATAAACTCATGGTTTTGAAAAGGTGCCTGAAACAAGGGTGACATCTACATAATAAGGAGTTTCAGCCCAGATACAATTACGTATATATTGTTATACTAAATGCGTAAATATCTACATCGTGCTTGTTTTAACTAAATATTTAGGGGGTATAATGACATGCAATTCCTTAGAGCTTGCTGTGCCTGTTGTTGTCCATGGAAACGGACGTTGCTAGGGAACTTAAAGAAAGTTTATTTTCACCCCGAAAACTACTGTAAGGGAATTATACTAGACTTTTCGAATTTCAAAATACGAGCATCAGAATTTATTACAGAGGCAAGTTAGGAATTTGAGGGGAATGACGGAAAACAGTTATTATCCAATTACGTTCAAAAATGTGAAAATAACAAAATACGTAAATATTGCATTTTCAATTTAGTCGCTATTCAATTCGTTTATGCAAAACATCCAACTACTTATCTTGAAACGGTTGTTACTTACTCAGTTCATTATTAAGAAAATAGACAATAATAGTTTGAATATTTGTACCTTATTAGAGCCCATACACACATAAAGTTACTTTCTAAACTTTTCAAATTAGCGAACTTGTACACATGTTCCCCATCATCCAATACAACATGCAGACATTTTCAAAGTCAATAAGATCATTGAGGAACCCCATCTAAAACATGATTGCTATCACAACGTGGCCGAAGGTCACGCATGCGAGCGTACAAGACGTGGCCAAAGGCCACGTCGACAGTACGCGAGTTTTCTTCTATAATCTCTCTATTTACGCACCCCTCAAACACACAAGCAGACACACATACATACACATCTATCTATCTATCTTTTATCACTCCTCTCTAACGTCGTCTTGTAATCGAGGGACAGTGGCGTAACTAACACCCCCGCAACCAGGGGCGCCGATTGTCAAAATTATTGGGGGGGGGGGCTCTGATCACTGAAAAATTAATGAATGACTCACTCCCTCCCTTTTTTAAGTTTTGGCCTCAGTGTTCGGAATCTCGTAAAAGCCTATGAATTCCTCAAAAATATTATAATTTTCATTAACAGTTCGAATGCAAAATGTCAATTGTTCACGGGTGGATATGTCACAAGTTTCGTCAACCATAATAGCTAAATATTCCCGACTTTTAATATCTGCTACCACGGAGTGCAAAACAGATCTCTCTAATATATCAATGATCTCGTTCTGAATGTCATGTGAGAGCCATTTGTATCCACTCTCCTAGTTCATGCACATATTCTTTTGAAACTCTTTTTAGTAAATACGTTAACAATACTCATAATTATATACTTTGTATATAGTAATAAGTCATGTATTTTGCTGTCTCTGGTCATAGCCCCCCACCCCCCAAAGTTGATGGTTTAGCGGTCTCAGCCCCCCAAAGTTGATGATCTATAACATTTCAAATGTGTATTTAAAGTTAAGTTCATGTGGCACAATTCAGAGTAAACTTTACAAGAGAAGCAAAATAATACATTAGATCCTCTTAAGCAAAATTATTTGGGGGGCTCGAGGCCCCCCCTCCCAAAGCCCCATGGAGTCGGCGCCTATGCCCGCAACACCCGCGGTTTGGGAGAACCTGCTTCGGGGGTGCTGTAAGAATGACAAATTAAGAAAGACTGATAGTTCACAAAAGTTTTCCTTTCGGAGTTAAAATATTTTTATGACCCTACATTTGAAAACAGATTGTTAATCACTAGAAAAGTGGAAAGTGGATTATGAATAGATTTATAAAATACTATAATATAAATGTAGGAGAAAATTAATATTTTAAAAAGGAAAACTACGTTTTTAAACAAATAGGGGCGTACAACTGAAAGTTGCAGGGGTGCACAAAGCATGTTAGTTACACTACTGTCAAAGGATCCCGGGTTCGATGCCCGGTGGAGTAACATAGTGGTTCGGATCCCACTTTAAAGTGTAGGTCGAGTCCCGATTAGTCTATGTGTACATAAAGTGAAAGTGTGCGTGTGTCCGACTTCTTTACTACTCTTCTATTCCATTCCATTCTCCATTCGCTCACTGTCTCTGCCATCTTTCTTACCTGTTCCTTCCTCTCTCTCTCTTTTGAAACTATGCCTCTCTTGACCATAGGTGGTCACTTTACGTGAGGGCAAGAAATCCACTCTCTTGTAATAAGCAAAATTATGTTTTGGGGGTCCAGGATACTTTTGGGAAGGGTGCAAGGCCGTTAGCCACTACTTTGAATTTGAAACAAGATGACGACGCCGGAAGTACATTTTCTTGACTTGGTGCACGACGTCCTTATCACAAAGGCATTTGAACTTGGTGCTAACACATTCATAAGTATTCCCCTTTCACACCTCGCCACCCACGCCCTGGATCGTTTTCCGAAACGCGATCCAGCTCTTAATTGATGTCCTCCTTCGTCCCGTTCCCGCTCGTCCCTTATCTTATTATTTCAACCGTCAGACGAGGGAAAGTAATTGAGACACTTGAGCTTGGAATTTTCACACCAGATGGCACCGCTTTCGCATTCCAATTTCTCCGCAGGGCCAAAATTGAGTTTTCAATTGAGGTTGGAGGAAGAGGACAGAGAATTCGAGGAAGGACTGACGTCATGAATTCTGGAATCTCCTCGAAGCAAAGGCTATTAAATCTAAATTATAACAAGGATCTGCTTGAGAATCTCTCTCTTTATATTTCATTTCCATTTCAATGGTTTGTCCCTTCAAGATCGGCTAAGGGGTGATGGGGGTTGCGCCTCCCATTGCCTGGAAGGTGCTAACCCCGGGGAAGCAGAGGAGTTTGCGCTCACGGCCTTGAAACAGACATATTTTTTCCACATAGGTTCCGGACGTCGCTTGAGATTCTAAATTCGACAACTTACACTCTTTTGGTCGTCATTCGGAATGCATACTTCTAGCTAACACATGCCTTGTGATACCCCATTCACCTTCCATTCCCATGACCTCCCCGATGGCGTAGCGGTAACGACGTCGCCTTGTAAGCAAGGGGTCCTGGGCTCGATATTCCGTCGAAGCACATTGCACAGTGACTTGCATCCTACTTTAAACTGTAGTTCCAGTCCCGATGACCCTAACTGTGCATAAAGGGGACTTAAAAACAAAGATTGAAACAAAAAAAACTTCCATTCCCAATCCTACCGGCCGCTTCCAAATTCATTAATGTTAGGAACAGTCCGGGTGTGTGTTTTTGCTAGCTCTTCACCATGGGGATTTTCACACACACAGAGAGAGTATGCAATGTATGATATAGGCGAGGTTAACAAGCTTGTTTTTTATTCTCCGGATACTCCATTTATATGCTCCTGTAGTCTCCTTTTCTTTTACTTTTCCGATACCTGTCAAAATATTCAACCAGTACATAAAACAGAACCCCCCTATTTCTCAGCCCATATGGCAGTGTGACTAGTGAATGTTTGCATGAATGGAAGGCTCCTCTCCAATACTCGTCCAAATTTTACTTCTAAAGCAGTAGACATGTGCTGCACCTTTTGGAGACCACATTCTTCATTAGATTTTCTCTCTTCGCCTGTTCAAGACTTTCGCTCAGGAGTTCGCTATCAATAATACCTTGGTAGCAACAGTATTTGCAAACTGATAATTTAAGTTCAAAATCCTACTGTATTTAGAAATAGGAACAAACAAATCGAATATGCCTTGTATGCCATTGAAGATTGTTACCCTGCCCCCGTGTCAGGGCAACAGTGTTTTCTTTTCTTATTGAAATATTTATTAATATGTTAATTAATTGGGTAATCAAGTGTATAAACATATATATGTGTGATTAGTGTAAATCAATTTATTATGTATTTTTAGGTTCGTATTATTCCATGTATAAATACCATGTAGCTATCTGTTCTTTCTTCGTGTTTCGAACGTTCAAAAGAAAGGCGGGCAGGTTAGCTGTTAAAGATTAAAAATTTTGAAAGAAGGGCGGTTGGCAACAGACGCCAACCAAACGTATATAAACTCCCAGATGAGAGTAGGGGAGGTCGGCTGTTGGAACTGAGACTTGGAAGGGAGAGGCTGTTTTTGCTTCGGTTAGCTAGGACCGGAGGACAGGTCTCCCGAAACGGATGCTGTAAGAGATTGGATTGCCGGGCAAGCTAGTGCCTTGGTGTCCAATTTACAGATAAAAAGGTAGTTTGTACTGGATGTTATTTTGAAGTAATTACGGTGCGCCGGGCAGCCTAGTGCCTTGTCACCGTGGAGGTTGAGAAATGTACACGTCGGGCGGCCTAGCGCCTGTTAAGACGTTTCTTGGAGAAACGCGAGTCTACCTTGTGACAAGCGTACTCCTGATGTAATTCATGAAATGTAAAGCATCCAGGTACAAACAATAGAGATTCCAACATCAAAATTAGAGTTTTGGCCCGATAAATAATTAGAGAAATGAACGTTCGGAAACGACTTGTATATACTTCAAATTTTACGTTAATTAAACTATAGAAAATATCCAAAATTTCCGTTTTTAATTTCACACATGCTGGACAAGGTAATTTATCCCCTATCGTAATAAAGGTTTCGAAAAGGTTATCCGTTGTCTCTTGTAGTTAATTATATAATTATGTTGACTTGTAGCAACCCACGTGCATTGTCGTACAAAGAAATATACCCCTAGACAAATCAGAGCCGAGTACGAAGTGCACCGAACCTCGAGTGCGGAGGTAAAGTGTGGGGGGCAGGATAGTAACATATTTATTTGGGGACTCTGTCCGCGATTGAACTTAGTTATTTGAGGTCTTGTCGCAGGATATTGAACAAGATTTTTGCTTTGAAAGTTAAGGAGAGAAACTGACGAGGATCGAACCGATGATCTTGCGAAACAGAAAAGGGGAAGTTACAAGAATGTCGCTTGGTAACTCGAGTAGGTCCAGCCCGACCGCGTCAGAACTTTCTGTTGTTGAGGAACAGAGGTGCGTTCCAAGAGTGACAATGGAGGAAATTCGTTTGTCGCTTCCGACATTTGAGGGAAATGTAGGGAAGGAAGATGCTTTTTCGTATCTGGATAGGATTCAAGATTACGCGAGAACGCTGAAAATTTCTGAAGATGATCTTCTGAAGCAGTTTATTCCTCTTTCGTTGAGAAATGAAGCGAGGGAGTGGTTTTTGTTCACGGAACCGTTCGGTGATTTTTCACAATTCAGGCATGAATTCTTGCAGGCTTTTCACGGATTGGATTATCAGAGAGAAGCAGAGTTATTTTTGTCGCAAAGGTTTCAACTTGCTAACGAGGGATTGGCGGAATACGTTCGCAAAGTTGACAGGCATTTTAGTAGGATAAGGAATTCGGCTTCTGCACAGGAGAGAATTGACTTTGTGAAATCGCACTGCAATCCGGTATTTAGGGATTATTTGTACAACAAGACATTCACTTCTATGAGAGAAATGAGCGAGTACTCGCTAGAATTGCAATCGGAGTTTTTGGAAAGGCAGAGATTCAAGTCTTTCGTTTCGGAAGACGAAATTCGTAACTTGGCCCTAAGAAAGTCAGTTAATCAGGAATGCGAAGAGGAGAGGGGGAGAAAGAAATCTGATATTTTCTTGGACCCTGTGAGCATTGGTTTTGACCGCCCGAAAGTCGAGCGCTTGAGGGCTGAACATGTGGTTTCACGCCCTCCACCCTCGCGGCTTGCGGTGAGGGATGAAAACAAACAGAACCGCTTTTCGAAGGAAGATTGCCAGAGAAATAAATTATGCTACACTTGTGGACAGAAAGGTTGCAGAGCTTCAAATCACCGTAGGGAAAACAAGATTAATGAACGTGGGAAGGAAATAACAAAAAACTCGTAGAGTCGCCACGAATTTGTCAAGTTCGTCGCGTGGAAACTGCAAATTTTACGCGGAAGGAAAATTTTTCACCTCACAATGTAAATGTAAAAGACGTAAGGGAACCTATCGTTTTATGCAACGTGGCTAACGTTGAAGTACACGCATGTATTGATACGGCGTCGTCCAATAACTTTGTGTCTTTGGAGGTTTTCGAGAAAATGAAGACAAATGGAGTTAAATTGAAGGATTGCAAAACGAAAGTAATACTTGCGGAAGGAAATGTGGAATCTCTGGGGAGCGCTTACGTGAATATTAAGTTTCACGGACACAAGGCTCGGGATCAGATATTTGTGTTATCTAATGCTAATCATGAAATGTTAATGGGAAGGACATTGATGGCTAAGCTGGGACTTATACCCATGATTCATCGTAACGGGTGGGCAATTGAGCCTGATCTTTCGAAAATCGTGCCTTTTGATTCGCCGTCGACACGTGACAGCGTTGATGCTGTTGGTTCAAGGGGACTGGGTTCGACCACGGATGTAGTCGAAGGAGTCCGAGAGAACGTTTCTGCTTGCGGAGCGGAGACACGTAGCAGCGACATCAAAGAGGAGGGGATTGACGTAGAGAGAAGGGTTTCCATGCTGATGGAGGGTACCGATATCTCAGAGGAAAACAAGCCGAAATTGATTGCCATACTGAGACGGCATATTGATGTTTTTCAAGATAAACCGGGATTAGCAAAGGATTACGAGGTTCGTTTGGATGTGAATAACGAGAAGCCGTTCCGAGCGAAACCTAGGCCACTTTCTGAGCAAAAGAGGAAATTAATGAATCAGGCTGTTGAGCAGATGCTTGAAGACGGGATCATTGAAAGGGGTGACACAGATTACCTTTCACCGCCTATCCTTCATGTGAAGAGAGATAACACATGTAAAGTGATCATCGACAGCAAAGGCTTGAATAAGAGATTAGAGGCTAGACGTAGAGAAATACCTGATATTAGGTCGACAATATGTAAGCTTTCTGGGGGAACTATATTTACAGTTCTGGATATTCCGTTTGCATTTGCAAATATGCAGATTTCTGAAGATACAAGAAAATATGCAGGTTTCTTGACAGAAATGGGAACGTTTAGATACAAAAGGTTATTTTATGGCTGTCGTAGTGGACCTTTTCACCTTGCAGAATTGATGCAGAAGACGCTAGGAGAGCATTATCAAACTGATGCAATATGTTATTATGATGACGTAGTGATTGCAAACGCTACCGAGGAAGAACAACTGAGTGTGTTGGATTCTGTCCTGGGAAAGATGAAAGACAAAGGACTGACGATTAGTTATCGAAAGTCGCGTCTGTTCAGAAAGAAAATTGATTTTCTTGGGTTTACAATCTCAGAAAATACGATATCTTGTGCAGAAAGTAAGAGGAAACAAGCAGAGCAATTGCAGCGCCCGAGAAATATCAAGCAGGTTAGGAGACTAGTAGGTTTCTTAAATTTTCTGTCGGATTTCAAAAAGGACCAAGCAAAGATATCCAAACCGATCACGGACTTGTTACAAGGAAATAGGAAATTTTCTTGGGGAAAAGAACAAGAAGAGAGTTTGCAGAAGTTGAAGGATGCAATTGTAAATAGTCCTGATCTCAAGATTCCTGACGTTTCGAAACCGTTTCACTTGTTTGTAGACTGCTCTGACATAGCGCTTGGCTATATCGTCGCTCAGGAGGACGATACAACCAGAAAATTGCAGACTGTTGCATTTGGGAGTAAGAAGCTGTCTGAAACTCAGCGTTCTTATTCTGTCACAGCGAAAGAGTTATTTGCGTTGACCATGGGTCTGGAGAAATTTGAATATTACTTTCTGCAAGCACCGGAAGTGATAGCTTACACTGACCATTCTGCGCTCGTGGACATCTTGAAATCTTCTCACATTCCGAGCCACATAAACAGAATGATAAACAGGGTGACCAGGTTTCCAGTTACAGTAAAATACATTGCCGGTAGGAATAACACAGCGGTTGACTACTTGTCGAGGATCGAAGCGGGATTCTCTGAGAGGGAGAATTACATTGGATGTTTGGATGCAGAAGAAAATTATCCGATAGAGGACATCAAGCCTGAAGGATATTTCAGATTAGAGATGCCTGATGGGACGATAATGGAACACCATGAGATTCCTAAAGTCGAAGGCAAAGTGTGTCAGAAATTCGACCGGAAGCAGAAAAGGAAAACGGAAGCGATGTTTACAGATGCAGCTGCCAACACTGTAAATGGAAGACAGACGGACGGACAGACAGAAACTTTGCCGCCCGTAGATCTTAACGATAAAGAAATGTGGAAAAGAGAACAACAGAGTGATCCTTATTTGACGAAATTAATTGGATGTTTAAAAGGAGAAGAAGTTGAAATAAAGGATTCTCGAGAGAAGAGAAAATTTGACTTTTATCTGCAACATTCCTGTCTCGATGATGATGGACTGCTTTACCGTTTCGTTGACGAAAACACTGGACTTTATCCACCGTTTAGCTCCAGATTGAAGTTGTGGGTACCAGAGAAGTTGAAGAATGAAGTACTTAAATCTTCGCATGATGATTTATTATCTGCGCACTTAGGGCATGGAAAGACATTGTTTAAGGTCCTAGAGAATTATACTTGGGACGGAGTAGTCAAAGATGTCAGTAAATATTGCAAAAGTTGTATCACTTGTCTTCAGTATAATCCTGACAACAGCAGAAAGATGGGATTTATGAACTCGAGAAAAGCTACTGTGCCTGGATACAAAGTGTTTCTGGACATTTTTGGACCACTGCCTACAAGTACGAAAGGGAGATACAAGTACTGTTTAGTCATTCAAGATGAGTTCTCAAGGCACATTAGTTTGACACCGCTTAGAACTACAACGGCGAGGACGATCTCGCAAGCATTCTTGAAGTACTGTTTTCAATCAGGGTTCCCGAAATACGTTGTCAGTGACAACCAGAGTGTATTTCGAAGCAAACTGTATTCACAAACGTTGCGTTCTGTGAATTGCAAGCCTGTCTATATTACGCCATATAGACCGAAGGGAAATAAATCAGAAGCAGCTATTAAGATAATCAAGCAAACACTTGGAAAGTTCTGCAAGGAACACTCGTCGTGGGCTGAAAATTTGGACGCGATAAGTTTTGCCATTAATAATGCAACGAATTCGATGACTGGGTTGAAGCCGTCATTCTTGTTCTTTGGACGTGATTTGTACACACCGTATGACACTCGGAAAATAGAGCTTCAGAGGGAAGATGGAACCGGGGAAGACGTCACGGCGGAGAGACAGATGGATTACATCATGCAGTTAAAGGAAAGAATGGGCGCGGCTTTCGAATTTGCAAGAGAAAAAGAAGAAAAGACGAGGCAAAAGGCGTCAAAGGCCTACAATAAGGGCAGAAGAAGGGTTAATCTTCGTGTTGGAGATCGAGTACTGGTTCAAGAGCATATGATTTCGTCTGCTTTTAATAAGCAAACTGCGTGCTTTTTCCCGAAATTCAAAGGGATCTACAGAATTCTGAATTTCACTACTCCAAATAATGTTGTTTTGGAAAAGGAAGGTGAGGGGAAGAGAGTTCTGGCTAACGTTGACCAGCTGAAGGTCATTCCGGGAAGAAATTTGAGAAGTGTGAGGGAAAGCACTTGTCCCTAAATTCTACCGTGAGAATACATCTCAAGGGGAGGGGGTAGAAGGACAGTGAAAAAATGACTGATGAAAAAGAAGCCGAAAAGTCGACTGCTAGTTTGTACAGTAGTAATTAAGTTCCTGATTTATTGTCGATACACATTTGAGTTCTGGTAAATTTATTTCATGTGAATGTAAGATTTAAATTTCGGACTCTTGGATTTTATGTTATGTAAACTTTTACCGATAAAAGTAGATAAATATTCCGGACAGGAGGACATGAGATTTTCATCGATAAGACAATGCTGAAGGATGGCAGTTCGATGCCCGGAAAAGGAAGGGAAAGTTTCCTTATAGATGAAAAATGGAAAAGCCATATTTAAAGTCGGGTCGTGTGATCGAACGATAGAACTTTTGAAAGCATTTGAAGCTGAAATTCGGCAGGAGTCGAACCGAGTACCGCAGATGTCCCAGACGCAAGGACTAGGGGACTAAAGAGCCGGAGGTTCTTCGGATGGACCAAGGAGGAGGCTGAGTCGATCCTAGAGCGGGAGCCGGACATTTTCTGTGGAAGGTGGAGGAGCTGAATACGTCTGCACCTGGGAGCAGTCCAGATGACCAGATGACCGAGATGTCCAGGAGATTCCAGGATTCCGGAGGAAGAAACCGTGTGGAAATAGGATATTTAGTGCAGTGAAATCGAGACTCTTCTTTTTCAGAGAGACGGTTGTGATGTGTAGTGAAAATAACGTTATCAGTGAACTTTTTCTTTTCAGATACAGTGCTTAACTTTTCTCAGTGACTTTAAGACAATTCACACAGACTGAAATTTAAATTTCAGATTGAATTGTAACGCTGGGGAGGGGGAATCTGTTACCCTGCCCCCGTGTCAGGGCAACAGTGTTTTCTTTTCTTATTGAAATATTTATTAATATGTTAATTAATTGGGTAATCAAGTGTATAAACATATATATGTGTGATTAGTGTAAATCAATTTATTATGTATTTTTAGGTTCGTATTATTCCATGTATAAATACCATGTAGCTATCTGTTCTTTCTTCGTGTTTCGAACGTTCAAAAGAAAGGCGGGCAGGTTAGCTGTTAAAGATTAAAAATTTTGAAAGAAGGGCGGTTGGCAACAGACGCCAACCAAACGTATATAAACTCCCAGATGAGAGTAGGGGAGGTCGGCTGTTGGAACTGAGACTTGGAAGGGAGAGGCTGTTTTTGCTTCGGTTAGCTAGGACCGGAGGACAGGTCTCCCGAAACGGATGCTGTAAGAGATTGGATTGCCGGGCAAGCTAGTGCCTTGGTGTCCAATTTACAGGTAAAAAGGTAGTTTGTACTGGATGTTATTTTGAAGTAATTACGGTGCGCCGGGCAGCCTAGTGCCTTGTCACCGTGGAGGTTGAGAAATGTACACGTCGGGCGGCCTAGCGCCTGTTAAGACGTTTCTTGGAGAAACGCGAGTCTACCTTGTGACAAGCGTACTCCTGATGTAATTCATGAAATGTAAAGCATCCAGGTACAAACAATAGAGATTCCAACATCAAAATTAGAGTTTTGGCCCGATAAATAATTAGAGAAATGAACGTTCGGAAACGACTTGTATATACTTCAAATTTTACGTTAATTAAACTATAGAAAATATCCAAAATTTCCGTTTTTAATTTCACACATGCTGGACAAGGTAATTTATCCCCTATCGTAATAAAGGTTTCGAAAAGGTTATCCGTTGTCTCTTGTAGTTAATTATATAATTATGTTGACTTGTAGCAACCCACGTGCATTGTCGTACAAAGAAAGATACCCCTAGACAAATCAGAGCCGAGTACGAAGTGCACCGAACCTCGAGTGCGGAGTTAAAGTGTGGGGGGCAGGATAGTAACAAGATCTGGTTTCGTTCTCACAGATTCTCAGAGAGTTTATGAAAATTTCCTACTCCGATAACAAGCTGTGATGTTGCTCTATCTTTCCATGCTGATAAAGTACTAAATTCACTTTTTCTCTGTTAGTTGAAAAATTACTAACAGGAAAATAGCCTAAAACAATAGTCAATGGGGAGGTGAAGGGGCGAGAAAATATTTTTGTAGAAGCTATCATATTTATTATACCCCTAAATATTACACGAAAATACATAGTTGTAAAACTATTGGCACCTTATTCCCTTATTTGGCGTTAATGGTCACATGCTTCAGTAAAGGATACCTTTTGTGAACTCATGTTACAGACGTAGTTTCAGAAAATATCATGGCAGTGTGAGAATAGTAAAAATAAGACTAAAGTAGTGAAGAGAAAACCGAGGAATGCAACATTTATAGGAACCATATGCAGGATATATTATACCCACCCACTCACACATACACACATTCAGAGAGAAGCATACATACATATATTCATATGCTAGAGTCTTCCTATTTCTTAAAGTTTGGCTGATTCCAACCATTCGCATAAAATCGGAAATTGTGCTCACAATGGACCAACACACATGGAGCGATGGCACAAAACGGTAGTCATCACGGAAGGTCTCAATCGCCATAGTCTTGATAATCGGAAATTGTTGCAGTTTTCAGAGAGCAATGCTGAGTAAACTACATTTAAATTAAATCCTTTACAAGAGTTCTGAACAAAGGTACAAGAAGCAAATGCATTTAGGATACCATTCTAATGTATTCTGCACCCTTCATCGATTTAATTGGATTGAACTCTCAGAAAGTGATTAAAACGAATTTCGTTTCTCATTTAGTTTTTAACGTAGCAAACGGATTCTGCGAAATAAACTTACTGGAGAACTGAGAGAATGATAAAACTGGACGAGAGAGAGAAAAAGACAATTAATTAAACAAAGTTTCGAAAATGCCTTTTGTGTGGAAATAACACTAGCAGCCGTCGCTGCAAGTTAGAGTCAGAACAAGAAGAGACAAGTACTGAGTGCACTTGTTCCGCCGAGTAGCTACGGAGTCTACAAGTCTGAAAAGGGCGTCACTTTGATGATATTATGCTGTCTGTGATGACATCGGTTAGCGGCGTCGAAAGGCAGATTCGACTCCGTGAGCTGAATTCGGATCCATCACAGAAAGCCCTTTCAGAACAAAGTACGCAGAACCAATTTAAGGGAATTAGTCCTTTGTAGTGTGCCGTACAAGGTCCGTCCGTGCTGGACGTCCAGGATCGAGAGAAAGTTAGAATATTCTTGCATCTCTGTGAATTCTCAGAAGCAACAGTTTATCACACGTTTTACTGAAACGCCTAATGGGGGCGAGAATTATTTTCATCAACTCACATTGAAGCGCATAAAGAAACCTACTTTATTTCATTACATTGCGGCTTTTATTTTATCCGCTATTTGTACTCTTTGCCTCAGCGTTCAATTGGTAATCACATTCTCGCCATCTGCCGTCGCTCTGTTAAATTAAACTCTCGAATCATTTGCAAGGATTTAATCCCCGCTGTTTTGAATGCTCTCCAATTTACTTTTATCTCGTGTTCATACGCGTCCGTGGTTACTGTTTAAAAATTAAAAGTAAATTAGTTAAGTCCTCCCTGTTAAAAGGGTGTGATATTCATCACACGCAAATCGTGTAACCAATTACGACATCCAAAAAAAACCTGCCACTATATTTATTCATTAAAAATATAAATAAAATCCTATTTCGAAACAAAGATACGTGAACAGTCAGTAACAATGCCCTTTGATTCTGATTCGATTGGTTCGATTGCGATTCATTGCATTCCTGAGTGCAGTATTAAGGTTGGGATGTAATTCCATTTGCTGAGTTAATGGGGACATTTCACCTTGGATATCTAGGACGATGGAAACTTTATGTCAGTAGCCAGATTAAGGTAAATGGGGGACGATCAGTTCAATTGACGCATGAAACTTATAAATAGAAAATTACCACTCACCGAATCAATGAACACGAGAGCTGATAGAAAGCTCAGCTACCTACTCATTCATCCACATTATATCAGTACTGTGTATGGGAGAGATAACCATGAACATATCAGGGGGAAATATATTCCTGCTTCAGGTGTACCCCAGAATATTGTAGATACATTGGAGATATAAAATTAATACAACATCAATAACGGAAACTTGAGATGCAGCATCCCATTCCATGAACTTTCGTTTAGAGTGCCTGAGAATAAAACAAGGAACAAGGAAATTGTCCATGTTCCGACTCCCACTCGTTCCTTATTCCATACGCTACAGAATCAGACCAAATAGATATATTTAGGTCTTATTCGTCTTTTAGTCACCAACCTGCAAAACTTGCACATGTGTAATGCTATGTTAAAATCGGGCTTTTTGTTTTGTACAATATTTGTGTAGTGGTCACTCCGCTGATATAAATACAACCCGGCGTTCGCGTATATTTCAGTCTTACTGAGTAAAATTATTATATTGGGCACAATCGAATTTAGTTTGTTTTTTTCTGTCGTTGTTTGCACTTGTGGGGACATTCTTCTTCTGCTCAGAGTGTTAGCTACTTGCAGATCTCGAGATCCTAGATTTATAGAGAGTGATCTCTTCGGATTTGAGATCTAGACTGAACCATAACCAAAAAAAAGTTAAAGATGCCCAATTCTGAAAAGCTAGGAATTTAACGAGATTTTTATCGTCAAATACATTTGTTATTCAGGGTATAATGTGCGCAAATGCAATTGCCATTCGTCTTTACTGCTCCATGGAAAATTAAGATCTGCAACTTTTGATTTTTCGTCCATCCTGAGTTTTTCTCAGTGTGTCCAGTTCCATTCGAATGCAGGGACTTTGGCCCATACGCTTCCTTGTCTTCTTTCTCCCCGTCGTAGTTAACCAAATACTACACATTAAGAGACGTTAACAAAATGGAGCAACCAACTACGGCTTTTGTTATGATTCCACTGAGCAACAGTGATCTCGGGAAACATTACAGCTTTCTGGAATTCTAATCCTAAAAGCTTCACTGCTTCCAAGAAACAACCACTGCCTCTCGAGGCCTTCCAATCCGAATTTCCCCACGACCTGGGGGTAAATTAGCGAGAATCCATAAAGAGATTGAGAGAGATATAAGAGAGCAGGAAAATATGAGGGGGAGAAGAAGAATGAAGTGGAGGAAGAGAGAAAGGATAAGAAAGAGAACACAAGACTGTAGGGAGAGGAGAAGACGAAGAAGAACAGGGAGAAGAAAAGAGTGAAGAGAAAGAAGCGATAGAGACAAAAAAGAAGGGAAAGAATATACCCGTAAGATGGAGAGAGACAATAAGGGAGAGAAGAAGTAGAAGCAGAGAAGAATTGGATAAAGAGAAGAATAAACTGGAACAGATAAGAAGAAGATGAAGGAGGAGGGAGAGAAAAATAAGGTTAATAAAATGGAGGCGGAAGCAGAGAGAGAGAGAGAGAGAGATATATAGAGAGAAAGAATGAGAGAGAGGGAAAATAAGGAAAATTAGGAGAGAGAGAGAGAAAATAAGGAAAATTGGGGGAGAGAGAGAAACAGACCGAAGAGAGATAGAGGATAAGAAAAAGAAGAGAATACAGAGGAGAGAGAGAGAGAGAAGAGGGCGAAGTGATAGAAGAAATATAAAGAGAAGAGGGAGGAAGAAAAGGACGGAGATGAGAAGAAGAATAAAGGAGAGAATAAGTGAAAGAAGAAGAAACTTAGTAGGGAAAGAAGAAGAAGATGAAGGAGAAATTAGAAGAAAGGAAAGGTGACGAAGGAGAGGAAGAATAAGGAGAAGAGAAAGAAAAAAGATGATTGCAGAGGAACTTGGATGAGCTATAACCATCGAAGAGAATTTCGGAACATTAGGGATAATCGCTTCTTTGACATAACCACCTACACCCAGCAGGTTAATCAGAAGTAATCAAGACCTCGTAATGGCAGCCGAGCAAATTGAGTTGTAAAAACAATTTCTCATCGTCACGGAAGGAGAGATCTCGAGTTGGAAGTAATCAATAGGTTCTCATGCCATTAGGCGCCTACCTAACGCGGCGTTCTTTCCCTGCTAACGATGCGCCCGCCGCAGGTCTCCTGGAAACAGGAGGCCTCTGAGAAGATAGGGCACCGGAGCGTCTAATTAGCGTTGTAATTGATGGAGGAATGCTTATGTTGGAGCGACGAGTAAGGAAAGAGAAATGCCATGGTGAATGTTTCAACACATTTCTGATGCGAACAAAAGCAGTATGCATTGGGAAAAGATGCCCTCAACTAAAGGTTACGAGATATTGTCACCTAAAAGCGCCACAATTCTAATAACATGTAACCATAGTAAATGATAATCTCGGTTATAGCCTTATTACTTAAAATTATGAGAGGTTTGTTTTGAGTTGATTTGGTTTATTTTACTTCGCATTTCTGCCACTTTTGGCTAATCACGAAGATGGGGATGAGTGATGATATGATGAAATTGATGAAAAGACACAAAGAACACCTATACCCAAACCAGGATTCGAACCCAGGACCCCTGGCGTCGTACTCTGCCACTGAGACCGGCTAAAATTATGATAGGGACTTCCAGTAGCATATAGGTGATGGTGGTATCTAAGGATGTTAGGAATCTGACGACGCTTATGTTTTCTATACCCAAACAGTAAAATTCGTATTCGTAATAATGTACTTTTTTTTTTAGCTTGAATTGCTTTTCTGTCTCGTTAGGCTCATCGCGACAATCAGGATGAATGAATATTTGAGAAATTGATGAAAGGGGAGTCACAAAGGAACATCCATGACGAGACTGAAACTCGAACCCGGAATATTCTGTAGCGAGTCCCTGACTCAACTCATCGAGGAGGCAAAAAGGATTTGTCAGACCCTTGAAACACACACTCGTATGCACACACGCACATAAAGGGAGATACAGTCCGTAAGGCGTCTGACTGCCACGCAAGAAACCCGGGCTCGATTCCCGTGGAGGATGATTTCAGGTGATAATTTTTCCATCCTTACATCTGTATCCTACCGTCTATGCAACCCGAGCTACAAAATAAATAAACGGGTTTGCATAGACTTTTAGGATATAATTTTCTCGTGAAAGCAGTGGTTCCCGAAGCATTGTCAATTCAGTGCCTGTATCAGCAAACACACATTTGCATTTTAAGTTAGTTAGAGTAGGTAAACCTATCGAAACGCGAATAAATTATAGAATTATGGAATTCAAACAGCTTCGACCAAGGAGATGTATACACAGCGTCATCTGTTGAGAATTTTTTTTTTTAAGCATTTTCATGCTTCAAGGTCCATAATTTGGGAAGAAAACGTATCAAAATAAAATAGAAAATAACACTTCTTTTACCACCTTATGGGTTGAATTTCATAATATTCGTTGGTGCTAACGTCGTAGGAAGTTAATTCAGCGAAAATGCAGGCTCGACCAGGACTCGAACCCGGGTGTCTGCCATACCGTGCCATTGCTTTACCACTCTTTCTTTAAAAAGGAATACCCTATGGGGTAGTATCACCTGACAATGCATGTCCTAACCTGGATTCGAACCTGAGACCCCTGGCATCGTAGGGCGCTGAGTTAACCACTCCGCCGGGTAACTGGCCGGCTCGGTAGCTTAGTGGTAGTCAATGGCACGGTATACAAGAGATCCGGGTTCGAGTCCTGGTCGAGTCTGTATTTTTCGCTGAAAATTTTTACATAGTACATCTCCTGTGTGTGCCTACTAAGCTTCATGAATTAAACTTTCAGATTTTGAGATTTCGGCTGGACACGTACCATTTTTAGCCGGTACTTACGTCATTGGAGGAAGACATTCATAAACTTTCAGGTTTCTAGGTCCATGATTTTTGGCTGTAAACAACGTATTGATATAAATTTCGAAAATTCCTCTTCTCGCGAGAAACCGCTAGGATATTTGAAATTCTGAAAAAAATCCATCTGTTTAGAATTCCTTCTAGAGCATTCAAGTCAATCTTCGTACGGTTTGATTTTGCTGTTGTTTAGATAGCTGTGATAGGAAATAGGCTTAAGACGAATCTAAGTCGGCTGCAGGTCTTGAAGTTCGCAATGTATTAAAACAACGCCAATGGTAGCACGATTAAGCCTTGCTTCCATGATATGAAAAGCACTATGGTGATCAAGGTAGTCTTTACTAAAAAAAAAGAATAAAACTTAGCATGTGACGTTTCAATCCTTTATTAGGGTCTACCTCAAACTCAGAACCAAACTAGAATGAAATGAAGTTCAAACACGTTGAAACGTTACGTGTTCTTTTCTTACTGAAATAAAGACTGCTTTAGTCAGCAAAGGAGCCGCGGTGGTCTGGTCGGTGGGGCGTCTGACTACCATGCGCGAGACTCGGGTTCGATTCCCCGGGTGAGTAAGTCGGAATTTTTCCGGCCGTGTCCCCGCATAAAGCGGCTCTGGGGCTCACCCAGCCTCAATCAATTGGGTACCTGGGGATAAAGGCGGCCGGAGCGTGGTGCAATTCACATCACGCTCAACATGGCCAGATGGATATAATGTGTGGAGCACTACCCCCCCCCCATCCCCCTATACTATATGCCTCATGTCATAGTGCGAAATGAGCGGAGATTTTTATCTACCCCCTTTTTTTTGTTCAGTATATTTAGTGTTTTTTCTAGACAGTACCATTACAGGCCACTAATTTATACTTTTTCTAAAAAAGGCCATATTCCTGCAACAAATAAACATTGCTCTCGGACTATGGGAAGAAAAGATTTGGGAAAAATTACTTTTTCTCTACAAAAGAGAGAGAGAGAGTGAAAGAGAAAGACCAATGTTTACCTTCGCACTCAAGCTGAAAATGAAATTGTGAGAGAGCTTGTTCTCGTAAGGCCCAATAAACGCAGTGCAGCGTTGCTTGCACCTCCAGCAAAGAGGGAAAAGGGGGGAGGGGGGGAATCTGCCCAGAAAGCCGAACAAGGCTTTATTCTCTGCAAAAGAATATTTGCCTTTCCTCTCGAAGTTTGACAAAGGCTGGAGGCGACTTCTGCGATTTCGTGTCGACAAAAAAAAAGAGTAAAGAAAACGGGAGAACAAAGGAAAACAAGGAACCTTAAGGAAGGTCGAAAAGTGCGAATCGCGAAGGAATTACCGGGCAGCTGGAAGAACGAGGTGTGTATGCCACAGAGAGGTCCAGAACCATGTGAATCCTCCTGAATTCTCACAAAGAAACCGAAAGGCTATGGGATACAGTAGATGTATACTGGAATTCTCAAGTGATATAGAGTTTGCACCAACCTCACAACCCGCAACGGTTATTTGCATTCTTAAGGTTAATCGCAACGATGAGGATGAAAGGTGAACTTATGAAATAAATTACAGAACAAGCCCAAATGAACATAACGTTATAACCGTTACTCGAATCGTGGCTTTATGGTGATAAATAATACTCCACAATGGAGACTTTATTTATTGATTGAATGAATTACGTTACTTTTGTCGCTTTTCCGCCACTTTTTCTAATCGCGACGATGAGGATGAATGGTGTTGCGATGAGATGAATGAAGGGGCATTCACAAGCACATATGGATGACACAAGACTGTCCTGGCTGCAGGTCCAGGCGCCATAGCCTCGTTAGTTTTCAAAAAGCAGTCCAGGGTGAACTGTGTGGAAGAGAGGTTGATGTTTAGATGTGTTCGGAAATAGACCCTTTGCACCGTACAAGGAAACTGTTTCATATCTCAGCATTTTTTGCAGAATAAATTAAATAATAAAAGAAGAATGGAATGTCAAAGAGAACAAAAAAGACAATAAAATAGATTATAATGTAGTGGTAGATAATCGATCGTTGCCTCTTCGATAACATTGTGGCTAAAGGTGACGTCTTGTAATCAAGGGTCCTAAGTTCCTTTCACTGTGCATTGCACTGTATATCGCGTTTGTTGGAACATGTTCCGTTTCCCGCGCTAGCGATGGCGCTATAGTTTCGGTGCCAATGAGAAACGAAGGAAAAAAAATCGTCCGCTGCGCAGCTTGGAGCGAATGGGAGGCAAAAGAGAGACGATCACGTAGATTCTGTTGCTACGTTGCGGTGTAACTCACGTGTTTTGTTTGTGTCCTGTTGAAGAAGCTTGTTTGCGAGCGTGGTGCTGATTGTAGTGTGCGTTTTAAAATATCCAGGACGGAATTTATTCTGGTGATATTTGCTTGTGTCCTTTTTTGTGTTTAGTGTCATCTTAGCTGGAACGTTCAGGAAGGGGAATTGTGTATATTTGTTCATTTCTGCGTATTTTATTCCAGCTTGGCTTCGGCTTTTCCCAGCACGGAGTTCACGCGGTCTGCAGCGGCAATGCCGCGTGGTTTCTGCTAGAAAAGCCAGCGATCAGCTAGCGCGGGAAGCGGGACAGGTTGTTACGTACGTGGTATAGATCTAGTCCAGATCATCCATCGCGAGTTTATCATTGCAAGGTATGCAATACGCTAAATCGCTCTATGAGGTAGATTGCCTGACTAGAAGGGGATGGTGGTTGATTCAAAATTCACCCTTTCTGCAATGCCTTAGTCCGAACACCAACCCATTTTGCGTGACTGAAGTCAACTAGTAGGTTTTTTTCCCTAGATTCAAATTCATGAACCCAGCTCTGCTATTTTCCTCAAACATAGTCATGGTAAATGTTAGGATATTGCCTGTAGTGGAGGCCATAATCTACTTCCTAGTTTCCAGTACATCCTTCCTCTCCTCCTCCCCTTAACGCTCCGTTGCGGTTGACCTAACGAAACGATTCGTCAGCACAAACATGCAAATCGGGTTCTAAGTTATCATACCAGAGTAGGAGAGGCCAGACGACATTGGAAACGTTCGCAACACCAACACGGCAAAGTTCAAACATGGTGCGTTGTGCAGGCTGTGAGCAATTTCGTGAGGGTTCAGAGGTAACCATGACAACAGAGTATGGCTGGGACCAAATGTCGGATTTAAAGCTCAGGAGTACTTGATCTATTCTCTCCTGCACACCTTGAAAAGCTTTTGACGCCCGCCAATAGTGTTGCTAGTTATGGAACTTCCACACATTGATTTCTCTCTGTTTCTACATCCCTACTTTCAATGGCAAAAGTTTCGTAGGTTCTTTCTCGTAGATCGCTCACATATGTAAACTGAACGTACTTCTCAAAACAAAATATCAACCACTGAAATGCGTTCCCATCCGCAAACGAACTCTAAGCTATTTTATTGATTTAAGGGTAATTGCAAATACATTAATGATAACAATTTTAAAAATGATAGTGCGACAATTTATGTTTGTAAACCACGCGAATTTTTCAGAAGTTTTGTTCATGAAATACGGTATGCGCCAAAATATACAGTACTGAAACTCGCGCATCAAGAACACGTGGTTGCGTTTGCCGACGGGGCATAGTTCCAGCTGCACGTGTTCGCAGTAGTGAAAAGGAAGTTGTGTTGTGCAGTTGTTGTTGGAAATGGGTCTCTCGACGGAGGACAAAGTATTCATAGTTGAGCATTATTTCCGCTCATACGGAAGCGGTCGTGAAGGCGGACCGAGTTTGAAAAAGGTGACTGGTCTATATGCAACCCAAATGACAATCGTCAACTCCACATGCCCTAACCTAACCTAACCTTAGGTTTCCTGACAGTTATGCAACCCAAAAGGCACGATTGTATTTGGGTTGCATATAGACCAGTCATTATATTGTAACATGTCTTATACTTTTGTTCATCTTTTCATTTCAGTACTGTATATTTTGGCGCATACTGTATATGCAGTTTGATTTTGTTTATACCTAAAACTAATTATTCAGCCTTCGGAGTTCCTCGGCACAAATAACGTAAATAATTGTGGTGTATACGATCATCAGCCACATACAAACTTCCCACAGTGAAGCAAGCCTCAAGAGGTTGATTTTCTTTATCTTCGTAACCCTAATTAAAGCAGATAACTACAACCACACTGATACTCATACTGTTCATTAATTACACGATCAAAAACTCAAAATGAAATAACTCGAGTAATACGTTTAAGCGGTAGAGGGACAATTTCCCCTAGGTCCTTCTCTCTAAGGCAGCTGGGAGCAATGTTGCAAACTTAGCTTTTTGGTGGCTAGATCTGGCTCTTTCGTGCACTCGTTTGGCTGTGAACTGTGACACCCGCCCCCTGCCCCACTATGATGCCATCACTAGCCCCGGCCCACATAGACCAACTTTTGCCATGCGTATACATTTTGCATGTGACGTTATATTATTATATTGGCTGCGTCGTCCCGCCCCCTCTTACATCCCCAGCTACTTTTATGTAGCGCCTTGACTGAGGTTAAGATGACAATATTGTTATCCGGTAATACCTTACTTTCGATTCATACAACCATCGGTGGATTATTGAGGTGGGTGATGCCGTCAGATCTAGATGGTGAAAACTAAGAATAGATTGTCATCACTTTAAAGTTACCGGTAATGGCAGCGCCCCCCACCCCCTTGACAACTAACGTTTCCATGGGAGGCACTTTATCCAGCCTTCTTAAATCTAGCTTGAACTTTAGTTCAATTTAAGATGAAATTTAGCTCTTTTGTGCGCATCAGGTTTTGCAACACTACCAGCAAGCAAGGAGAAATGCATTACGCTTGTGGGAGAATTATGTTATTCGCTTTCTTGGAGATATCAAACTTCCGACGGTGGAAAAAAAACATATGATCGGGTAGAGGATCCATTGAGGATGATATTTGCGCTAGAAAGAGTCGAAACTTCCATTTGTTTAGCAGTAACTTGAATTTGAAGTTGTCTCTCCATATGGAATACAAAGGATTCTGTTAATACGTATTCATCCTAGTTTTCAAACATAGCGTGTAGCTAAATAATCAACTTTAAAAACCGTTTCCACTTGCAACACGGGGAGAAATGCATACTCTCAAATCATGCGTGTATTTTCTTTAGTAGCGGAGCCCATTCCGACGATATTTTAATAAATGCATGCCTGGTGCAAAATTGTCACACCTCAACTTAAAGGCAACCAACCCATGGGTGTTTAGCAAACCTTCTAGGATCTTCAAGACCCTTAGCAATAAACAATTACAAAACTGTTAATTCGGGATTTATGTCGGATTTAGGTATCTTGAGAAACGTCCTCGCCCGCCCGCCTTAATCCGACCATATATTGAACCCTCTTTCCCCCGTGCATTTATTATTACACGACCTGGCATGCTGTATCTCATATTATGATCCATTAACATTGATTAGCTACTAACCTGTATGTTTCACTCTTAGTGATGGTCGATATAATTTCGTTTTTTTCCTCTCATGGTGTTTATGATTACCTGATAAGGTGATTTTAACATAGACCCCCAGGTCCCAGACCGGAGACATGAGCCTTTTAACATTGGTCAACTTGAAGGCAAAAATTTTGAGGTGGTGAGCATGCCTTCATATTTTCAGTTGTAACAACTATAGCTATTGAAAATTATGAGTCACAAGATTGCAATTTTTAAATTTATTAAGAAGAATTACATATGATATGCGCTTCACTTGTTGAAACCCACAGTGGTTCGTTCGTTTTGCAGGCTCAAATCAGAATGCGCATCTCCGCCATATTTGTACCCCTCCAGGCTATGCGCGGGCAATGATGCGCGGCTTCAAACAAAAGCGCATCGTCTCCAGTCTGTAAATAGAGGTATGTGAATTTTAATGCGTTTTCCACTAACTGAAAGTTGTTAAGTTAATATTATTGCGTTCGTTGCTCCATTTCTTAACTGTTTGCTCGTATTTTTTTAATTAGTGGCCCTTTTGAAATAAAACGAAAACATGCAAAGGAAGAAATTTAATTACCTCTGTGGCTGTTCATATGTACGTTCAGCTACTTCTCAACGTAGTTCCCATAGTTGTTGAGGCACTGGTCGTAGCGGTAGATGAGCTTTTGTAGACCCTCATCAAAGAAATCTGCCGCCAAGTCAGACAGCCAATCCGTCACGGTCTGTTTTATCATCGGCGCTGTTGAATCACTTCCCAGCGAGGAAAGTCTTCAGGTGGAGGACTCTGTAGGTAATAATCGCTAGGGCGAGATCCGGACTGTACGGAGGGTGTGGGAGCTGCAGTGTGTGGCCGTGCGTTGTCGTGCAGCAACATGATACCGGAAGACAGCATTCCTCGTCGTTTATTCTGTATTGCTCGGCGAAGTTGTTGCAATACACGGCTGCATTAACTGCTTGTCCATTCGGCAGAAGCACAATCAGAAGCACCCCGAACCTGTCCCAGAAGAAGGTTAGCATGAGTTTCTTGGTGGAGGTCGCTTGCTTGAACTTCACCTTTGTGGGGTATGATGTGTGGCGCCATTCCTTGGATTGTTGTTTTGTTTCGGAAGTGTAGAGGGACAAAAATGACTCGTCCTCAGTGACGATATGGCTCAACAGTTCGTCACCTTCACTTGATTCACCTGTTTCATATTTTTCGCGGTCAAAAACCTGATCCCTGATCGTATCACTCACTCGGCGGGATTTTCAATCACCTGCACCATTTCCATTGTCCACCACAACCACACCAAGCGTTTCACAACGTGCAAATGGCGGCTGTTTACGTGCAAGGCATGTCGGTAACTAACGCACATGCGCAAAACGCGAAGCACGCAGTGTAACCAACGTGAGCGCAAAACGGCCCCTAATAAAAAAATAAACCTCGTATATTCGCAAAATGTCTGTCTTCTGCCTGGGAATGTGATAAGAACTACGACAAGGTGCAAGACTCTGAATTGTATCATACCTCATTTGTAACCTGCTGCATATCAGAAGTTTTACCAGAGAACAAAGTACTTAGCCCAATACCCTCTCTAAGTCCGATTGACAGAAGCCAACGTAAAATACCATATATTCAACTGACCTTTCTACAAATTCGAGCAAGATGCGTGGCAGTATGGACCTATAACTACTGTATGGTTTTGAAAAAATGCATGCACAATGCACAAAATAAGCATGTGTAGGTTGTATTCATTGGTAGAGGGTGCACTCAGGGGTTCATGACTTGAAAATGGTTGAGATCCACTGACCTATGCCACAGTCTCATTGCATTACCACTGTTCACCGTTTTGTAAACAGGGCGCTTAAATTCCCACTGCACAGTCAACATGCATACAAACGAATCAAAAGTTCCACTCGTTGCACGCTGCTCGTAGGTAGAGCGGCTGCAGAAATCAACCTCCCTCCCCTCTCTTCATCAATATTTCAGTGGAGGGATTATAGGAAACGCGGTCATTTTCCTGGAAGAATTCACGTACAGGAACGCCGGGAGCTCTCCAGATAATATTTCTGCTTCCGCTTTTTTCCCGCTCTTTTGTTCCTCTTTGTTCGGTTCGGGTCGATTCGAATTGTTAAAAAAAAGCATGCGGGTATTTTTAAAAAAATCGCCGCGCTGTGGAGCGATTCTTTTAATTAATGTAAGTTAAATGATTTAATTAGGATTTGCGAGGCTCTCTTTTGAATTACATATCTGTCGCAAATGTTTCAGGATGTATAAGGAAACGTGACTCATATCCCCCTTTCTTTGTCATTTGGAGATGGGCTAGCAAATGAATTAGAAACGTTCGAATCAATGGCATACGGAAGGACTGATGTGGCTGCAACTCCCCCGCATGTGCATAAGCGAAAACAAATTTTGAAAACAAAACTATGTTAGGGATTTGTAGAAATATGTGTATGTACATCGCCCGTCGCTCTCATTTATATAGGTGAGATAAGTCGTAACATAGTAGGCGTACCGGAAGGTGTGCCTGGTTTGATTAAAATCAAAATATTCCTATTAGGTAGAATATTCATTTACATTGGAGAAAAGATATTAAATTAATAACATATTTGCTATTCTAATACTGTCTTATATGCACTAATTCTAAGTATACCTTTAAGATTGGGTGGTCGATTCAAAAGCGACGTTCTGTTTTGCTCGTAACTATGCTATTTACTATTCTAAAGCTATCTTATATGCATCATATTCTAAGGATACCGTTAGGATTTGGTAGTCGATTCTAAAGCAACCCTCTCTTTTACCCGTGACTATACGAGAGCCATTCTTCCTGTCCTGTCCAATCAAGCTTTCCATCATCAGTGGCGTGCGCGTGTTACTGACACGGGAGACGATGGGCGAAACGGAATACTGACCGGCAAAGCCAGAGACGGAAATTGAATCGCCGCTAGGAAATTGCGTTGTTCATTACTATCACCGATTCGGAAATTAAATCTCAGTGGCAAATAGCCGATTTACCCTTTGTATGCACTGCTCGCCATAACATTAAATCTCGGGAACACGATGTTTGAAGTCGCCTTGCATTTTTCACATCTATTTTGAAGATCAGATTATTCTCAAAAGAATCGTGATTTGAATCGATGTCCTGCGTCAGCGGAACTTCTAAATAAGCGTCTTTCGAAAAACAGCCAGTTTGAAATTCCTTCTGGAGTATTCAAGTGAATCTTGATGTGGTTTGGTTTCGCTCTAGTGTAGATATCTATAATATAATATAGCTTTGGCGTGCCAAGAAACTGCAGTGTTTTCTTCCAATACTTGGATTTTGCCCAATTGTCACACTCACAAATGAACAAATGCGTTATTCTTTGAATCCAGACCGAAGTTCAAGAAGAATAAGCAACCCTCAAGAGTCCAGCCAGTCTACACATGTTTCCTGCACTGAAGCTTCTTCAAGAGTAATTTTAGAGTATCAGGATGTTAGTAGGTATAATTATTTGAGGGATAGTTGTTTTCATTGTGGAGGAAAATTGATTTTATACTTCTTACAGAAATACCTCTAGAAACCTCCACTTTGAAGGAGGAGAGGGAGCACAAAGTGTAACACCACCACTAATGTGAGCATCAGAATGTGTAATGCAAGCCCAATTGGAGACATAAAATGTTTCTTCTTTTCCATTGTCCTTTTATTTAGCAGATAGGAATCAGGGTTATTTATATGCAACCCCTCCTTGCATGATTACTCCTGGAAATAATAATAATCGTGAAAGGCGTAGCCATAAAGGAGATCATGGGTACATATCTCCACAGAAATTCAACAATGAATGCAATAAAGCAATGAAAATTTTGTACAGAGAATTTCGACAAATTTTACAACTTCCAAGTTCGTAAGCGACAAAAAATTTGCTTTGAAAAGATTTAACGGAAATGTTGGATATGATCATATCTCAAATTTTTAAATCACTCAATTTCTCAAAATTGAGAACGGTGGGGGTTGATGGGCCAAAAACAAAGTTGCTTTCAGACATACCTGAAGGAAAGTTACAAGAATATATGCATCCTCTTTTCTTGAAGCGAAAAGGTCGCATACCAGTGTTATATGTAATAGATCTTATTTTGCATATTTTTTCCTTTTGTAAAAATATTTTCCTGTTTTGAATTGTATTAATCGCAAGACAAGTTTCTGTTGTAATAGCGACACTGGAGACCGAAACTTGTCTACTCTAGTATCGTCACGAGGTGATGATGATGATTGATTGTTATTGTATTATTAAGATTTACTTAACGTGCCTTACCTAAGCCACCTGTATGCCAAGCGGGACTGGGAAATACTTAAAATTTATTTGAGTCCACTTTATGCACGGCTAGGCTAATCAGAGACTGGGCCTACAGTTTAAAGTGTGATCCGAACCACTATGTGCCTCCACCCGGGATTATAAGGCGACGACGTTACCGCTGATCCATTGAGGAGGCTCCGATAGCATAATCGTGTATGATACGAGTGAGGTCCTCAATTCCGTTATCATGGCAACTGAAACGTTCTTTGGCGGTCTGCCATTGGGTCAGAACCGACATGACATTTGCAGGACGTAAGCGTCAGAATCAATTTTGCTCAATCGAAGAGTGGAGTCAGGACACGGGCGTTGCTTATCTCCCTTGTACGTACACTTTTACCTTAATGTCATTTCCTCTAAAAGCTTAGCTCTGAAGTTTTCCTCTGAGGATCTGGTCCTCTCTTTTTTGAACCTCGTCAGCGACTCCGGAGGATGCTGCAACTTCTCGAGAGTTTCTCCGAAACTAAGGTCAAGGCTTCCAAAGATGGAGAGATTCTTCGAGGATGAACTTCTAAATTTTCTTGTTTCGTCGGAAAGTGGCCGATAAGGGGTTTCAAACTCGTCGTTATAGTGCATTAACTTATCTTCTGTTTGAGATGCTTCCTTCTTCGCTTCGGGGGCAGAGTTGAAAGGGGGCATTTCCATTAAAAGCAATTTCCAATTTTCATTTAACGTCGTTCAAACTTTACTGTTATCTTACTGTGCACTGTACGTTCTGAGCTGTCCACCTCAATAGAAGTGTTCTTCTGATGCTACAGACCTGGAAAGGATGTATGAATTCAATCAATTTATATCCTTTCTGTGTTTTCCAATATGTCTTTCAAATCCAGCATAAATTCTTAATAAAACAGGTTGATTTATTGCTCCAGCAGTACAAAACAATACTCTACATATCCAGATTCTGATTGTACTACCACTCTCCTCAGTGGCGTACCAGGAAGAGGGTAATGGGTTTCACAATCCCCACCCTTTTGGTCCAACCTTATGTAAAAAAATAACCTACATACTGAATATTATTTTGGGAATTTGATGTTGCTTTTCAGCCCCTCTAGCTTAATGACGACGACGATGATGACATAGGAAGCTAGCACAATTTTGAATTGTTTTATCTTATTTAGCGTCCTCTTTCTGCCACTTTGGCTAATCGCGACGATGAGGATGAGTGAAAATATGATGGAATTGATGAAGGGACGCTCGCAAAGAACACCCACGCATAGGTCGGGATTCAAATCCAGGTGTCGTAAAGAGTTCTGCTATCTATTCGGCCACGGAGGTCAGCGTATAAATATAATGAAACGTCAGTTGCTTATCCAGGATTCGAGTAGATATGCTAACTGGTCGGAGACTGTAGCAGAATCATTTTCGCATGATCTGAAAGTCGGTAAGACTTTCGATCATGACTGTACGTACAATGATCACCCAAAGTCAGCGGTTTTTGTTGTTCTTCTATTGTAACGCTAATTCATTGCAATATGATTCTTAAGGAAAATTGCAATGTATTTTGCGATTCTGTTCACCAACAACTAATTATTACGATAATATTCTTCTTTATATCGCTCTTTCGAGGTCCAAATTTCCTCCAAGCAACATTGGTTCCAGACTGTCCCTGAAGGCACCATCTCTTAGGTCACCTTTGTAGGAGAGTTATTTGTAACAGCCTGAATAAGCCGCCAATGTTTTGCTTTCTCTGAATGTTGCAAAAGCAAATAAGTTGCGTCCTGGTAGAGGGAAAAACACCGTCACCCCAGTAGGCTAATGCGGTTCCTCAAAAGATTGCTCTCAAAAGAACGGTCCATCCTCATCTCGCTTCAGTGCGGTACCCGGGGGAAACGTAAGTGCATATCGTTGCGTTAAGGTCGAAAATATGTTCCACCTTCCCGGAGACAACGAAGGATCGCCTCAGGAACTCAAAACTTAGTGCCGGACAAAACTCATCTAGTAAGTGGTGTGATTTTTGGCGCTAGAACATGTCGGAAATTATTTCAAAACGTGAGAAAATTGATTCATTACTTTAGAGATCTTGTTCGCTTCACAATTCGCCGTGCAAAATCTGCTAAAGAAATTCCGCAGGGTTCAATCCACTGTTGTATATTGTAAGTTTCCAGGCTCGGTGGGCGAATGCTTTAAATGGTCGACTCAGGATCTAGTCACCGAAGTTCCCGGGTTCAAATCCCGGTGTTCTTTCTGATTGTCCTTTCGTCAGTTTCAGGAAATCATCAGCCGACCTCCGCGGCGGAGTGGTCAGTACAGCGCGCTACGGCGCCAAAGGGTCCCGGGTTCAAATCCCGGTCTGGACATGAGTATTCTTTGAGAATGTTCCTTATCAGTTTCATCATATCATCACTCATTATCACCTTTGCGATTAGCTAAAAATAGCAGAGAGGCGAAGTAAAGAAAACGAATCAATCAAATAAATTGTCACTCCCCATCAGCGTCGCGATTAGATACAAATTCAAGAAAAGCGACGCTAAATAAAAAAATATATGTGTGCAGATGAAAGGTGCAAAGGAAAGGGAGAAATGTCACCTGAACCTACTTTCAATGTGATCTTTTTGATTACCTAGTCTTCGATGCAAGAGAGATGTTGGTGAAGATTACAAAGGTTGAAAATAACAGCACTTTCTCGGCACAAAGTGACTGTGTCGAGGAGAAAACTCGTTTCTCTGAGGATGACATGAAAATCGATATTCCTCGTTTCTCCTGTGGACTCTTCAGATGCAATTATGATTATTCAGTCTATCGATGATCACAGACTCACAGCCAATATGCGAAGAAAGTCGGGAACAGTTCTGTGCATTTATTCAGTGTCCCGAAACAAATGTCGCAGGCTGGTGGAAGTAAATTTCCGGAGTAAATCTCCATAAACCGACAAAGTTTCTTCTCTAGCGATATTTTTTCTTCAAATTAAGATTTTAACATACCACGTATTTACTTTACATATATGTTGTCCATCTTTTATTTAGCGTAATGGTAACGTCGTCGCCTTATAATCAATGGGTCCCGGTCCGATACCCGGTGGAGGCACATTACAAAGTAGTTCGCATCCCGCTTTAAACTGTAGGCCCGGTCCCGATTAGCCTATCTGTGCAAAAAAAGTGGACTTAAAACAAAAATTCGAACATGTTTCATTTTCGACTAGCTATACGAAGGACGCAGGAAATAATTATCCACGCACAGTAGAGTCTCGATAATTGGAGGGGGACAAGACCGAGACTGTCTGTAATGACATAAGACTCACACTATACGGAAAAGCCAAGGAAAAATCGGAAGAGGCGAAAGAAAACTACTTTCTCCCATACTTGTTACAAGATCGGCCAATCGAAGACTTCTTGATTTAATTATTCTAATAATATCAGGGGATGAATGTAGATTATGTAACCTTCTTCACTCTTCTATTGTCTCATAACTTTTTGGTTCATATTTTCAAAATATTTATTTTAAAAAAAAATATTTATTTACGTTCCTCTTTTAGTGTAATGGATCACGTTACACATCCTTGCAAATCTACAGGCATAAGATAGAATTTACACATTCATTTACTCAAAAAATACCTGTTTCGAATATTCACTAATCCACTGCTTCCTGTATTGAATTTTCTTTGTTCGCAAATTGTTATAGAATTTTTGTAACACATAATAGTAATTGCCTCGTTCGATGGAATTATAACTGTTTTGTGCAAGCCAGTATTTAAAATAAATATAATATTGGTAAGAATTATGTACTTCTATAAACAGCTCACCAACTCAGTCTTCTTGTACTACAAGAGTTCAATGTGGAGATAACCAAACGAGAAACCTTCCAGTGTCCTAAATTATTTCTTCGTATAAACATGTATCGTGAGTGGGGGGTGATGTGATCAGCATCACGCCCCTGACCGCCTTTACCCCCCAGGGTTTCCCCCAGGTACCCATGTTATTCGACGCTGGGTGGGCGCACTCACGACCGGATCAAGAAAGTGTGGGGCGTTACCCCCACACCCCCTATACGCCTTCATGGCGTGGTGCTAAGCACAGGGGAACACTTTACCTTTTTTTTTTTTTTTTATAAACATGTATCATTATATTTATTATATCCTACATTTTTTTATCCAACAGCAAATACTGTTAAATACTATTAAGTATTTATTTTACTGTCAATTATGCGATAATCAAAATTTGTTACCACTGACTCCATAGATGACATCTGAGAAAATGAAACGATAATTGTATCCCGGAAAAATTTACATTTCAGTACTGTTTTGTTTTGGGTTTAATATGATCCATGGCAAAGTTGAAAGTTTACTCCAATCTCCATGAATACTTGGTGGATCCATGACATCCTCCCGGTAATTGGTTGATTTGTTGGTTGATTTGGTGTTTTAAGTCCACTTTATGCACAGTAAGGCTAATCGGGACTGGACCTACAGTTTAAAGTGGTACCCGAACCACTCGTGAATCCACTGCCGGTAATTGGCACACGGATTGTAATGATTTTTTTTAGTAAAATTGAAATCGCCAACACGACCTCGGTGCATGTATGTAATCTCAATTGCTCCTTATACCACTTCCATACATTTCAGACTGTACTCTACCCGTTGTTCACTACACCACATGTATTATAGAGTGTGAGAGGAGTAACGCCAATTGATGTGAGAAGACAAAATATTTCCAGAACAATTTTCTCCTGAATTAAAATGTAGGCAGCGAAACGCTTCTTGTGTAGGTGGGTTCGTCTCAGGGTGAAGAGGATGTTTGTCTACATACTTCCGGCTTTACACACTGTGTGCAACCTCCACATCTACCCGTGTTTTCCTCCTCTGTATCCTCCCTCTTTGTTTCTCTGTTTCAAAGGATTGCTCAGTTTACCTCGTAACAATAAACAGATAACATGTTTCTCTGGGAATCTATCTAACACGGTTTTTGCTCGCTCCAATTCAAGAGAAATTTCAGTGGAAATTATTCTGTTATTTCCGCGACAGCCAGCGAACTGAAACACGTCAGTCCCAATGATTCAATTTCAACATTTACGTTACTATACGTTCACGTGTGCAGAAGTTTAACACTAACCACCAGTAGCGACAGTCTCGTGAATTTGGTCTGTGGCTGTGATAGAAGAGTAGTTTTCTCTTGGTATTTTGAAACCGTCGATATTCTTTTGATTCTATTTGTTTGTTTTAATATGGTGGGTACTGAACCTGGTAAACTTTAGTTGTTAACAATTTACGGTAAAAAGAAAATGTAATCCCCGTCCCCCACCAGCTGCTTACAATGCTCGCAAAGTTTGTCGTCAATTTAGATTTCTGTCGAGAAAAGAGGCGATGAGGATGAGTTAGTACGCAAACTTGAATCTGTATTATTTACGTCGCATTTCTTCTACTATTAGATAATTGCGATGATGAGGATGAGTGATGACTAGATGAAATTGATGACTAGAGACACTCACAACGAACACCAGACCGAAAATCTAATCCGGGATCTTCGGTAACGTTGTTTAAAGAAGTTTGCCTCCTGCAAAATTATGTTAATCGCAAAACCAAAGCTGAGGGTGGGGGGGGAGAAGTATTCAATTTCGTATCGGTTACTTAAAACAATTTCTTATTTTCTCTAGATAAAATGTCATCTGTATTCATTCCCCAATCGACTTACAGTTGTACTTTAATTTTGGAATATTATTTACGAAGCGCGTTTACAAATTTAAGGATCCTCACGTAGTACTTAATAATAAGTAAGTACATTCATCGGCAATAAAACTGGGACACCGAGATCCTGAAATACCTACTTCTCTGCAATGCGTTATGTGTATTGTCTAACTCTGCGGCCATGATCAAACTTCAAAGTTAACTTTTCAATAACATGTTCTGCTGTAGTCGCAGAATTAGGCAATACACATAACGCATTGCAGGGAAGTGGACATTTCAGGATCTGAGTGTCCCATTTTTATTGTATGTATTTTGCATATTGCATATAGTTTTCATGTCTATGTAGGCAAGTGGGAATGACCTATGACGGCGGAATTAAGAACCATACACATTAATTTCGTGTTACGTAGCTTTTCATAATATTACATATTTTCCGTTTTATGTTCATATGTTTACATGGTATGTTTATGGTACAAGCGTTCAAAATATGATTTCTCCAAAAATTCTAGAATTCTTACCTAATTGTGGCAGGCTATTCATCTTACTCTCTATCAATCTTGTATTAAGACACCAAAATCCACTCGAGTCTAAAAAAAGAAAATAGAAAAATAGCACGGGAGAGAAGGAAATGATAGAACACCATCAAACATATGACTACAATTTTAATATACTTATATTAATGATTCCAATGATTTTTATGCAAATTCACGTAAATATTTCGCATGTTTAAAAATCCAGGCCTTAATGATAACCGTACTTTTTTTTTTTAATTCAACGACATTTCGGAGGGAGGATGAACCCCGACAAAAGCACTTTAAATACGCCACTGCCCCAGGAAGCAATTTTCAAGGAAACACTAGGCTTAAAGTAATTGGGGAAGATTATCGTGCGAAAGTGCTATGCATAAATAAAAAATACCAGTGGCGGGTTGAGGCCCTGATAAGGTTCTTCAGAACGTGCTACCCAGTCGTTTGTTGGACTCGCTTCATAATTCATCACAGACCCTCGGGCGCCGTCGACTGGAAATATTTATGAATCGCTGGAAAGCAACTCATTACTGCAGCTCTGTAGGTGGATTTGCTTGTCATCGTGTTCGAATTCGTTCTTCTGGAAGCTCTCAGAAAGAAACAGTGCTTAATTAATTGGGGAACCGTCTCTATCGATTTCATGCGGTTATGGTAGTACCCATGGTGCGATTTGAGCTTTTTCCTGGGGTTCGGGGTTGTTTCTAATTATAAATTAGTTTAATATCATCCATTTTATGTAATTCATTGTACTTCTCTTTTTAATTTCAATTATAGTTTCATTCTGGCTTAAATCTCCTTAGTTAAATTTCACATATGTATTTATTAAAGAGAGGTAAAAATATTCCGCTAGCCCTTGAGGGGTTTGTGGTTGGATGTTGGTTGGTGGTTCGAAGTGTGTAAATTTGTTTAATGTAATTTAGATTACAGGGTTTTGCTTTTTAATAATGTTGTCCGGCCAAAGTCGTGTCAGCTGTAGTGGTTAGACGAGGGTCCATAAAATGGAGGATTGATTGGCTTAATTGTACTAATAATTTCCTTTTAGTTGTTTATATTTTATTTGTGAGGTGAAATTTTTAATATACAGGGCGAGTCAAAAGTCCCAGGACACCCTAATAAGTATAAAACGGAAGGAAAAAATAAATATCTGAGGTCGCAAGCAAAGAATGGGGCTGGGGGCGAACCTTTTGAGGTAGCTCAGGAATGTGGGCGCCATCTTGGATCCAAGTCAAAATTTTCAAATGAGAAGGGGGTCATGTGGCATATCAAAATGCATTGAAATTACCAATGCATTACCAATTATAATTATTAATTCTAGGAAAGTGATATGTTTAGACTAGGATTTGATACTCTAGTATTATTATCGCTGTTAATTGAGCTTGAGTAGTATTAATTATGATCTTGAAACTCAAAGAATTTGGCGTATTTGTGATTTCATTTCGGAAAGGAGTTTCTTTATATATATATATATATATATATATATATATATGCAAATTTGTGTATGTTCCCAGCCAGTAAACTAAACTATTGCCTTGCGGTTCTAAGTACTTTATAACATTGGTTCTAACTTTGTTCATTAAATCTTATGAAAACATTTACACGTAATTTAGAAACACTTACTGTATTTTACATTCTAAGAAAACACAAACTCATAACAAAGAAACAGGTATCGAACAACTAGGACAAAAAATTGACCGAATTTCTATTGCCAAGTTCAATAATGTCCATTCTAACCTACCAACGAGTTTCTTGTGAACACCTTAAGCAGTGCCGGCTCGTGGTCTGGGTCTATGGATGTGCACCTTGGCCTCGCGTCCAGAAGAAGTGTTGTTATTCCCACTCAATTATTCCTGCCCGTTTCTGCTAATCGCATTTGCAATCCACCTTTCTCGGATAATGAGACAATAGCAGTTATATTTTATGAAAGTTTAAAAAAATAAGGTTTATTACAAAATAGAAATACCGTAGTGATTTTTTTAATCGATCACGAGAGAAGATGTGTTGTTTGGTCTCTTTCGTGGCCTGTAGAAAATTCAGCATTCGACGACCTGACAAAATCACTCGCAACGCTATACCGATAAACTGCTATGATTTGTAAAGGATAGCAGAATTTTGTGTAATTGCCGTGTTTTAATAATGTATATTGTCTTTCTTCAATGTAAATATGTCCCATCAGAAACCCAAGTTTAATACCACATAAACATTTCATCGTACACTTAAGTTAATTACCATTTTTAATGTACATATTCACTTTAGTCATTGTAATGAGGATCCTCAAAACCCTAATCAAATGCAACTAGTTCTTGCCAGCACCTCTACAAAAATTATCTCAAATCAGTGACATAATAGTACAAGTTACAGATTCTCGTATGCACTGAATAAAGAATTGGATTGACTGTTCTGTGACAAGAATACAAGATTAAACTCTGATTATTTGAAATTTTCGTTGAACTTCTAAATACAAGTCAGAGCGTCTAAATGCACCAATTCCTAAAACAATGTGAATCTTTTTAATTCAAACCGCTGACATTTTATAAAACTATTTTTCTAGCACCTGTATCAACGTATTCCACTCATCGCAATAATACGCTCGTCACTACACGCCACGCCCCTTCGCTTCCTTTCCCGCCCACCCGTCATTCGGATTTCAATGCTTTGCTCAGAATCGCGTGGTGTGAGCGAGATCAAAATTTCCCTTGCTAATGGCCGCGTGCACCAACGCCGATTATTTCGAAGTTCAGATGAACGAGATCAATTTTAATCCACTCCAAATTAACTTGGTTTAATGATTTGCATTGCACCAACGAAAAACGACGATCACGAGATTCCGTTCAACTGATCCGAGATTAATTTGTAAGGCTATACCTGATTGGTTGGCTAAAACAAATGACAATCAAGAACCCCACAGAGTAGTTTGATGTGGTAAAGTATCAACATGTAGGAGAAGAAAATAATTCGGGCTGCAAACTTCTCTGAATTTGAGAGATGTACTAATCAACCTTGTCAACGTGTACAAGGATGTAGTAGAGTGTAAAAAAACATAATATTAAAAAAGAACTGACGGCACAAGACAAAAGTATAAGGATTAAGCATGGAACCTTCTTCAACGGGACTTTAATGCCTTACGAAATGCATTCGATTTTGAGAGAACAGCGTACGTACGCTACCTCGCCCGCTCAATAAAGATATGTTATTATTAATACTTATTACTGTACTGTGGTAAGTATTTGAATTTCTAATTTCTTAATTCTTAAATATTTATATTGGCGTCTCGTGCAAATAGCCCGTAACATGTATTTTCGTAAATTTATACAATCATATTTCGAACACCATGTAGCAATATCGTTATTGGTCTGTTCTAATTTACCTTGAACTTGCAAGTAATATATGACATTTATATATGTTTTGTGTTTTGGGATAGAAAGTAGAGTATTTTGAAACATTACGACTTTGCACCACAGAACCACAAATTATTATTATTATTATGCCAGTTTTTAGTTTACACAGTTCTCGAATTATCAGCATTGTACATCCAACATCTCTAGTGTTTGCAAGCCCTCGATATCACTTTCCGCTCTTTTTATATTAAAAAACAACTGCCTGCAGCCGAAGCGTCAGTATCGTGAACCAGGATCAGACACCAAAACGGTGGTGAATGGCCGATCAGAAGATAAACTCGTTTTGATGTTCCTAGATCCCGATCAAGTGTTGAACCGTCTTCGTGCAATGGAATTTTCCAGTGATCCTTTCCCGATCCGAGTTTAAAATTTGATCCTCGTTCGTGCACTCGGCCATAAGAAAAATATCCCTCAATTTGCAATGATGCATGGGTTGTTCTCGACTCCATCACACGGCAAGGAGTGGAAAGATTGCAACACTACATGACGAAGAAGGAACAGCGCATGTCCGTTGCTACTATGTCACAATTATTTGTGCGAAGCGAGTCCGAAAGCCCTTGATCCAAGAAGCCATAAGATCCTTTCTGCTTCCTCTACCTACCGTCGAACACAGCGCCATTTCAATGTGCAGCTGTGTGCACTTCCCAATTGCGTTCATGCCCATTCGTCACGAGTTACTCAGACAGAAAAGCTGTCGTAAGGAAGTAAATGTAAGGTGTGGCCCGGGAACATTTGCTGTTTTGAAGAAATGGCTTTCAATGAATAAATATAATAAAAATCAATTGCATTGCACATTTATTTGGGTGTGTACGTGACAGTGCGCGAATAGGCAGCAGCCGCTACTGACCTTAAGACATGTAAATTAACGGCACTATGCCATGAAAACTTTAGTGGAAAAGAGCCTGCTGTTGTCTCGGCTCGGTGAGACAGTTGGCCAGTTGCAGCATGGTGTCCTTCTTTAATCTACAAGGGTGCATACTTTCCTACAGGAATATATTTTATGATTGAACCATTAATAGAAACTGATTTTTCAATTGTATTTGTTATGTAATTTATAAATGATGTACTACATGTTTTCAATTCTATTTTTCAATTTTTTGTTGGGGGGGGGGGAATACCCACCATTAATTTGCACACTGGCAGTCCCTCTCCACATTTTATTGAGCACAGTACCCTTTTGAAAAGGTAGTTATATTCGCAGATTATTGCAAATGCATTATCATGCGAAACAAGCTTCCAGCTGACCTGGAATAGCGAAATCAAATCAGGAATTTAAAAAATGACCTCTACATATGCATAGCTCCGTTCTCTGCCATTGTGGTCGCTCTCACGGGTCATGTTTTATGCACCACTCTTGGTGTCTGGTACGTACATGGACCGTTAAAATTTACTCGGTAACATCATGTAGGCTATGTATGTATGTTTGTGCGTGTGTAATGGTGAAGGTACCCCCACTGCACATTGTATTCGTATTTGAATTTTCATTTAGCGTCACTCTTCTTCAGGTTAGTTGCTAGTCGCGACGATGAGGATGAGGGATGATATGATAAAATTGGTGAAGGAACACTAACCAAACATGATGTAAAGGTATATGGGGGATCCGGACTTTGTGGAAGTGATGTGAGAAGTATCACGCTCCGGAGGCCTTTACCCCACAGGTACCTACTTTTTAGAGGCTGGGTAAGCTTTAGAGTTTCTCCATGGTTGGGAACATTACCAACTGAAATCTTCCCTCCCTGGAATCTCACGTGATAGTCAGACCCCCTGGTGACGACTTTTTAAAACAATAATTCTTTTCCTATATTATTTTCCTTTTTATTACTCATTTTTACTCTTCACTTTTCAAAACGACAATCACAAACATGGCAAAATCCATGCGATTGAGGTGAGGTAGGTTTCCGTGGTAACCATTCCACTCCTAAATTTCTCTTGAGGTAGCCAGTTGCTTACTAGGCATTAGGAAATATCTGTAAGCAGAAAACAAAAACCGCCATTAGTTCCAGAATTTATGAGCACCCTGCAACTGTTCACTTAGTTTGAAATATTCCGTCAGTACTTTTCCGCACACAACGCCTGTAGAATGGAAAAGAGGAATGTTTCCTCGGATTCCCCAGCGACACAGCTGCAGAAGTAAAAGCAATCCGAGCAAAGGCCATCAGGCGTCGAAGGGGACTGAAGGGATACGGACGTCACTCTCTTATTTCCGTGTAATAGCACTTGATAATGCAGACGCCGTAATTACTTCGGCGGCGGTGGTTTCGATTATGTCGCCGTGATGAGACAGTGATAGAAAACCGCTGCTCTTATTTTCCATCCTGGCATCACCGCGACAGTGGAACATTTGAATACAACCAGAAGAAAAGTTAACGAGTTTATGCTCAGGTGGTGAAGTTGAGCATTTTCATTTTGTTTATTTTCCGTCGCTCATCCAAACCTGGGGTTATGGTAATGATGATGGTGGGCCCTAGCCCAGGATTCGAACTTAGGATCTCTGGCTTCTTGGCGCGTAACGATAGCCACTCTATCCCAGCGGCTAGTACCGAGCGGCACATCAATATTGTCATCAAGTGCTCTTTTCATAGGCCAAAAAGGTTCCAGTCCTCTTCACAAATCTGTTAGCAATAGTAACCCAAGTGATAATTATCCAACGTTAATCATTACAGAGCTTCGAAAATTATTGCTGTGTGTATATATACTCATTTACGATCGTGCGTTCGTTTGTGTGTGTGTGAGTGATGGTGTGTGTTTGTGTGTGGGGGGGTCTGTGTATGTGTGTGTATGTACAGGATGGTATTAGAAAGGGGTATGGTATCTCTATCCTCCCTCTGGATGCAACCTCTGGCTCCTTGGGGAAATTCATATATGTACAAGTATGTGTAGTGTGTGTGCATATATACATATACCCGTGCGTCCATTTCGATCTGCAGCCGAGAGATCGGGAGAAGCGTGGCGGGCGGCACTGACGGAGATGCCGACATTTGCGGCCTGAAATGCCCGCTTATTTTTATGGACATATGCAGACATTTATATAAATATTGCAAAACGAGCACTAACCTGTGTTTTAATTTTAGTAGCTTAGTGACTGTATGTGCCGATGATTTTGACACGCCCACCTCTTGTGAAACACGGCGTAGAGGTTTGTTTGGAGAACGTTCTAACGCTGCACCAATATCATCGAGTTTTGCTTCGGTTAGAATCCGTCGTTTTTGCTTAGGTGTTTTAAAATTTAACGATACAGTTTCTCGTAATTTAAGGACAAGTTATCTAACCGTATCTCTGTGTGGAGTTGAAACGCATGGGAATTTCTGTACAAATTACCTACACACGTCTCTACACGAGTTTGTTTTCACGTAGGTACGTGTCATACATAAAAAATCTTTGTTCTAACGTGAATCTTGCAGCTGGCATTCCAATCGTCTCACTGACACGTCACACATACACACTACAATAACACAAACAAGTAACTGCAAGTAACCAAGAATAACACTCTTGCGCACAGTACGAAATTAACACGCTCTTGGTTTACATTGCTCGCCACTATATTTACAACTCTGTCTTCATCTAGTCGCGAAGGAACAAAAAACTCGAGCTCGGATATTTCGGATTGCGAGGAAGCTCACGAAAACCATTCACTTTTATCGGTTTCGTCTGCAGTGTAATCCTGATACAGTGTTGCACATTCGAAACCTCCAAACGATTCCCATCGCCACAAAACTCTTTCAAGGATATAAACTTAAGCAGGACGTTACTGGTCAAAACCATGATTAAAATGCTTTTTTATCTGTGGCTCTTAACATCGTTTCTATAGCGTATTTATTTGTGTATATAAGAGCAGAACTTGGATGAATTACAGAACTTTTGCGTGTTATAACACAGGTTAGTGATCGTTTTGCAATATTTATATAAATGTCTGCATATGTCTATAAAAATAAGCGGGCATTACAGGCCGCAAATGTCGGCTTCTCCGTCAGCGCAGCCCGCCACGCTTCTCCCGATCTCTCGGCTGCAGATCGAAATGGACGCACGTTATATACCGGTACAGACTAGGGATGGCCAAACGGATCCGGATCCGAAAAATCCGGATCCGGATCCGAAAATTCCGGATCAGGATCCGAAAATTCTGGATCCGGATCCGGGTCTGAAAGTTTCGGATCTGGATCCGGATCCGAGAGTTCCGGATCCGCGGATCCGGATCCGGGTCTGAAAACTTCGGATCCGGATCCGGGTCCGAAAGATTCGGATCTGGATCCGGATCCGAAAATTCCGGAACCGGATCCGTGTCTGAAAGTTTCGGATCTGGATCCGGATCCGAAAGTTCCGGATCTGGATCCGGATCCGAGAGTTTCGTATCTCAATCCCATTATAATATTACCACACCTTAAAAGGTATTATGATCTTCGATTACAAAGAATTTTTTCGTTGCCATTGAAACGAATATGTATTCATTCGAATGTATTGGAAATGAAAACACACATAAATGTGAGACATTCCATTCCAGGATGAAACCTTTAACACATATAACAAGATAGAAATGTTATACAAATATTATACAATTGTTCTACAGTTACAGTTTTACAAATTAAAATAAAACATTATAATATATGCAGTGTTAAATAATTACAAAGTGCAAGACTAACAAGGGAGGTTATCTAAGTGTACCCCTCCGATTTCCATGAAACTTGGCAGTATAGTGGGGCCCAAAGGAAGAATTACGTGTTTTTTTCAGCTAAGAAACGGTTTTAGGGGGCAAAACCCCCTCAAATGTCAAGGTGAGGACAAATTGAGGTGAGGATCTGACCCCTGTGTCCCCGTCCAATTTCCATGATACTTGGCAGGTGTGTGTATAAACGGGCCCAAATGAAGAAATACGTGATTTTTTTTTGTTTCAGATAAAAAAACTGTTTTATGGGGAAAAACCCCCTCAAATGTCAAGATGAGGACAAATTGAAGTGAGGATCTGACCCCTGTGTCTCTCCGATTTTCATGAAACTTGGCAGGTGTATAGTGAGGCCCAATGGAAGAAATACGCGTTTTTTTGTTTCGGCTAAAAAACGGTTTTATGGGGCAAAACCCCCTCAAATGTCAAGATGAGGACAAATTGAAGTGAGGATATGACCCCTGTGTCCCCCTCCGATTTCCATGATACTTGGCAGGTGTGTGTATAAACGGGCCCAAAGGAAGAAATTTTTGTTTCAGCTAAAAAACGGTTTTACAGGGCGAAACCCACTCAATTGTCAAGATGAGGACATATTGAAGTGGGGATTTGACCCCTGTGTCCCCCTCCGATTTCCATGAAACTTGGCAGGTGTGTGTATAAACGGGCCCAAATGAAGAAATACGTGATTTTTTGTTTCGGCAAAAAATTTGTTCTAGGGGGCAACCTCATCTCAAATGTCAAGATGAGGACAAATTGAAGTGGGGATCTGACCCCTGTGTTCCCCTCCGATTTCCATGAAACGTGGCAGGTGTATAGAGGGGCCCAAAGGAAGAAATACAAGTTTTTTTTTTTGTTTCGGCTAAAAAACTGTTTTTGGGGGCAAAACCCGCCTCAAATGTCAAAATGAGGACAAATTGACGTGAGGATCATCTGACCCCTGTGTCCCCCTCCGATTCTCATGAAATTTGACAGGTGTATAGAGAGGCCCTATGCCCCCTGTTTCTTCCTATGCCATATTTACGTGGTTTCGGGGTCAGATCCCCACTTTAGTTTCTCCTCATCTTGACATTTGAGGGGGGCCTCTATACACCTGCCAAGTTTCATGGAAGTCGGAGGGGGAGACTTAGACCTCCCTTGTAAGTGTATTAATTAATTACAAATCGCGCACGCGCACACACACACTATATATATTGAAAACAAATAGTCAAATCATAAACAATATAATATCTATACTTTTATTTGGTATAGATAGTTTCGAGATATCTGCATATACGGATGACATAATTTGCTACACAAACTCACAAACTCAAACTTAAATCCTATCGTATTTATCTAAGCTACATCCCGGCGTGACTCGATCCAATACCTTACCCGACGTCACACTACAATATATATATATATATTGAGTTGGTGTTTTAAATCCACTTTATGCACAGTAAGGCTAATCGGGACTGGACCTACAGTTTAAAGTGGGATCCGAACCACTATGTGCCTCCACCGGGTATCGAACATACATACATACATATATATATATATATATATATATATATATATATATATATATATATATATATATATATATATATGTATATTAGCAGGTAACAATATGTTATAAGCACATTCTTACTTTCCAAAGAAGCGCAAGTGGGATGGCAAACGGATCCGGATCCGAAAATTCTGGATCCGGATCCGAAAGTTCTGGATCCGGATCCGAAAGTACCGGATCCGAAAAATTTTAGGATCCGGATCTTTAGGATCCGGTACCAACCGGATCCGGATCTGGCCATCCCTAGTACAGACACACACACCAAGGCCGGCGCTAGTCCTTTAGGCCCCCCCCCCCCCGTCATTACGCAGCAACGGGAAATTTAAAATCAATATATTCCTAAGTAAAACATTTAACTATAAAATAAATAATGAGACTTGTTACGCTATTTAAATACTATTAAGCACAAAAGGATATCTCGCTCGACCACAGTTCAACTTTTAAAAATGCGACCCAAATTTTATATTATTATACTATATTTTATTAGAACTCTCTCTCTCTCTCTCTCTTTCTCTAAAATAGGAATGCCATGACGAAGATTGAGGGATAACGTTGAGATGGATCTAAAGGAAATCGGTACGGATGGAAACATTGGATTGATCTTTCCCAGGATAGGAACAGGACAAATGGAATATTACATGTAATTCTTTTAAAAAGAATTACATGTAATATTCCAGGATCTCCAGCGTGGGTGATATAAGGTCTGAATTCTTCCCTGCGTTGTCCCCACATAAAGCGGCTCTTGGGTTCACTCAGCCTCAAATTAATGGGTACCTGGGGACAACCCTGGGAGGTAAAGGCGGCCGGAGAGTGGTGCTGATCACATCACCTCCAAAATGGCCGAGATCGAGAATGTGTGTGGGCCTACCCCCACATCCCCTAAATGTGCCTTCATGACATGGTGCTATGTGCACTGGGAATTTTACCTTTACCTTTGCATGTAATATTCTTTTTCGTATAATGCTATCTTGCATAAAATGGAAACAAGCGTGTTTCAGACATGATAGATCGAAGATAGTATTTTATTAGCCTTAATTTCCAAAAAAAACTTTGTTCGCCACTGTTACCGAAAAAGTTAATAAATTCAAAGTTCTACACTCACATTAGGAGCATTACCCTTTATCAGTTTAAGGTGTCCTGTGGTGTAATTGTTTTATTATAGCCGAAAGCATTTTTAGTTCATCATTTAATTCAGTAGCCTTCATGTATTAACATTCCGGCAAGTTTTAAACACTTTTCAGACAAGAAATCATATGGCATGTCTTTATGCTTACTAATGTCATAAAATAAATTGAAAATTCACTATGATGTTTAAGCTGCTCAAAACATTCTCTTAGATCTGAAATAATCGTCCTGGACCTGGCAATAAAAATCAACTTTGTACCGTTTTGGTGGATCTTCAACAGTTTCGTCATACTGAAACTGCTTCTTCTTTCGATTTCGGCCCTGTACAGTGTTGCCTATCTTTGGATCATCTATATCTAAATTCGATGCCAATGCTTTCTCATCAGCCGGGACTCACAGGTCGCCCCACCCCCCAACGACTCCACGAGAGGAGGGAGGCAGGCCCTGCCAGGCTGCCAAGTGGCGTCTAAGAAACTTTGAAATTTTTCATCACTCCTGCTTTTTTCAAAGCGCTGATATGTTTGCAAGAAATCATGTAACAGCATCTAACACATCGTAGATGACATTTGCTCATTTCATTACGTGGAGTAAAAAGTTATACCAGATAACTAGTGTGTAAAGGAATGTAAAGCCACGCAACTGGTTAGTAATACACTGAGCCTCATGTGCGACCAGGACAGTTATATTGTCGCCAATTATTTGAAGAAGCGCGTCATAAACCTCTCCCACTTGATATCTCAACGGAGTGAAGGCATCGAGTCTGCTTTCCCACCTTGTGGCACTCAGTGGTTTTAAAGTGATTACTGATATGTTCCTTCAAAACGGTGGTTGGCATGTATTAACTTCCAAGTTATACGAGTAATATTAATATTGTAACTTTCAAGTTTTCACACACACACACACACATACATACATACATATGCAAATACCACACTGTGTGTATTAAGAAAACACAACCACAAGCACACATAATATTATATGTATGTGTATTCTCAGTCCAGAAGAGGTGAGTATATGGTACCGTCGCGTCCCCTAGAAGAACATTGCTTATATCTATCCTAGAGCATGTAGTACAGTGGAACCACAAGCAAAAGAACCTGCGCAGACCCGCGACTCCTGTGCACCGTACTCCCGCGTGGAGGGAAGGGGCAGAGTGGAACATGCCTTCTTATGGCGTGAGTTGAACGGAAGAAGGGGGAGGTGCGCGGAGACTTTTCACCGAAGGTTCTTTTGTTTTATACAAGATATTTTGATTTTCATAATTAGTTGATATAATAGTAATTTTTATTTTATAGAAATCTCTTGTGTGAAATGTTAATAATTAAGAAAAGTTAGCATCGCCATTAACTTGAAGAGGTAGAATGAGGAGGCGAAATAACCATATACGAGGTGTGGCTAGAAAAAAAAACCGGACTGTTGCTACAAAATCTTTTATTGGTTATTTTGTACAATACGAACATTATCCCCTTCAAAGTACTACCCTGCACTATCGATACACCGCTCCATACGAATCTTCCATTGCTGGAAGCAGTGCTGGAAATCATTTTCTCAAACCATGTTCATGACCTCCGTCGCTTTTCACAGATTCTACGGTTGTAAATCTGGTTCCTTCCACTGATGATTTGACTTTTGGAAATAAAAAAAAAGGTCATACGGAGCGAGATCCGGCGAATAGGGTGGATGTTCTAACCCTGGGATCTCATTCTTGGCCAAAAAAGTCTTGACTGACAATGCCGTGTGGCAGGAACATTGTCCTGATGAAGAATCCATGACTTGCTTTTGCACAAATCAGGTCGTCGTCTTCTTACTCGCTCACGAACGGTCGTTAGTGCCGTAATGTAATAACGTTGGTTGACTGTTTAACCTTCGGGTATCCAATTAACGTACACAATCCCACGGATGTCGAATCAATTCACTGACATTTGCAATGTTTGATTCCGTTTTCGACGTGCAACGACGTCAGGACGCGAGTCCTCCGCGATCACTTCTCGTCCCTCTTTAAACCTTTGAAACCACTCAAACACTTGCATGCGTGACAAACATTAATCTCAGTACACTTCCATCAACAAACCATAAGTTTCTGTGGCGGATTTTCCGAGTTTCATAAGAAACTTCACATTGATACGCTGTTCCACTTTCATATGTAACATTTTTCCGACGGAGCACAGACATACGGTTCACTTCGCCCTTAAGCTACAGCGGAACTGAGCGCTGTGCACTCTGGGCAATCATACAGTCGATAGGCAGGATATCACGTTATGCACTCATGCACCGCTTGACCTTGACGTGCTTGCCGTTTATCAACAGCAACGTCAATCCGGTTTTTTCTAGCCACACCTCGTACAAAGAATGAGATAAAACAAAAATGGAAAGAAGAATCTGGATGTTAAAGGTTATGTTAGTATGCCGTTCTAAAGAAATAAATTATAAGGGACGGAAGGAAAAGTAGCACTTGTCGCCGGGATTCGAACTCTGGATCCCTGAATTCTCAACTGCTCGACACTTCTCGAACTCCTTCAAGAAGAAACTTGTTCTCGCTTTCGTGTCTGGATTGATTACACGGGTACACGCAAAAAAAAATTGCATATCTTCACGAATATTCAGCATTACTGAAGCATCGTTGAAAGTTTTAATATTAAAATCTTGTGCGGTTTTTCCTTTGATGGTGCCCAATGAAGGATTTATTTGTGGGCGTTCGGTCTTTTGAAACTAGAAAGGACAAGAAGCAAGTTTTGAAAATCCATTAAGGAACTTGAAACAAGAGAAATAAGCAGTGCTTCATTTTTCCCCCGTTTCGTAAAGGGTGTGACGGTTTCGTTATTGCGGTGGGATAAGAGCAACAGGGGAAAATGACGTTTTCCCTTTAGCGAAGACGCCGAGACGAGTAATTTCCAACTTTTAAAGGGAACGCACGAACCCCATGCTCTGTCGATGAAAAGGTTAGTCCCTCCTCCCCCTCGTTGTTTATTTCCCTGTATATGGCGCGCCCTCTCTGTCTCTGTCCCTTCAATTCCCTGTTTCTTTCTTTCCTTGTTTATGTCTGCTCTCTATATCTTTGTCCCTTCCTCCCCTCTCTCTCTCTGTTCCTTTACCTGTTGATGTTGTGCTCTCTCTCTGTCCCTCTCCGTTATCTTCTCGTTCTTTCTCTCTTTCCATCTTTGACTTTTTCTATCTCTGTTCCCCCTCTCTCTCTATGTGTCCCTTTGTTCCACCTCTGCATCCCTGTATATGTCTCAGTGTCCCTGTCATGTCTCTGCCTCTATGTGTCTCTCGGGCCTCCCCGATGGTGTAGTGGTAACTTCGTCGATTTGTAATCAAGGTGTCCCGGGTTCGATGTCTGATGGAGGCACATTTCACAGTGGTTCGGATTCCACTTTAAACTGTAAGTCCAGTCCCGATTAGCCTATCTGTGCATAAAGTGGAATTAAAGCATCAATTCATTCTATGTGGCTCACTTTCTCATTGTCATTCTGTCTACCTCAGTCACTCTTGTCATGTCTCTGTAATTCATTGTGCTTCTTTGTTTATATTCTCTCTCTCTCTCTCTCTCTCTCTCTCTCTCTCTCTCTCTCTCTCTCTCTCTCTCTCTCTCTCTCTCTCCCTCACTATCTTTATATCTCTTTACCATTTCTCTATCCCTCTCCGCGTCACCACCGGCTCCTTTATGTCCACTCAAAATAGCCTACAGGGAAAAAAACGGACACACGAAGGAAGAAAGAGAAAGAGAGAGAGAGAGATTGGGAGACAGAAACAGAGAAAAAGTGACAGAAAGAGTCAAATCCATAAAGAAACAGGATAAGGAAGGAAGGAAAGAGAGTAGCAGAGGACAAGAGAGAGAAAAAGACAAAGAAAGAAAGTGAGAAAGATGGTAGAAAGAGAGATCAAAGGGATGAGAATGAGCGAAAGAGAAGTTAAAATAAAGATAGAGAGAGAGAAGAGAGAATTAGAGAAGTATAAAGAAATAGAAAAAGAAAGAGAAATAGAAAGAAAGAGAGGAAAACAGAGGTAGGGAGATAGAGAGAAAACAGAAGTAAATAGATAGAGATCATGAAAGAAATAAAGAAAAGTAGAGAGACAAGGAACAAAGAGAAAAATAAACAGAATCTGAGTAGACTTCACAACCGAAGCAGAGCCCACCCGAAAATATTTCTTCCTGTTTTCCCCCAAGCGAAAGAAATTATCTGCCGACGCCTATGCTACAACCCTCATCACGAATGAGCATAATATTATCGATCACACCTCCTGTATTCGAATTCGGATTGTGCCCATCGAAGGGCACATGAGGAATGTCGAAATTATATTTTTGCCTAAGAGGTTCTTAAAATAAATAATTCATTGGAGTATGTGGGCGAAGAACTGACAAGGATGAGGGGAAATAATCATTTTCTCCCTCTCACGAAATTTCTGGAGATAATACTAAAAGGTTGTTTCCAAGACAACCAGAACTTCTTAAGGCTACGAAAACACACGAGTCAAAGGAAACAGCGGACGGAATTCAATGTCTTCTTCCAAACTCATTCAGAAAGGTTGCCCACAAACCGGTATAACAAAACCATCTCGCCAGTGAATATTTAATATCCATGAACACGCATGAATCTTTTACATTAATCTTCCGCTGCGCTTTCCAATTGTATTAATAATCCATCGTAAATCTGTTCTAGCGTGCTCCACCATGTATTATTTATTTTAATCTCTTATGTCTGTTTTCAGGCTTTGTCCAACTAGAGATGCCGTGGGATTTCCATTGTATTTAGTTTGTCCATTATGTGAAAAGAGGAGCAGTGTCTCTCGCACAACAACGTAACTGTTCGGACAAATTGTCATTTGTCATTTGTTATTATCATGCCAGCCTCGTGATTGTGGAGGTACAATTCAGAATTTTTGACCACCTCACATTAGACCGTTAGTCCAGCCTATGCAGCAGATTTGAAGCAAAATTTGCAAAAGTAAATCCGCACCAATTCTGAACTTGAGTCCACTATTTGCTTCACGTCCAGATATTATTAGAATAATTATATCAAGAAGACTTAGGTTGGCAGGACATGTGGCACGAATGGGAGAGGAAAGAAGAGTTTACAGGATTCTTCTTGGGAAACCTGACGGTAAGAGACCTGTAGGAATGCCATGACGAAGATTGAGGGATAACGTTGAGATGGATCTAAAGGAAATCGGTACGGATGGAAACATTGGATTGATCTTTCCCAGGATAGGAACAGGACAAATGGAAAGCTTGTGTTGGTGCAGCCATAAACCTTCGGGTTTGAGAAGACTGGAGAGTGAGGGAGTGTGAGCAAGTCTACTTTTTGCACAGAAAGGCTAATCGAGACTGGACCTACAGTTTAAAGTGAGATCCGAACCACTGTGGAATGTGCCTCCACCAGGTATCGAACCCTGGACCCCTTTGATTACAACGACGTTACCACTACGCTAGCGGGGAGGCCCAAAGTCGCAACATATGTAAGTCAAAGTATATACGTGTTTTCCTTAGTTCATTTTAGGCTCTTGAAAAGAGGTTATACCAAATATTGGTATCTTAGAGACTATTGGAGTTAGAGGATTGAAATTCGGTGAACAAAACGACCCAACCTAACATTGTTTTATGCTATGCATAATGCCAATACGATATGTAAATTAATAGCACTTACAACTTCGTCAAAGTGGTTCTATCACTGAAATTACTGAATATTCATGAGAAGAAATCGTTTATACAAAAATATAAAGCCTTGCTATCTTTTTCTGACTATACATAATGTATCAAACCTACAGTAATGCGCTGTACTATTATTTTGAATGTTCGTATTCCTAAATCTCAGATGAATACGTTCAATGGGTTGACAGTAAAGAAGCATTATTTAGCACTGATTCCAAAATATAGTCGTAGATACGCACGCCACAGTGTGTGCCTGAGTGTGGGGGAGACGATATAATATAATCTTCCTTTTAGAAACAGAGCTTCTTGTGCATGTGATATCCCTTTGCGGTGTTGCGGACTTTGAGGGCGAAGGATACCATGTACTAGAATATTGAATTCCTGCATGAGACAGCCAATCGCGTACGTCAGTGAGCTCTTTTTCTTCTTCATTTTCCTCTCTTTTTTCCTTATGTCAAGTTAAACGCATGACAAGCCGATCAATATCGGCCTGCACAAGGCCCGTGGCCACAACATATAAGGAACAGTCCGTTATCGCCTCTTCTTGCAAGATGCGAAGTCTTCAGATATTTTCACTCAAGTTCTACAAGCCATACATACTGATAGAACATGCAAGTTGTGATCTGTTTAGCATATGAAAACTCCATGTACCAAGGCACAACATTTACTTATTTATTTTTTATTATTAACTTCAACAGAGGTATATCCTCGAATGACAGAAGACGTAATAACAATAATAATAATAATAATAATAATAATAATAATAATAATAATAATAATAATAATGACTAGAAATTACGATACAATTACAATAATCCAGTCACAAATTGTATTAATTTTATAAATATAGACATACAGAACAGTTTACAATTAGGATAAAGAAAAAATATATAAGTTATAATCTTCAATATAAATACAGTTATTATGATTATATATCATATGTTCGTACTTTTAGAATTGACTCTAATGTTTTTTTGTGAGTCAAGAATGGCATTGAAAAATTCATTAATCATAATTTCATTATACAAATTCTATAAATCGGGCAGCTCTTGAATTTTTGGGTTTTTTGAATTTTGGGGATGAAAATATTTCTACAACGTAAATTATTATTCTTGAAGACCATGGCTTGATGACACGTGGTCAACGTCCCATCGAGTCCCATCGCCGCTGTTATCTTGCTTTCTTTACAGTAGTCCGCTTCTTTTTCTCTTCATGTAACTTAATTGACCTCTTGGCCCTAGGCAAATACCGAACTTTTTCATTCTCCCATTGGGAATTGATTCCGGAACTGCTTGTGCCAAAGATGAGAACACTAACCATTCAAAAGCTCATAGCTCCAAGTTGTTCCAAAGATATATTTTTCGATATCTGAAGTCTTGAATTTGAAGCTTACACTTTAACCCTCAGAGCTTGACAAACATTGTTTTAAGTCCTCTTTATGCTGTCAGGCTAATCGGTACTGGGCCTGCAGTTTACAGAAGAAACTGAACCACTGTACAATGTGCCTCCATCGGGAATCAAACGAGCGATCTCTTAATTACACAAGTCAAGAGTGTTAGCCGCAGGAATTTATCCAGAATTTTTCCTCCGAGGGTGTACGTTTGTATTGAGGGGTGTGTAAGGGTAAATGTAGAGCCAAAATTATCACAAATTGGGTATCTGTGAAAAATTCTAGAGGATATTGATGAAATTTTGGAGGTGTTAAGAGGTTTTGGGAGTGTATGCATAAATTACTGGTTATCCCCCACCCGGCAAAAATTCACGAATTTTACTCTCATTTTGAGAAAATTAGTACAGTAGAGGCAAGTTCATTTATTTCTTTAGATACCAACTAATACATCTCTTTTGGGTAAGATTTGTTTTTGAAGTCAACTTTAAGCACAAATAGACTGGATTTGCAGTAAAGGGTCATTCCATCATTAATATTGTTTCTACTGAGATCAGAATCACTTGGATGCACAGTAAACTCACCATGAATCGAACTCGGCGAGACTTTATTTGTAGCTCCTACCAACGAACATACAAACATGAATGAAAACTCAACCAGATTGGCGGGGGTATTAGGAAAGCAGCTTTTTCGCACAGACATGAAACTTCAAATAACAGTCCTGGAACAGAACCCATTACTGAAGAAAAACATACTTCATGTGTATATCAATATCCACAAATACACTGAACTTACTTTACATACTGTTGCAAACTAGGAGATTGTGGAGCCAAATATAGGTACTAGGCCAAATATAGGTACTACTCCTTTTTACTATAAATCGTGGAAAGCTCTACAAGGGAAAGCCTAGAGTAATGTGTAAGATTTCTAACATTTACGAAATTTCTAGGTACACCACAATATCTCTGAAATTATTAGATCAGCAGAGAAAAAAATTTGTGGACTGCAAGGCATTTCAACTACTAGTTTAATATTAGAGAGAATGTTCTGCTTAATAGTGAACTCTCTTTGGTAAGTATACTATGTGAACTACTGAGTAATCTGTACCAAAGGCTGCGTGACAAGCTGTTCGAAATTATATTTTCGGACTGAAGGATACATTGACTCAATTCAATGTCCGCCCACCACACACATGTATGAGAAACTTTGAATTGAGCCATTGCATCCTTCACTTCGAATATACATACGTACACACACACACACACCTACCCCCTACACATTACAACTTACCCTGAAGGCATATGAGGGATATGGAGAGGTACGGTTCCGCACATTCACTATCATGGCCATTCCTGGAGGTGATGTGATCAGGTTGCCAACCAGTTACCCCTTTATTAGAGGCTGGGTGAACCACAGAGCAGCTACATGCAGGAACATCGTTGGAAAAATTCCCACCTAAATTACCACTCCGAGAATCGAACCCGGGTCCCCGGGTGGTCGACTGGATAACCAGGGCTACACACACACACACACACACACACACACATATATATATATATATATATATATATATATATATATATATATAAGGGTATAAACCAGGGATATATTATATATATATATATATATATATATATATATATATATATATATCCCTGGTTTATACCCTTAGGAACCAGGGCTCACGATGTTGCACAGGTGGCAATAGGACGCAACCAGAAATATATGCATAACAAGGGTATCTCTCCCTGCACAACGTGGACATACTTTTCCAGTGTGTAGATGAAATGAAGTCGAACATTTTTTCTTGAAGTTTTACTCGTTGGTTTCGACAATATCAGTCCTGGAGAAGTATTCACTATTTTTGCCTATTTTGATATTTTCAAAACTTTATCTAGACTGCATTTTTTGGGGCTTAAGTAACCAAACATAAAACTTTACAGCATCACTAATGCCAAAATTTGGTAAGAAAATCTTCAAAATTTAGTAAGTGGTTGAGGAGGGTCCAAGGGAAGCCAATGCTTAAGATTGTCAACACACTCACTGTAGCAAATTTAGAGCAATTCCATATTGTTATAAATCTTAGGCCATCTTTACTGCTCGTAGTTGGCAACACTGTCCTACCATCGAGCTTCAAATTAGCTGTTCTCAGTTTTTTAAAAGGGCAACGTGGTGTTGTTTCAGAAACCGATAATGCGGTGTCAGTCACAATAAGAGGGTCTCCTGCTGTTAACCATCAGATAATCAATAGCCCATTAAGAACGCTTTTTGCAAATAAAATAAAAGAGGGAACTAACCTCAGTCTACGAAATTTGCGAAGAATTCAGCAAAGGTCATCTCCAGACAACGTGCATATTTCTGCTCCTTTGAAGATTTCGATTATCTTCCCTTGACGTCATCCCGCTTTCGGTACCACCTACAAACGAAATTCGGTGCGAATGGTTTGTCAGTTCCCAAAGGATGGACTCACACTCAAGAATGTACTGCGAAAGATAAATCACTCCCAATTTTCAAAGTCTGGCTAATTTTCTCTGCCTTTCTTGGCGAACGCCTGACATCTTTCAGAAACAGCTTTTTTCAACATGCCTCGTGGCAGTAAAACTTATGTTAGAATTCCTTCCTGAACAACAATTTCAGCGCGAAAAGTATTCACTGTTAGCCTTTGTGGCGCGGCAATCCTCTTTTCTTAATCTCCCTCTCCCTCTCTCTCTTGAGCTCTAAATCTCCCTCTGCATTTACTTATCCTACCTCGCTCATCTCTCGCTCTAAACCTTTGTTATCTTCGTTTCTCTCATTTCCTATCTTTATACAATTTCTCAGTTTTCTTTCTTTCCCTATTTACGCCACTCTCTGATTCTTCTTCTTCCTCTTCATCTCTGTTTCTATCTATATATCTCTTCCTCCCTCAGTGTTACCTCTTTTATTTTCTCTCTTTGTCTACCTACCTCCTTCTCATACTCCTTCCCTCCTCTCCCTCTATTTCTTTTTTTCTCTGCGTGTTTCCTCTTTGGTGTTCTTCCTTCTTGTTATCTTCCTTTCTCTATCTTTCCTTCTTTATTTCTCCTCCCTTCCCGACTATCTCTTGTTATCCATCTCTCTCTCTTTATCTTCTCTGTATTTATTTCCCTGTCTCTTTCTTTGTGTTTCTCAGTTAATACAGTACCTGAATAAGAATACCTGAAGCCAATTTGTGATTTACATTCACACAGTCTTTAAGCTCCAACTTTTGAAAGGGTAAAACCGACCATATCTTAATTTGTAAGAGGTAAAAATGTATCATGCTCCATTAATCCTGTTCGTAGATAGAAAAGCTGGAGGAATTGAGAGATGTTGAGAGAAAGAAATAGGAACAGACACACCGTTAGCTCTCTCTATACGAGGGCCGCACTGAAAGTTTCGGGAATATGACATAAAGAAGAAGAATGAAAGTACATCAATTTTTTATTGCTTTTCAAAATATTCACCCTTTACAGCAATGCATTGTTTCATCCGATGGAACCAATTGTTGAAACAGTTATGCCAGTCTGAAGTTGGTACCTGCGAGACATGCATTTCGTATGCTTCGATAGGCTCTTCGGGAGTGAAAAATCGCTGACCACGCAACTTGTTCTTGATTGTTGGGAACAAAAAAAAATCACATGGGGCTAAGTCAGGTGAATACGCTGGATGAGTCATTAGTTGAACTTGTTCATGATCCAGAAAGTTCCTTGTGTCAGATGCTGTGTGCGAGCTGGCATTGTCGTGATGCAGAATGATTCGACGATTGGGGTTTGAAGTTCTGAGCACGTGGAGTACTTGTGGCAGGCACATTGTGGTATACCATTCTGCATTGACTGTTCTACGATTCTCTAGTGCAACAGTCGCAATGTGACGTGATTTACCGAAAAAGGAGGCAACCATTTTTTTTCGACACACTGCGTGCACGAACAATTTTCGTTGGTTTAGGCTCATCCTGGAACACCCACACAGCAGATTGTCGCTATTTCAGGTTCATAAGAGTAAATCCATGATTCATCGCCTGTGACGATGTTAAACACAAGATTTGATGATGCCGACTTGAACCGTGTGATCATAGCCTTGCACCACTTCGTCTTTTTGAGCTTTTGTTAAATTGTGTGGGATCCAACGGGCACAAAGCTTTTTCACACCTAAATGATTGTCCAAAATTGTTTGTACTTGACTCATGCCAATACCTAAGGAACCCTGAATTTCGCGATAAGTCACGTGTCGATCACTGTTGATTAGTTCACGAACTGCATCAATGTTTTCTGGCACAATGTCTGTCGATGGGCGGCCTTCACGAAATTCATCACTAAGGCTAACCCGGCCACATCTGAATTCTTGAAACCAGCGATAAATTGTCGTCTTTGATGGGGCATCTTCGTGAAAAGTTTCGATCATTCGAGTAACACACTGTTGCTGTGTTAAACCTTGCCGAAAATCATAATAAATCATGGCACGTAAGTTCTCTCTTGTTAATTCCATTTTTTTTTACAAACACCTCACTTCAAACTTCTATCCTGAACCGAAAAAGAATCCGTGTTACATCTGTCCTTGTATTTACAGTCGACAAACATCACAGTTTATAAATATAACAAAATCTAACAGATTGCATAGTTGCCAGTACCCGATTCCTGAAACTTTCAGTGCGGCCCTCGTATATATATCCATCTTAAATCTCCACGGTTTAGAATCAGTAGCTCTAAACGGATTGCTTTGATCTGTTAGTGTCAGGCGCTTTGGGAGAAGCGGAGAAATTTGACATTCGCAGAAAGACGAATCTTCTTCCCAGGATTTCTGTCTAACGAAGTTTTTGTCTGGATATTAGGAAGAAGGAACAGCCCTTGATTTGGTTTGTTAGCAGAGGCCATTTTCCGCTGTAAAGTTAGTTAGGCAGTTCATCCTGGGAGGGAAGAGGCGGAGATTTTTTTGTGTACCTCTGTCAGTAACTTTTTGAAATATTCATTGCGTGTTTACAAACTTTCTTACACGTTCAGAATCTTCCTGAAAAAGAGAGAGAAATGGTGGGAGGAGGTTTCTGACGAAAAGCAAATAGTCAGTTCGTCGGTTGGCGAGGGGCTACTTCGTTATCTAAAAATCATTAAGATATGGATTAAAATAAGGTGGAAATAGATTATAAAATTGTAAGGAAAGTAGGCACGGATATATATTTTTTTTTACATTTCTACTTCAATTTACAGCGCTTGCTCGTATTTTTACAGTCACTTTTATACCACTTAAAGTTATTCGCTACGATGCAGGTGGATGTCGATTGGATGAAGTATTCGTAGATGGAAAAACACGTCGTGAAAAATCGGAACGTTGATCTCAGGGCTTCCGGAGGCAAGAATGAATTCATTTGAATGCACAAGATGGAATCATGTCATTGAAAATTTGATAAAATTGTTACATATGATATCATACACTAGTATATAGATTTTTCATCAAATGCTGCCACTTTCAGACGTATCCTAAAGGGGAATATAACCATGAAGGGTAACAAGGTCTTAAAAGAGGTTAATTTTGATTTGATTTGCTTTATTTTACTTCGCCTTTTGTGTCACTTTTGGCTAATTTGCGAAGATGGGGACGAGTGATGATATGATGAAATTGATGAATGGACACTCACAAATACCCATTCCCATGCCAGGATTCGAACCCGGGACCCTAAAAGAGGTTGAAAACCTAGTTAGGAATTGACTCATCCTTGTGCTTGTCCCATAATCCCTTTCATCAGTTCTTTCAACTGCATCGTCGCGATCAACTTAAGATGTAGAAAGCAACGTGAATATCTGAATTGGAAATGAAACGGAGAGGAGGCCATAAACCTTGAATTGCCGAAAAACCTCCAAACCATTCTAATATACCAATATAATGAAGTTATCGTCACGGGACGCAATTATGTGAGGTGTGTGGACCGGATGTCATGAGCGACGCGATGGTGCAGACGGAAGGGAGCTGAGCGCAAGTGAGCTGTTTTGCTTTACTTCAAGTGGGAGATTTTCGACCCAACCCATCACCCGTTTGTACTCAAGGGAATGCCGGTGCAGTCTGATCTCATACATAGCGACTTTCATCTCTTCCTTCAGCTGAAGCGGTTCCTGGCAGGACAACGTTTTAATACCGACGCTGCGGTACAAACGGTTCAGTCTTTGGCGGCAGATACATATGACACGGGCATCCAAAATTTAGTGCCACGCTATGACAACTGACTGAACAAAGGTTGCAAATATGTCAAAAATTGGGTTATGAGCCACTGTAACTAATGCAATTACTACTGATGTTCTGAGTTTATTTTATGACTACTTGGAACTAACTTTCTGGGCCTGCCTCGTATCAATGGGCAATTTGCCTCCTACTATCTTTGCCACCTTGATTATACGTAAGTATAACGGCTAAAATAATAGTAGGCAAATTGTCCATCACTATTTTCACGTGTTTTTTTTTAAAAAAATGAATTATATTGATGCAAAGCAGATGTAGTCCTCTGTTCATTGACGTTCTTATGTTAATTTGTGGAAAACGGACTGGATAAAAATGATGATGGACAGTTCGCCTACTATTTCCTTTTCCGTTGGGTGTACAAAAATTCAAGAACCACGTGATAGTCTGAATAAGCAGCGATTAGAGAATTCTTGGCAATACAAGTCACTTGGCATATATGGGTAAAATCCATAACCAATAAACTTGTTTCGATCCAAGCATACAAGCAGTAAAGAAGCAATGAGATTCATCCGGCTATTGTGACTGCCCGCCCCTCCACCCCCTTTGTTTCTCTTGCAACACTAAAGCAAGCAATCACATTTATGGCGCTTCGGCAGACATTAAAGGCCATTAGAGCTGAGGATGCGCCTCTGCACGGAACAAGAACAGTGGAACAAGAGACAGTGCCAACCACAAATTTATGATGGGAAATGGACAATCTGTGTCCTCACTAATCCCTTTTAGGTGCTCGTTTCTTAGCAGAATCATGGTCCATCCTTCCCGTTCCGTTGGCAATAAGCTTTCGGAGCCTCGACACGCAGATAAAGAAGAAGGATTCATGTACGATGACTTCGACCAACAGGTCCATTGTTGCAGGAGCTGTACAGCTCTGAATGGTTAATGTACGGCACAATCCGTTCATGATTTTTAATTCCGCCTTTGTATGCTCGGCGGTAATCTTCTGTTGGGACAGCGGTTTCTTCTCTTTCGTGTTCTCTCTGCGCGCGAGTGGGTGTGTGTTTAATTCCCTGCTCTTCAATTTAAATCCCGCCTTCATTATGTAGCCAGCCTGAAAGGGGACTTCCCGGAACTAGAAGAAAAGCATGAAGAGATCCACCATGTTTCTCTTGCTCAGTGGCGGAGATTGGGTATCAAACTCGAGGGAGGGGGTGCAAGGACAGTTTACTTTCCCTTGGTAGACAAGGCTATCAATAAGAGACCATGACACGAAAGGTGCAAGACAGTACTTGAAGCGAGTATGGTCTTGGAGTGCGGTCTTCAAGTCGTGGACTGTAAGTGAAAATCTTTCTAATTGTACTTCGACTGCAGCGCCAAATACGATCAGTAGATAGAACTGAGGACACGTTGTTTCCCTCGCGTTTTAAACACTTGTTTATAACCATAGAAATCACATAGCATTTTCAAATGTTCGTACACATACATTTCCACACATTAGAAGAACTTTAACCAACAACTTGCGGATCCATAACGTATATTTAACCTGTGTACTGGCTTTCTATCTCCGCGATTCAAAACAAATGAGCAACGAGTGTAGATATCACGTGACCTAGTCATCAAGCATCTGTGCTGAGAGCTGCGTGCTTCTGTTCTTGGCGCTTTCGAACTGTACTAGGTGACGTCCCTTCCGTCAAAACCACACTTCAAGTATGTACTTTGCACCTTTCGGACAGAGCCTAAGTCCCAAAAGGTGGTGAGGGGGCAACTGGCCCCTTAATCGCCACCACTGTTTAGAATTTCACCCCGACTAGGCACAAGTATTATTTATTTATTTATTTATTAACGCCTTGTTTTAAATGGTGGAGTTAAGGCCGTACAAAGCCTTTTCTTCCACTCAACCATATTATACATTATTATATTAAACACAAACCACACACATACAAACACACACTATAATCATACATACAAGTCTTAGCGCGCTGAATATAGCACACAAAATACAAAATATAAAATATACAAAATATGAAATACAGAATGCAAAATTTAAAATTGTATTTAAGTAACTAGAAGGTATTTTAAGAATTCATTCACTTTTATATGCATTTCAGTCTGCTTGACAGCGGAAGATCTAACGAGTACTCTTAAGAGAATGTCTCTGGGAATAGGGGTAAATTTAAATTTCCATGTCCATTAATGACCCCCCCCCCCCCCATAAATAATAGTCATCCCTGCCAACGATAATTTTATCCCTCTCTTGATACGAACTAAACTTGGTGGCTCAACAGCCCTTTCTAAGCTAAAGTCTGCCCAAAGGCTTTTCGTTGGGTGACGCGTGGTCAGAGCATCGATTCCCATCGCCGTTGTTTTCTGACTTTCGTAACCGCTTCATAAGAATAATGGGCATATTAAATACTGTTACACAAATATTTCCATTGGATTTTTAAATTTAAACTTATTCGTGATACAGGAATCGTTTCAATAATCTATAACCACTTTTTCACATGCACCTTTTGCATATACCACACCAACAACTTAACCAAACTAATACATTTCCTGAAGCATTCTAGGACTACAGTACTATGCTGAAGATTTCAGGAATAATAACCATCCACGATCCAACTGATGATCAATTACAGTACGATTTTTGCTCGCTTCCAGTAAACCACACTTCCTTGCATATTTACCAGCTAACCCAAATTCGTCCTAGATCACCTACCAACCTTCTCGTACTACTGACAATGCCTAATATATTCTTCTGGTTACCCGAACATCTGGTCTAGTAGATGCATCATGTGTACAGTATATGATCGCATGTACGGCACCGTGTGTACGTCCACTTTATGTACTATGCACCTTTCATTATTATTCTTTATGTTCATTGAATTGCGCTAAATTATGAAATAAAATAGAGAATAGAAATAAAAGAGAAACGGGGAACCGTATAATTCCGTGGAACTGACGCAATGGTTTAATTTAGTGTGTCCACATTAGACACCAGGGCACGACGCCTTGAATGTATGCGGGTGGAGCTTGGGCTACTTCAGGGGATTTCCACTAAAAGTATTTTTTTAAAAAATCGTTTCATGCTTTCAAACGTCATCAATGTATGATTATTGTGAAACTAAACTAACTTTGTGTCAAAAAAAACTTAACAATAGCGATTGTTAAGCTACTCTTAGCTAAAATATATAATGTATAAATAAGTGGAAAAGTTCATAGAACTTTGTCATTCATATAATAATGTTAATAATTGTTTATTTATTTATGCGAACGACGTTAAACCGGACACTGTTCTGACACTTAACCACTTGTCGTTATAGTGTAACATTCGTATAATATTGATAATAATAATAAGCTGCATATAGAAAAGTAAGCTACATATAGTGAGTGCGAGATACCTGTAAGAAATGCACATTCAAAACCTGGACATCGCCACTAGGAGGGCGAGGGTGGGCAATTTATATTACCTTAAAATATTTTTGGCCCACCTAAATATCATACATGTCCAATTTTCAGAATAATTTATAATACAGCAAGAATCACACACACATAGAGGGATAAACGGAGAAGAGGAATAGAATTTAGATAAACATAGAACGAAAGACAGAAAATAAGAGGGGAAGAGAGTGAAATAATAGATTAAGAAATGAAGAGTGAAAGAGTTGGAGAACGAGCAAGAGAGAGAGAGAGAGAAAGAAAGAAAGAGAAGAAAGAGAGAAAGGAGGAATGAAAGTTAAACAGAAGGAGAAAAAAAGAAAAAAAGAGTGGCAAAAAGAGATACAGAAAAAGTGATAAAGAAATCTATTGGGGAACAAAGAAAGAGAGAAAAGAAAAGGGAACAGAAATAAAGAAAGAAGGAGAGTATGAAACGATGAAAGAAAGAAAGAGAGAAAGAACAGCTATGACCACCGAAGAAGAGATCACCTGAAAATATTTCGCCCTCCGAACGAAGTTCCCTGGCGAACGCAAGATCAAAAATTAAGTGAACAATTTAAATATGAATGCACTACAGTTTCACAGAAGAACTTGTCGATGTATTCAGAACATGCCATGACTGCCATTGTGCAAATCCTGCGTTCTCGATAGGAAAAATATAGACAATGAGATAAAACAATTAGTAAACTAACTGACCAACCGTCACGTTATTTTGTTAAATATTCTTCTAATGTCATGCACTGCAAGTAACCGATTGGTTCACACAAATGTTTTTGTTCTTTATTTATATTTCTTTTTTTTCTCCATACCTACATTCCTCATTAATAAAACACAAAAGCTTTAAAGCCAAGCACGGAGTCGCCGCATCCTCTTTCGGAATTTTAATCGCGGGTTACATGAAAGGCACTGAACGTGGGTAATCGAACAAAGAGCGGGCAGATGAAGGAAACGTTAGTCTTTTATTTGTTTACAAAAGGCTGCGGTTTTTAAAAAAATCCCAACAGAATGAAAGTTGCAGTTATGAATTGATTGAAGCGCATGCACAGACAAGTGTGGGAACGAGGAAATGTTGTGAATATGAAATTCCTTTCATGTTGTACGTGCAGGAAAAAGCTTCACCATTCAAACTTGAGTTATGTATGGTAGAAGTTAAAAGAAAACAGAAAATGGTATCTAATTTCAAAAACTATAGGGTCTTTATATAAAATCTTGTTAGGTTGATAAAAATAGTGCGTGGAGAGTTTCCTCTGCTGACATAGACAGTGATATCTTCAACAAAAACAGGAGTAATGAGTGAAAATAAATTGATAACGAGTGAAGTATATAACAGTGGCGTCTCGTGGCCTCAAATTTGGCCGGGGCTTATTTTTTAAATAATTTAAAATATAGTGACAATTCACAGGAATTACAAAAAATAGGTATTTTTTTCTTCTAGACTACAAAACTGGACTTATTTTTTTGAAAGAATTTAAAATGTAATGACAAATTACATTAATTACAAAAAAAACGGGTATTTATCTTCTTCTAAACTACAAAATTGGACTTATTTTTTTAAAGAATTTAAAATATAATGACAATTCACATGATTACAAAAGAAACAGGTATTGTTGTGAAACATACCTTTCTACGAACGTTGACTCCTGTTCTTCTGCTCAGCAAATTTTGTTATTACTTTTACGTTGAAGCCCTCTATGTTTGAAATGTATTCTTTCTCTATTGTAAGCAAGTGCCAAGGCATTTGGTCTGTCTTGTCCCATTGCATTTCTTAAGCAGGTTTCAATACGCTTCAATGTGCTGAAACATCGTTCAGATTCAGCTGTTGCCACTGGAGTTATTAAAACTATGTATGTCATTTTTACTGTTTCTGAAAAGGTACCCTCTAAATAATTTTAAATAAAAAATGAATGCAATCTACTGATAGAGTTTATGTTTTTCAGCTCTTCACTACAATAAAGAACACGAAGTTCCCTCTTTAGTTTGCCCTCTTCTATGAAGGGATAATAAATCTAGGAAGATGCCTCTGTTTAAAGATTGTTCTCTTTCATTATGTCCTCGTAGAGCAAGTTCATGTCGACCACAGAATTTTAAGCAATCGATAATTCTATTTAATATATGCCTATTTTTCCGGACAAATTCATTGTGTCTTGTAATTGACAGCCTATGTCCTTCATCAATTTGTGTTCGAACATCAACCCTGCCAAACTCACTCAAACATAGCGAATGAAAGCCACCAAAACACTACAGAACAACACGCGAGATCCAACGCGACGCGAAGGAAGTAGCTCCGAATCAGCACTCAAATCCATTGGACTCTCCCCTTCTCTCTCTGCTAGCATGTGACCTTCACTGTAGCGTAGGTGGGTGTAGGCCACGCCTTCCTTTGCGACGTACCCCGGAAAACGATAATTGACATCAATGCCGCTAGGAGCGCTGTCGTATCCATTGCAACAGACGATGAATTTACGTGGGTAAAAATCGCCTTTTAAAAGACTGTGTGATGGTTATGCGTTATGGTGATTGATAATTACGTCAATACGTTCGTTTTTCTTTAGGGGCTAACCCCCGGAAGCCCCAAGGGACGAGACGCCACTGGTATATAAGGTGTTATTCGCGGCGTGTACGAAAGTTACAGTACATAAGGGGCAGGGCTGTGGCTTCCTTCTGATGTCTGTGCTTTTTTCTTAACATTTCATGTATCCGACGTTACATTTCTATTTGTCTATGGACACACCACTGGAAGTTTTGTCATCCTTTACGAGAAGGTTGACTTTTGGTGGAACATTTACTGCAGTTTCCGTTGCATTAAATGCACCATCTTCGTCTTCTTGGAAAAGGATATCCATGATCATAGAATCCCTAATAAATACGAAACGCACACTTCGAAATAATTACAACACGTGCTCATCAAATTGTTTGGTTTGACTTTTTAAAGTTTTTATTTTGAGTTCACTTTGTGCTCTGCGCTTATTGGGACTGGAATCTGAACCACTATGTTCCTCCATCAGGTATCGAACCCGGGACACCTTGAGTACAAGACTACGCCATTGGGGAAGACCCTGAAATTGATTTGAAAATCAATGAAATAGTATACAAGATCTGCAAACACATACCGATGCAAATAACAAAGGGAGGGAAAGCGAAAGCTAATGAACTCATAAATTTGCAGGCTTACTTGTTTTCGTAACGTTTATGAGCATGTTGAAAGTACCATCAATATCCAAAACTTTGCACAGATATATTTCAGCGGCATAAACCTGCTATTTTCGGCAATTTTCCATGTATAAATTCATACGCCCACCTCGGTGGCGGAGTGGCTAAGGCAACACGGTACAAAATCAGTAGTCCCAGGTTCGAACCTGGTGGAAGGCACGTATTAACAGTGTTTGTTCCATCAAGCACTTCATAATTCATCCTCAGCGTTGCGATTAACCAAAGAGATAGAGAAGCGTCGTAAAAGAATTCGGTTTGAAAGAAAACTTACATACATTTATGCACGAAAGTGTGTCTTGCACCAGTAAAGTCAATGTATAGACGTCTATGATTGTAGCGAATCACATACAATAGGTAGCTTGTTGTAGTACACTTCGCAACATCTTATTTGACCGCCCTGAAAAACTTCAAAGTCCGGAATTCGTAAATTTGGCAGCATAGCGCTTCAGAGCCAACTAAGAGTAGCCAACTTTGCAGCATTTCTTCTTCCTGAATGAAAACGCTCGTGATTTTTTTTTTCATTCTTTCACATTCCATAAAGTAAAGATACCCTAAATCAGTAATAAAATATATGAGTAGACAAAAAAATGTTAAGTAGAAATACGAAAGTTGAAAATATTTCAAGTCTTCGTTCTGAATTTGAAAATAGGGAAATCTATGTGCATTGTGAAACACTGAACAGGTTCTCATCCACCTGGAAAGAATTGCAGTCACATTTGAATGCAAGAAGGCAAATTTATGATGATTTTTTGCGAAATGTTTAGTAAAGATACCTTGCACAACATCACACGATTCTGCAAAGTGTGTCTTTTCCTTGGTTCTTGGCGAAAAATGGTTCGAACTCCGGCACAACCGAGATTAACGTGTTTTACTGAGCTTTCCGTTAGCAATCTCCTGGAGTAGTTGATTAGATGATAGCACTTTCGTTTTTTTACTGTTTTCGTCAAGATGGAAACATCGTAGGTTCAAATCCCACCCTTTCCTTATTACTTTTTTCCTTTTTATTTACCGATTACGAAGTGTTCTAATAACGTAATATAATATTATATGATATTACTGTAAATATTTATGCGATGCATGCTCAGTGGCGGCGATTGGGTTTCAAAACTGATGCGGCAAGGTGGGGCGAGGGGGGTGAAGTTCTTTTCTCTTGGTAGATAATGTTTAGCATAGTGCTGGGTCATCTGCCCCTCCACACTCCATAATCGTTGCCACTGTGCATGCCTCAAGTAATGCTCCTATTGATGTTTTTAATCTTTCTGTGATTGGCAGGATTTTAGGAAATACTTTTCCTTTCATTCAGCTGTTATAAGTTAACACATATTAAGAACTTACATGTCAACTTTCTCCATCCGGAAATGCTGGACATAAATCGCATAAATATCAATGGAAATATCCAATAAACGTAGATAAGTATTTTCGTCCAAAGCCGTTTACTTCCCGAAAAAGATTTTGCAAAGAAGTAGGTTTGAACCCATGACCTTCCATTCCATAAGCAAACGATCTCCCTACACCGCACGGTTCACGTAATTTTATGCACTTGGTTCGGATTCCACTTTAAACTGTAGGTCCAGTCCCGATTAGCCTTACTATGCACAAAGTTGACTTAAAACACCAAATCAACCAATTCATCTCCTTTCAGAGTGGGCCTTCTATGATACTATAGTCGGCCAGCATCCGAAAATACAGTTCTGCTTCGCGTACACCAGAGTGTTATTGTATTTAATATCGTCACTAATTTTACTTTAAAACTACAGATTAAAGCGATAATAGTGTCCAGAAAAAGAACCTTAAAGTAGATCTTCACACAAAGTATTTTAATCCATTGCCAAACATTTCAGTTAAGAATAATATTATGCTTTTCCATTGACCGTATTTTCGATTCATGTTGAATTTGCTAAAAGGATCATGTCAAGACATCTAACTATGTAAGTTTTACTAGTAAATGCATTTAAAATGCACGAAACAACAGGGGAGGAGAAAAATAAACCTAAAAAATAAGTAAAAATGCAACAAAAACTGTTAAAAATACTGACAAATAAACTAAAAGCCAAAAAAGGGCGAAAATGCAAAAACAAAATGTAAAATAGAAAGTATTTTCCGGCTCTAACTGAAGGGAAACGGACATGATATCAGGTTTAGCATTGTTTTTAAGGGTCAGAAAAAAAGTTGATTTTTCATCAAGTTCCGGAATCTAATTAGTAATTATGACCATTGAAAATGTTGGAGGTAGCTTACTTAAAATTCTCTTTCTGAGGGATCGTATCGCCCATATCTCCACTTTATAATACAGAAAAAAATCAAGTTCATATTTCGAAAATGACTTGGAGTTTTCCACCACGAAAATATGTTTTTCATAGTTTCAAGTTCGTTAGTATTATCTTTCAAGGTTTCCATTGTTTTAATTTCAAACATATTTTATATTTCATACGTTGATTATCCATTTCCTCTCTCTTTTTCATACAGTCTTTGGAAAAAAGCTGAAGTTTCTTGTCAAACGGGGTCTGGTTCAAATTACTTCTTTTTGCTCTCCTGTTCCTACTTTAAACAAACAACAAAATACTTCGTAACTAATCGATTGATTGTTCAAAACACGGAATATTTACACAATTTACAAAATATGACAAAACGCCAATAGACATGTTCATCATTTTTCCCTTTCAGCGATTCTCTGAATTCGTTTCCTCATGAAAATTGCCATGAGGAAATTATAGATATGACATTATGTGTTAATTGGTTTCTTCAAACTGGTATCAAATTTTAACATGAGCTATCTGGAGAAGAGGTACCGTGCATGATATTCACGAGGGAGGTCGTAGGTTCGATTCTCCACCTGGCAGGATTTTTTCAGGAGTTTATCGTTGGATGTAAAGTTTATCCACCGTGCTAAGAAGTTAACATTGGTCGTCTCTGTATTTCACGAGAGGAAAGGAAATAGTAAGAGGAAGTTATTTCGATGATAGGAGGAAGTCACATGCCACGTGAAATGCGCAGATTGCAGTTACGTAGAGCTAAGTCTGTGATGGTGGTTTCGAATATTGCAAAGTTGGTGCGGAAAGTTTGTTATATCCGATACTCATACTTTCTGTTCAAAGAAGACAAACATTTTAGATACAAAGCAGTGAGGAATTAACGATCATTATGAGGTTTTGAATTTTTTGTTTGTCACTCACTATATAAATACTTATTAATAGTTTCTTATCGAATCGGCCTTCGTCGCAATAACAATTTACTTATGTTAATTAGCGATTTACTATTAGTTTTAGACGCACGGTAAGATGGTGGTGAGGGGATTGAAAACAGTCATTACGAAGGAACGGACATAAAATTACCAATCTTAGCAATTTGAACTCATTAAACGCTCTCTTTCGTTACAGTACTGCACTACATCACTACTTAACATAACTGTATACATTTTTTAGTATATCGAAATCAAATAATCAATATTTTAGGTGTCAGTGAAGAACAAACAATACATAACTTAAATAACATTACATTTTGCATCCTGAATACATATATGTGATTTGTGAATTAATCATGATGTGTGTGTTAACACAACATATGAACAATAACTAAAAAGAAAAGTTTTAACTTTAAATCCTGGAAATCTCCAACTCCTAAGGGGAAATATGCGCAGAAGGGACGTCCCTCAATTGTGCATCGGATTCATTTTTTAAATATTCTAATATCAACGGTATCTGTTCAGCAAACAAAAAAAAATAAAAAATAAAGAGGAGAGGGTGGGATTTGAACCAGCGACCTTTTACGCTTGATGAAAAATAAGGATAGCAGCACCTAACCAAACGCTCTACGTTAACTTAATGACGTCACACCCTTAAAAACATGTTGACGTTTATGAAGACTCCCACCTTCCTGTGTTTCAAGCACATTTTCTCGACAAGTCGTGTAAAATATATGTTTTTGAGAACTGTTCGATATTATGCAAGGTATTGTAAATAAAATGTCGCATAAAATCTTCACAAATTTGCTTCTTTCTGCACAAACTTGATGGCAATTTCCTCCAGGTGGAGAAATACTCTATTCAGTGTTTCAAACCCCCAAAATTTCAAGTCGAGCAAGCAGAATCGTAAATATCCCTCAAGGTTCTTTTTCCAATTTATTATTTCTGTTTGATTGTGTATTATAATAGCGGTTTGTAGTTTCCAAGTTCATGGAAAGTGTTAAATCACCGCAGGGTTTTTCCTCTAGTGGAAGGACCTACTCAAAGTTGGCTACTCTCACCTGGAGCCGAAGTGCAATGTTGCTAAGTTTACGATTTCGGGACTTAGAATTCTTTCGGGGCGGTCAAATAAGATGTTGCGAAGTGTACAATTGTCGTGACCGTGACGTATGTGGAGACAGAAACAATACATCAATATGGTGCGCATAAAAAGTGAAGTTTACGGCTATTTTTTCCCAGCATTCAGATGGCCGGAATCATTACCGTTAAAAAACAAAAACCACTTGCTTCACGAGCAACAAGATGTAGTTTTTATCGTTCTTGAGAAATTACGAGCGCTAGTTCCAGCTTCCGATTTGAGGTATTTCCCCTGTCCTTCTGGGCGTAAGGTTCGAAGGAGCATCTAAATTGAAATCTGGCCAATGAGCGTTAAACAAGAGAGGCTATAAAAGTAAATGGCAGCCATTATTTAGAGTTGTTTTCGGGCTCGTTTTTTTCACTCGATTCTAACCTTCACTTTTATTTGAATTACGATATGGCGGTCGTTGGACACTAAGCGATGCCTTTATAAATGCCGCCATCGTGTTCGAGATCAAAGTGTCGCGTGTTTCAACTGGCAATGGCCCCTAGGCGTCGTTATTTCTTTTAATTATTGGAGGAATATATGAAAATATATATGTATATACACACACACATATTGTTTTTTTTTCAGACGGTACCCAACGGTACACCGTACCGACACCCTTTACAGGTGAAAGGAAAACTAATAACATTTTATGGTAAACTTTGCATATCCCATGTCACAATAACAAACAAACTTGTAGAGTATAGAAACCTTTCTTCCCTCCCAAAAACACTGTACACACACGCACACACACACACACACACACACACACACACACACACACACACACACACACACACCCACACACACACACCACACACACACACACACCCACGCCCCCCTCCCACACACACATACATACATACATACGGATGGGCTACGGGAAACAGTACACTAGCAAATGACATAACTGCAGAGAGGAAGTGAGGTGGTGCCACCTGTCGAGTCTAAGCCGAACAAAACTGTCTGCCATTTAGCTCGCAATCGGTCACTCGGACGATGGCTGTGAATCTGTGAATTTTGAGTGTATTTATGCTAAGAGAACCAAACCTACCAAACCTAACCAAACAACGTAGACATTCCTCGTCTGACGTCAGAACACAAGGTTGCGGAAGTGTTGTGCGATAAGGGAGACCTGCGTTGGCAGAAGAACACTTGCTTGTTCCTTCCTGCTTTCTGTGCCGGGTTTGGTAGAGGCAGCGTTGCAATATGAACGGAAATATCCCTTGGTGCAAGGAAATCTACGTCTCATTTTAGGTAAAAAGCGAGATTTTACGAGAAATACAAAAATTACGGGAAATTTTGAAGTTGTCGGACTGGTGTTTTATTTCTATTACATCTAATTAATCTAGATGAGGTATATCTCTCATATCTATTATATAAAAATGGATGTGTGTGTGTGTGTGTGTGTGTTTATTCCGACATAACTCTCGAACGCCTGGAGCAATTTCAACCAAACTTAATACACATATCACTTACAATCTGGAAAGAAATACTGTTGGGGTAAGACACACCTGGCACCCCAAGGGGTGGGGTGGGAAGGGGGTGGCATGTAAAAATCGAAAACAACCAATATTAGTGTGGGATCCATAGTTTTCGGGGTCGCTAAGATGAATAGTGACACTCCAAATGCCGTTCAACTCCAAGACACCTCTGGCACCCCTAGGGGTGGGGGTGGGAAGGGGTGACATGTAAAAATAATCGAAAACAATGGATATTAGTGTGGAATCCATAGTTTTTGGGGTCTAAGATGACCAGTGGCACTCCCGATGCCGTTCAACTCCAAGACACCCCTGGCACCCTTAGGGGTAGGTGTGGAAAGGGGTGACATGTAAAACGACCGATATTAGTGTGGAATCCATAATTTTCGGGGTCGCTAAGATGAATAGTGACACTCCCAATGGCGTTCAACTCCAAGAAACCCCTGGCACCCCTAGGGGTGAGTTTTGGGGGTGTTAAGGGGTGACATGTAAAAATAATCGAAAACGACCTACATTAGTGTGGAATCCATAGTTTTCGGGATCGCTAAGATGAAATGCCGTTCAACTCCAAGACACCCTTGTAACCTCTAGGGGTGAGGCTGGGAAGGGGGTGGCATGTAAAAGACCGATATTAGTGTCAAATCCATAGTTTTCGGGGTCGATAAGATTAATAGTGACACTACGAATGCCGTTGAAACCCTTGGCACCCCTAGGGATGGGGGTGGGAAGGGGTGGCTTGTAAAAATAATCGAAAACGACTGATATTAGTGTGGAATCCATAGTTTTCGGGATCGCTAAGACGAATAGTGACACTACGAATGCCATTCAACTCCAAGTTCATCACCTATTTGCATGGGAGGTGAGAGGGGATGAAATGAAATGTCAAGGATGACCTACATTAGTGTTGAATCCATAGTTTTCGGGGTCGCTAAGCTAATTGGTGACATTCACGGTGATATTTGAGAGAGAGAGAGAGAAAGAGAGTGAGAGAAAGAGAGAGAGAGAAAGAGAGAGAGAGAAAGAGAGAGAAAGAGAGAGAGAGAAAGAGAGAGAGAGAGAGACTTGCTTTCTCGATCACGATCAACAAGTCACATGGGCAGTCTATTAAGTAATGCGGAGTGGATTTTAGATCGCCATGTTTCTCCTACGGACAACTTTAATAGAAGATTGGGATAAATAAATACCCGGACAACGCCGGGTAATCAGCTAGTAATAAATAAGAATTGTTGCGGTACACCATGCCAAATTGTCAGAATACGCCACTGGTTCCAGGAAGATTGGGCTACAACATGTATCACCATGGTTACGCTAAGGCAGCTCTTTCCACATCGAGTCATCTCCCGATTTAAGTTGCCCTGTGATGGCTTCGCCAGGACTGACTGCCCAGACTTCTTTTCTGTGTAGATATCTGAAAGACAATGTTTTCCCTCGCCCGCTGCAGAATATTGGGGATTTCAAGATTGGGTTGAAATTGAGGTCATTCACCAGGAAATGATACAGAACGTCATGAGACGCTTCCGGTAACGCCGATGAAACTTAATTTTCAAAGTATAGACATGGTGCTTTGTGTATCTATAGTCTCAATGTGTCTGTATTGTGCAGCCACCTATGTATATCCTGTACCTATCCTACATTTTTGATTATGGGTATTTTCTTTTGTACTATTTTCTTGGCCCACCCTGTATATAATAAAAAATATAATTTGCTTGATGCTATCTTCAAAGTATAGAAATGGTGTTTGGGTTGGTGTACTGTATATGCATGGTGTTTGGTGCATATGCGTGGTGTTTGGTGTAACCATATTTGCAATGTGTCTGTATTTGATTTGATTTCCTTTATTTTACTTCGCCTTTTCTGCCACTTTTGGCTAATTTGCGAAGATGGGGATGGCTGATGATATGATGTAATTGATGAATGGACACTCACTAAGCATACTTAGGGCAGGATTCGAACCCGGGACCCCTGGTTTCGTAGCGCGATATGCTAACCATTCCGCCACAGGGACCGGAGTGTCTTTGCACATCCATCAATGCATATCTGTACCTATCCTACACTTTTGATTATCGGTGTTTTCTTTTGAACTATTTCCAGTGGAACACCCTGTATGTAATTGTAAAGAGTAAACTTCATAGCGCAACTGCCTAGCCAAGGGGCTTTTACATTTGGTGGCGCGTGGGCAGAGCATCGAGTCCCAACGTCGTTGTTTTCTGGCTTCCAAAACCAGCGTCTGGAAATATCGCTTCTAAGTAATACAACCTTGGTGACAATGAAGTTCGACCAGAAAGGAATACGTGATTAAATGCACAGAGGCATAGGCGGTGGAATGGGTGACCCGCAGAAGTGACGCATGTGTGTAAGAGGAGGCGTGTGAGCAGGCAAGAATCGTGATCCCAGCATGTTGCACCCAAGGTCAAGTAAAGAACGAAAACGGGGAATTATACGCGTGACATTGAACTTCGACCAGGCACCAGATCCATACGGGAATTCCAGATAGTGGCGCATTCGACGGAAGCATGAAGTCACGGACACGATAAGGGAGTCCGCCATATATAAGCGCGTGCTGTGCACCGAGGAACCGCAGTGCATCATCACCATGGCCAGGGGCAAACCTATTGACAACACCGTGAGGAGAAGAGTGGTGGAGTTGCAACGGGATGGACTCAGTGAACGGGAAATAGGGCGCCAACTGAACTTACTGAAGTCAACCGTCCACTGCATCATCAAACACCACCAAAATACGGGTACTACAGAGCCAGGTAAGGCCCCCGGTCGAAAACGCCTGCTGAGCGTGCGTGACCTACGGATATTTAGGCGCTATATCCAGGCCAACAATCATGTTTCTGTGGCCGAATTACGACTGTGGACTCGAGAACGCTTTCACATTGAAGTGTCAACCAGAACCATTCGCCGTTACCTACAGCGATGCGGTTACCGAGTGTACAAGGCGAAACGTAAATCCTTCCTTTCCATGTTGAACAAAGGCAATCGACTACGGTGGGCACGAACGTACCGGGAATGGACATTTCGGCAGTGGAACAGGGTTTTGCGGACGGACGAATCCATTTTCAATGTTGTGTACGGGAAAATACGGAAAACAGTCATTTGTCGGAAGGAGGAACAGAATGAAGCAAAATGTTATGCACGTCGGGTACAGAAACCTGCGTCAGTGATGGTATGGGGATGCATGACGGCATCTGGGGTTGGCCCACTACACGTCTGTGAGGGCATCGTGAATGCACACGCCTACATACGCATACTGGAGCGGCATCTTCCCACGGTGCGAAGGCACCTGTTCCACAGGCGGCGTCTCATCTTTCAACACGACAATGCCAGGCCTCATACAACGCGGCTGACAAGAGAATGGTTGACTCGCCATCACGTGCGAACTCTGCCATGGCCACCATCGAGTCCCGACCTCTCGCCCATTGAGAATGTGTGGCGTGTTATTAAGCGACGTGTGCAACCTTGAACGACTCGTCCGCAGCATGCCCCGACGCATTGCCACAGTTATTCGCCGACGGGGCGGCGTCACACCATGGTAAATAGGATCCCCTCTAACAGTGGTCGAACTTCAATGTCACGTGTAGATGGACGAAAATGTTTTATTTTGTGTGGACACCATACATTGCTGCGTTGCAGCGGAAATTTATGTTTTCCTTTGTTCCATGTAGCCTGCTGAATAAAATATGTTCAGCATATGCATGTGTTCTCCTTCTTTCACAACGCACTCCTATATTTGTGACTGGTCGAACTTCATTGTCACTAAGGTTGTACTATTACTTCACATATATTTAGGGGGTTGATATACATAATACGTGCTTCTGGATTGTTGAGGGGGGAGGGGGTTGCGTTCCAACTGTTTCCAAACTTTCACCCAGACAAGAACCGTGAAAGTAGAACAATACCGAGAGAATAAATGGTAAAGGAATAACCACCAGAATAAGGCTAGCTGACGTCCCTAATTAGTAATTAAAACTCTGTCAGATCTTCTTTTGTTATGATGCATTCAGGCATGCTCTCCCTTCTTCGTTATAAGAATTGTTGCTGATATCAATTAATTCTAACTCTAATTAGTTAGTTCAGACGTGTGAGAGGTGTTGGTAGTAAATTTGCAGTTTGTTAAAACTATTTGAACTCTTCGTTCGGAAGAATCAACGAGGCAATTTCGATGGGGAAAAAAGGTCGTGGAAAAGTATAAACGTGAGAGAGGCAGACCTCTGTAAGAATCGAGAGGAGACGAGAACTGTTCGAGACTCTCGATCTCCTTCGGGACATTTGTAAACAATAATGTATATTGGTCGAAAAGTTTGCCTAGACTAAAATTACTTTAATGTACGAATTATTCACACATTCCAAGCTGATGTCCACACGATTATTTATAGACAGGTCATATATTTCATTTATCACAATTCCAAAGTTAATTCATTTGAACCTGTGCAGTCTTGTTGTATATATTTAGGATAAAATTATGTTTTTCCAGATCGATACGAGTAAGCAGAAATAAACGTTATTGAGAAAAGTTATTTGCTTTAGGTACATGTATACACTGTAAAAGTGTACACAGTGATAGGGTGTGGCCTATATGTTGCATATATTATATTTTTCGAGAATCGAGACATCACTCGCCTTGAAATAAGTGCCGAGTTACGTACATTGCACAGAACTTCTTTAAACTGTAAGCCCAGTCCCGACTAGTCCAATAAGTGAACTTTCCTTCTTTCTCTCTCTCTCTCTCTCTCTTTCTTCTGCAAAAAGAGAGAGAAAACAGAAACAGGAAAAGAAAGATCTCCCTCCACCTTCTCTCCTTTCTGTTTCTTCTTGTTTTCCTTTCTCTCTTCCTTTTTCTAGAGAGCGAGAGAGAGAAAGAGAGAGAGAGAGAGAGAGAGCGAGAGAGAGAGAGAGAGAGAGAGAGACGGGAGAATAGAGAAAAAGAGAGAGAAGGATAGAAAGGAGATCCCTATTTCTCTCCTTTGTTTCTCTCTCTCTCTCTCTCTGTGTGTTTCTCTTTTTTATTTTCCTCTCTCTCTTAGAGAGAGAGAAAGAGAGAGGGAGGGAGGGAGAGTGAAAAATAAAAAGAGACCCGATAAAGAAGAAAGAAATAGAGAAAGAAAGAAAGAAAAAGGGAGGGAGAGGGAAGGATTTTTTCCTCTTTCCCCTTTCTCTCTTTGAAGGAGAGAGAGAGGTGGGATCCAAACAGGGAGAGAGAAAATAGAAACAGAGTGAACAAATGATTTAACTGAGACAAGAACGACTGTTCATTAACCGAGACGAGACCAGAAACGAGACACACCGAGAACGAGGCATACCTTGTCTCGTCTCGCTCCCATCCCTACACTACCTCCATGCGTAAGTAGACTTGAAATATAAGTTTCATCACATTTTTGTTCTTGTCTGCAGACGCCATTTGCAAATTCACGGGTTGGAACATGTCCGCACTTGTCAATGGCCAGTTAATGCTGTTGGAGGATATCCGGTTGGGTGAGGAAGACAAATTGTGATCGATGTACGCGAACGGCGGGTAATCTCCAACGGCTTCACGCTCAAACGACGCGTTCATTTATCTGGAAGCCGTCCAATCGGATTCTGCTGATAAAAGCGGCATCAACCAATTTTCGGGATGCCTGAATGTCACTCGGGGTCGAATTAGAAACACAGGTCGTTTCAAGAATTGATATGGTTCGTAATTAACGTATTTACTATAATACTTAAAATTTCTGGGTTCAGTTAAGATTTGTCACAAATTCAGACTTTGCCATATCTCAGGTTATTCATCTAGATACTCTCCAACTTAATTCCTATATAACTCATTCATTGAAAATCTGTACTGTGTATTAATTACAGGCACATTACAAAAAAATTGAATGCAGTCAAGCCGACTAGCATTCCGCGTCAATATCTCAATAGAACTGGACTTTCTGAACATAAGGCACATCCAGTACAAAAAAATTCAAAACCATTACAATATCACAACATACAATCAGGACCGGATTAAGGTTGGTGCAATTGATGCTGCAGCATTAGGCCCAATCCTGAAATAGGCCCATATGAAAACAGACGAGAATTTTCCGAAAGCTGAACAGTTTTCTTTTGCTATATTAACCTCAAAATAAATCTTAGAATGAAATTTGGAGCCCCAATTTCGGACGCCTAGACACAGCGTTACTTATTACTATTGTTCTTTGCGCTGTGACGTAACTATAACGTCGTTGTGTTTATTGTTCACCGAAGATTTCAAGTTAATGCTCTCAATTTTAAATTAAACAGTTTAGTAGCAGCATTAGGCCCAATTTCGTCTTAATCCGGCCCTGCATACAATGGAACAACAACAATATGCAACACATTACAATGGTTTAGCTTCTATCACAGTTTGTAAAATGTCAATGACTAAAAAGAATGGTACACATTAAAAAATATTCGTGATGATATAGATACATGTACAATTCTTACAAAGTTCAAATGTTTTTCAGTCTTGTCATGGAACAGAATTTGTAGCATAGGGTATTGGCCATGCAACCGGACCCTTTGCTATGATTTTAAACAAGCCTTCCGTTACGAACAATAAGGTAAAGTGCCCGAAATCTGTCCCCTGCCCTAAATTCGTCCCCTCTTTAACTTCCATGGACAGTGTTGTCATCTTGCTAGAGCGGCAGGAAAATCTTCAGAACCATTCGGTTGCCTACTGGCAGTGACGGAGTTGCTTTGCTCTGTTCATTCACGCTTTAATTTTTCAAAAACAGTTTGTGTGAAAGCTTGCTACAGTGTGAGATCAACTTGAAACAGTTATATTGACGCCTCGCGGTAAGTTTTTCATTTTTTAGCGATTGATAATTATAGATTAGTACCTGAATATTGCGTTCCAGTTGTCACAGCCATGTAGCTGTAGTCGTTTGGTCAGGAGCAGTCGCCGTTGTTGTTATAACTGGAGTCTTAAATCCGTCCCCTTTGAGAACACCACCCCCATTATGTATCTTTCTTGTGATATATTTTATTTTCTCCTGACCATTTAGACTAGTTTCGATTGATGTATGATCACTTGTCGACCTTTTTATAATGTGTTTAAAACTCCATGCCTTATTCTTGAAAAGAAAATCAATGCTAATTAATAAAAAGTATATATGAAACTTAAAGTTCTATGAAGAAAATAATAAATTTAAGAATGACATCAAGGGTGGCGCCAGCGGGGGTCCCATCGGGGAAGTTGAGCTCCACCTCAAGTGGTCAGTCCAAGAGACATCAAGGAAGTTCCAGTAATCCAGCCTTCCACATCTTCTAGAGCCGGGACCTCATTCTTGGGAACAGGAAGTCCTCATAAGATGTACCTATCTAAAAGCCTCTATGGAAAAGAAACAAATGGCGGAAGAGCGTCAGAAGAAACAATCCCAATGAATGGCCAAGAAACGTCTCATCATTGAAAATAAAGATCAGCTTGGAACATCATCGAAAAAACCTTACAAGCGACTCTGAGGATGAAACACAAGTTCCACTGGTGTCCACCGAGAACGTAGATAGTTCAAGCGATGAAGATGCGTCATGTCCTATTTGTGGAAAGCGTTTTTACCAAGACAAGCGAGAAGAGAAATGGGCAAAGTGTTCGAAATGCTTCAAAAACTTTGTTTGCGATTTTTGTCTGGATGGGTAAAAAGATGTAACTTAAGTATAAAAAATGTATAAACATGTTTTCATCTCACTAAATTTATTATAAGAGATTTTAACACTGTTTTAATCAAATTTCCCATAAAAATAAATGAGTAGATAATAACTGGAAATGGGGGACGGAATTAGGAATTTTTGAAAAATCAAAATTTGCGTTCTATTGATTATTTATTTTTGTTGGTTAAGAAAGATTTAATTAGTAGAATCACACCAGCAGCACTAGTAGGTATGGAGTTGAGTTGCTTCAATCAGTTGTATTACACTGGTCTACAAAATTCAACTTTGTAAAATTTTCGAGCACCAAAATGGGTTATCCCCATGTATTTCGACCTGCTGAACACGAATCTGGCATTGGTTTTTCCACAGCACCCTCAGTTTTTGTGTAAAGTGTACTATTCGCTATGTAATGCTATTAGGTTTCTATGATGCTCAAACAATATGATTTTGTCTCTAAATACTAATATATCAACACAAAAGTCCATAAAATGCTAGTGAAATATTTTTCATACATACCTAGATTACTTTTGGACGTTTGCTGCGCCTCTTATGGGTGCCACTACTATCCTGCAGTAGTGTCCAACAGTAGTCAGCCATCATACTTGTTGCACATTGCCCCTGATAGCGTTGCTCCAATGTAGATATGGTCTGATGAAATCATTCCCCATGTTCATCGGAGACTTGTCCAAGAGCACCAGCAGGAAAAGAATTCAAGTGTGAGTGGAGAACGTGCATTTTTAAAGACATGTTACTACTGAGATATCGGTAAGACTGTAGTAGTTCGTTGACAAACACATCACTATTGTCTGCTCTCTTGTTTCCAAAAAAATCAGAACACAGTTTTTTGAAAGAATTCCAGCAGTCCAGTTCAAGAGGGCTCAAAGCTGTGACAAAATCAGGATCGTGAAGAAGCCGTCTAATTTGAGGGCCAACGAACACACCAGCTTTCACTTTGGCTTCACTCAACGCAGGGAATTTCTGACGTAAGTACATAAAACCAGGTCCATCTTTGTCCATTGCAACAACGAATGACTTCGTAAGTCCAAGTTTTATGTGAAGTGGTGGTAACAAAATGTCTTTCAAGTTCACCAATGGAACGTTTGCTACGTTCTTGCAACCAGGTTCCATTTGTGTACGGGCAGGCCAGATCCTTGTGTCGTAGTGACTTTTTCGATCACGGCTATCCCACTCACAAAGGAAACAGCAATGCTTTGTATACCCTGATTGTAATCCTGTAAGTATCCCAATTACTATAAAGTCAGCACAGATTTGCCACTTGTGGATGTTATATTGAACTTTATTCAACAAAAGTTCCATACTGCTGTATGTTTCCTTCATTTTAGTGGCATAAGCTACGGGAATAGGAGGATAAACATTGCTATTGTGCAGGAGTACCGCTTTGAGACTAGTTTTGGAGGCATCAACGAATAGTCGCCATTCCACTGGTATATGTTTCAGTCCCATAGCATTAAATAGACCATTCACATCATTGCAGTAACAGAGTGAGTCTTCCATGACAAAGAATGGTGTGAAGGCAGCCTGACGATTTCGAAAGAAACAAACCCTAGCATCTTTCTGTAGTAAATTCCACTGTTTCAGATGCGAACCCAGAAGTTCAGCTTGTGCCTTAGAAAGATTCAGGTCCCTAACAAGATCATTCAAATCGTTTTGTGTCAGGAGATGTGGCGTCATTTCTTCGTAATCGAAATCAGAGCTTTCATTCTCCGTGTCTGTATTAGCATCGACCTGGGTTTCATCGTCCAATGACCATGTCTCTGGAGGAACGGGGACAGGTAAGGAGGAACTGTGCACTACGGGTCAAATAGCTGACTTGATGTTGGGATACTTGATCTTCTTTCTATCCTTGCCCTTCATCCCTGCTATTTTAATCATGCAGAAATAGCAATCATTTACGTGATTAGTCGGCTCCCTCCATACCATCGGGATAGCAAAAGGCATTGCAACTTTACCTTTGTTCTTCATCCAATCATTCAGACGAGACGAACAGTTCACACAGACAATATGTGGTACCAGTTGGGGGAACTTAACATGCGGGAACAAACGACACAATCTTCCTGTCAAGCGTAATATGTATGTATAGCATTGCTTATTATAACAATTCTTATATAATGAAATATTTTTAAAACTGTGGGTGCTACACAGAAACTAATAACATTTTCGTGCTTAGGGGGTCAAAATACATAAGAAACACCCATTTCTATTCTTGAAAATTTTTCATTGTTGACCAGTGTTATTCTTAACTTGAGACAAATTTTCAGAATTGAAGATTTGGCTTAGGGGGACGGTATTTGGGCACTTTACCTTATTGATTGTTATCACACCAGCAAAATTCATTTTCCATGGGTATCCAGCCTTCACCAGCAGAGCCTGCAACTCCTTCAATGTTGCCTGTCTGTCAGTGATAACAAAGAACCTTGTCATACGAGGAACCAGCTTTTGCATATGGTTCTGAGTTGAAGCTTGAGTTCCATTCAGCTGAGAACATGTATTCATTATGAGGCCTAAGCGGAATTCTAGGTTAGGCGAGCCAGGTTTAGAGCTCTTAGCATTTAGTATTTTCTTTGAGTGTTTGATGCAAGCTGGATGTGCCCCGCACCAGACCCGTCCAGTGAGAAGGCTTAATGTTATCACAGATAAAGATATATATAAGCAGATCTTCATCTAAGGCAGGAAAACCGGTGCACTGACCTCCTGGTGAGAATCCCCATTCGCAAGAAGTTTTCTAAGAGGCGCTGAGAGCACCACTCGCACTTTTGCTTCCACTTCTTCTACCAAGCAGAATAAATATATATATATATATATATATATATATATATATATATATATATATATATATATATATATATATATATATATATATCTTTATCTGTGATGGTATCCTCAACGTGAGTTGTTCCCTCAGCACCAGTCAAATGCTGATGTGGGTTCTCTGGCAGTATCAATCAGAAAGAAAGAAAAGAAAAGGAGAAAAAAATAGTTAGAAATATTGTGAGTGATGAATATGTTGCCATAGTGAGAATGAAAATAATGTTTCAAAATACTGGGAGCCAGAGAGGGGCTAGCTGATTTCTTGGGTGTTTTGACTCCCACTGATCCCCCTAGCGCCGCCACTGGGTTCTAGTTACCGACCATTTGTTTATATATGCCACAAACAAATCATTACAGAACCAATTTGCTTATGTTTCTCTACATATTTATTTATTCCATCCTTTGCTTTTATAGTTTTTCTTTTTGAGGTCTGTCTCTCTTTTATTCTCTGCTTCTCTTTCATTTTTATTTATTTTTTGTTCTTTTGTATTGAGATAGAGCCCACCCTCGCCCATCTTGTGGCAACATACCATGCGTGTCGAAAGTGTGTATGTGACTTATATCTAGAAATGCTCTTGCTAAAATGCTCCCAAATACGCACATACTCACACACACACACAATAGTATTTAAACCATTTCTCCAAGTGTTTCATTGCAGTATTTTGTATCTTGCTTATTTTAACGTCACTTGTCTTTCCCTTTAGGCTAATCGCAGTGATGACCATAGATGACGATTAGATGAAATGGAGGAAGGAATATTCCTAAAAGAAACAGCGGGCCGGGGCTTTAAACTTTTAAAACCTTCCGGGTCGTAATTGTCAGTCACCGAAGTGACTGGAGACTTAGAGCCTGAATGATTTTTTATCGAGAAATAAAACAATGATCTTACCAAGCCATACATGATATGTAGATGGCGCTGCAAGCAAGTTCATGCCATACCAAACAAGTTGATGCCGCCTGGATATATCTGGCGTAAGAAAATAGTTCCTTCTAGAAATTCATTCGACCCATTCCTTTTTCCGCTCCGCGCGAGGAGATCGTCGTATTCCTCCGCATCAGCGATTGGAGATGTTTTATCTCCTCGTGGAGTCTCTCGATCTCTTCTTTTGCTGTTCCTGGGGCGACCCAGTTTCCCCCTAAGTATGCGAACTATTGTCGGTTGAGAACCGAAGGCGGAAACCATGTAAATCTGGGAAGGGGCGGTTTACGCAGCGTGAAGGGGTAGGGAAATCTCCAATGTATCCCATCTCCGTCCACTTCCCCCTAAGGGCTGCATTGTTCTGGAATCCCCTACCCTCTGCAAAGGAGAATTTTCCAAGCGGAATTTCATCTGCAACGTACCCTTCAAGCTATGACTATCGCAAAGAGGGAATATTAGTGAAAAGAAAATACATTTGCATATCTCTATATCAATGTATTGCATTGTGTGACTGAGAAATATGGACGGTCATGGAGTACACGGTTTTGAATAGTTAATTACCTCGGAAAGTCACTTAATCCTACCGACTGCGCCAAAATAATGTTGCAGTTCCCCCTTATATACGAGGGGTAGCCAAAAAGTGCATAACCTCAACATTTTGTAAGTGTGTCATGGATGTGTAATTTTACAGAATTACAAAAGCCTGATTTGCCTGATTTGATGTTTTAAGTCCACTTTGTGCATAGTAAGGCTAATCGGGACTAGACCTACAGTTTAAAGTGGGATCCGAACCACTTGTACCTCCACCGGGTATCGAACCCGGGACCACAATTACAAAAGGAAGCCCTACCTAAGCATATGTTTGGCTGTTTTCTGTCATTACGAGTTCTGTTAAACAAGATTTAGAACTATGAGAGTAGGAGAAGGTGTCACGCTGGTCGAAATTGAGTATTCCCAACCTCAAGGGAAACCTGCGGAAACCATCCACGATGAGAAGTCTGCTGTGTATGGCTGCAAGTGTCCATCGCATGAGACGGCCAAACTATAGAAATAGTAATGCAAATGCAATGTCAACAGTTTTCAGGATGACCCAAGTGATGGTTGTCTATCGTAAGCCACAGAAGCAAGCGTGATGGTAAAACTGAGCAGCTGGTGCTTGAAGACAGATGCATGACTGTTAATTTCGTAGCTATGGAGTAGAAGATCCGTTTACAATAAATTGCATGGTTTTTCGCACGTGAGTAAGGTGGCCGAAAAATAGCAACATGTGGAATGAATATATATATATATATATATAATTTTGGACCTTGTTATGCTCTATTTCTCTTCTGGAGAGAGTAACCTGCCTTGGCTCGACCTGTTACTTCTTTTCGTTACTTCCCCCATGCAAATAGTTAGCATTACACTTTAAAAAACTAACAATACGGTTCAATCGAATTAAAGACATAGAATAACTACCATATTCTTTACCATGGATATTAGGGAAAACTCAGTTCTTTTATCTCAATGATACCCAGACGTTCAGTTTAAATATATATATATAAAAGACTTATTTATTTCGTTGATTAAATATATACAAAGAATTACATCAGAAATAACCCCACATAAGAAATGACTCTTTAATTGAAACACTGAAATATATATATATAAGAGAGAGGTTCGTACGCTGGCCTAGACCAGCAGTACTAGTTCAAAAATGTATCTAGCTTGTCACTAGGATACATGACTTGTTTCTCTAATTCCCTCCCCTTCTTGTTTATAATGCAAATTGCCTCGCAAAAATAGACTAAACTTGATTGAAATTACAACTAATTATGCGCTGTTCTTGAAATTATACAAAAACAAAACTGTTATGATTATTTTTCCACCCTGCCAGTGTCCCTTTAATCCCGGATTAAATAAAAACCGGACACCTTGACAGTGTTGAATCTACAAATTTAAACTAATAATTTCGCGCAACAAGGTACTTGTCTTGTCGCCAAGGGATAGACATATGCTTGTAGTTAAACGTGTCCCTTAATTCCCACGAATACGACGTTTCTCTAAAAATAGCAATACAAATGTCCACCGAAAACTAAGCGTTGGCTTGTCACCAAACGAATGAAGAAAAATGCGTGGACTTATCTATGTATTTCGATGAAAGCAAATGGTTGATCCTTGACCGCTAGCCATTTGACTAGCCCAGCCACTCTACCGGCACCGAAAGAACCTTCCAAAGATCTCCCCTACTGCCTAAAAAACGTAAGAATGCCAACAATGCTTTTTAGTCGGGTCCCATTATATAGGCGATTCAAAAAGAGACCAATAAACTGGAATTTTCCACCCTCACAGGCTTGAAGGTACAAGTATTTGAAACTAACCGCCTTCTGCAAGCTGGTGTTCACCGTCACGTAGGCTAGCCCTACAGCAAGTTACATTGGGAACTGCATAAAAAAGAAGTATAGCTGTCACTAAAAAAAAATAACATTGAACATGCACGAAACAAATAAAGAAGAAGGATCTTGTAGTGATTATATCATTACAACCTACACCATGAGAACGAGGAAGATTTTGAAAAAACTGCCTCTATAATCTTGAAACACATGAGAGGAAAACATAGAAACATTCCTAGTGAGCAACCCCAATAGTCAGCCAACAAAGTCATATTGCATGTATTACGGTATAGCTAAGGTGTAAGTCTGCCCCATTACGAGTACTTGCAACAAGAGTCGACAATAACTGGAGCCTGCTGCATAAACTAGTTACAAAAGACACTGGCTGCTATCGAAGAAAAAAGTTGTAGTTTGTTGCCAAGTCTTATCATCAAGGCAGCCACAGTTTTGAATTACTTGTCAGGGTGTGTACCCAGTTTATAATCATATTCTTGCTAGCATCGAGCACTTTAAGAAGCCCTCATTTACTCATGCTTAAACAAATTACACGTACTTCATTCTTGAAAAGTAAATATGTAATTTAAAAGACTAATTTACTCTAGTGTAACATCTAACTAAACACACATGCTGAAATTGAAAACAATCACTCTTTTTTTTTACTCACTAATGTGACGGTTGGGGCTGCCTTCTCCGCATAAGCTCGGGTATGTTGGGTTCAATGGTGGTTAACTTAGTCGTAAATCTGAGTGCTCATTAAGTCTATGTCTGTACTTGCTTTTCACTTGAATCAGAGATGAAAATCCCCTTTCACACAAATATGAGGTGGAGAATGGATGGCATGAGAAACTTTACTACCTTATCCGCAGTGACGTGCGGTGACGTCGACACTTGGGGTAGCAATCAATGGTGTGTGCAAGGGGGTGGGTGGGTTGGTGTGGGTCTTACCCCCCCCTTAGGGCCCAGTATTCCTAAAAAAACAGAACGTCAATAACAGGAAAAGATTGCAAAATGATGAATGAGTACTAAAAAAAAGTACACGTAACCCCCACCCACATTCGAAGATAAAAGACGATTTGATTTGACCACTAAGCCAGAGATCCTGGGTTCGAATCTCGGCTTGGCCATGGTTGTTCTTTATGTGTGTCCCTTCATCAATTTTATCGTATCAACTTCGCGATTAGCCAAAAGTAGCGGAAAAGCTAAGTAAAATAAACCAAATCAAGCAATCAATCAATGATTTGATTTTTGTTACTTAGCGTCGCTTTTTTGTCACATTTGGTTAATTGCGAAGATGATACGGTAAAATTAATGAAGGGACAAACACAAAGAACACCCATGCCCAGGTCGGGGTTCGAACCCGGAACTCCTGGTGTCAGCCCGCTGATTTGGTGGTTTAAGTCCACTTTATGCACAGAAACAAACAGGTAACAAAACATACTTTTTGTAGTTTATTCAATAATATTCATTTGGCTTTTCGAGTTCTGAGATACATTTTCATTCCGAATTATTGCATTATTCACTGCATAGTACAACACATAAGGCACAAGAATGCGTGTTCATCGCGGGTTCGAATCCCGGCCTGGAGTGTTCATATGAGGTCCCTTCATCAATTTCATCATATCATCACTAATCCTTATTTTCGCGATAACCAAATGTGACAGAAAAGCGAAGTTAAATAAACCAAACCAACATCAAACCCAATTAAATACATACGTTACAGGCCAAGACATTAGTATATTTAAATAAAACACTACTAAAACGAGAGCGATAGAGAACCTGAGCAAATATTTGTAATTTAATCATTATATATTCTATATTTGAAAAAAAAAGACAAGAAAGAAAGCATAACATTATTGTCTGCAGATAACACGTTCCCATTTCATAAATAATAAAACTACATCCCATATTATACATACATATTGTACCAGTACAACGTGTAAAAAGTTGTGGTGTAAATACAGAGAACATAAGTACTGCAGAAAATTTCCCCCTAAGTTCTTTATAGGATTTACAACGAAATCGAAAGGAAACCAATCCCCTATCTGTCCTATAAGAGATAGACTGAGGGACCTGAAAGCACGGGCTTTCAACCATTGCAGCGGGGGCGAGGGGGCAAGGGAGGTAGAGGCAGAAATCTTCCCTTTTCCTTCGGAAACCCGTTTCTACCTGGAACTGCTAAGGCGGAAGAAGAGCGAGCTAGGCCAGTTTTCCCCTCAGATCGCAACGAGGGACGAGAAGCGCTTGAAAAAAAAAAGTGTTGCAAATGAACTGTGGCTTTAACAAGACAATAAATATTGTGATTTGAAAATAATTAGAGATGTGAGATTGATTGATCTATCTCTGCTAGACTAGCTACTCCTCAGTGCACGTCACTGCTTATCCGAAATTTCAGGATACTCACCTCTTAAAGATATCCAAAACTTTGTAAAGTCTTAGTTTAAAAACGACAGATATCCGATTCTCTTGAATCCCCGTAAACTTCAGAGAAATAACGGTAAAAAGCAATGGTAGAGTGCGAATAGCAGAAATTGAGTTTAGACTACGTACAACACGGGTTGAATTTAAATTGTTAAAACGATATCTTTGTGATTTAAATGTAATAGTTTTTTAAGACACAGTAAATATTTTTTAGCCCATCTTTGCTACCCACCAAACGTCCCTTCGGGACCCAGCAGTGGATCGCTCCCCATAGGTAGAAAAACGATGACTTAAGGTCATCATCTTCACATTTCCTTACTATCAGTCACAAAAACGACAGAAATTCCAATTCAACGAGTACTTTGAGGTTGGTATACATTTGCCGCAAAAGAAAAATGTCTTCCTTGCACTTCCTCCTGAAACTCACCAAGATTGCCTATAAATCTGGATCAGGAGTAACAAGAAAAATATTAATTACACAAGTAAAATTTATGCACCTGTTCCGCTTCACGTTTAACACTTTCGCATTAATTGCAGATATCCAGATAGCAATAGCCCATACTCTGTACAAATCTCTAAGAACGATGGGTTGTCTAGTGACACACACTTGGAACTCAAGATGACAGGACCCTAAGGACATAATAGATGAACTGTTTACTCTACTCACATGTTTCGTGAATAGGTCAGCCAGGTTGGGTTCTGTGTTCTTAGCGGCCCTTGTTTGTCACATGGAGCATTGAACCGTGGGGATTGTGTTTCAAGTGCAGGTCTCAAGCCTTACCTCTCTAAACACGTATGGAATCTCTACCCAGTTCTACGTATATTAACCTACATTTAGTTAAGAAATGAAACTTTGGGTTTCGTTTCATATTTTCAAAGGACAAACATCGTTAGCCAACCCGATTCTGTTACCCGATCATTAGTCACTCGCAGCAAATTCGATTCCTCTGCTCTTCCCCTCAATCTGTTTCCATCACGTCCGCCAGACGGCGTTCTCAGAATGATGCTTCATTTGTCTTACTTCTCCTCAGAAACACACGAGCCATCACGAGCTGCACATCGATCATTCGAAATCGGAAACTTCCCATTTTGGTGGCCGGGACACGTCTAATGAGTTTTCCGTGGCACGTCTTCTGGATAAATCCGCGACCGCAACTCCTGCTGGACTGTTGGCAGAAGTGATGCCGACCTCTGGAGGAGCAGTTAGCGTAGCACGAGCCAAAAGCGATGGCTTTGTTTCAAGTAATTTTTTTTACGGAAAACAGGTAATGTGAGTACAGAAATGAAATGAAGAAAGGTAGTCCAACTTGCAAATGCCTGTTTCGTTCTTTGTATTGCTTCGATTTTCACATAATAAGTGGCGGCAATTGGGTTCCAAAACTGGGGGGGGGGCAAGTTGCAACAAGGGGGTGCAACAGCCCCCCCAAATCGCCGCCTCTGGTCTCCTATGGTCACCCAAGAGTAAAGAAAAGTAAAGTGCAAAATTCAAAATGTCTCATCAAAAAGAAATACTTCCATAACATTAACAATTTAAATTTCCTAGGAGGTGGGATATTTTTTCTAACGTTGGAAGCGGCTCCAGCGCCCACCCAGCGTGGAATGACATGGGTACCTGGGGGAAACCCTGGGGGGTAAAGGCGGTCAGAGGCGTGATGCTGATCACATCACCCCCACTCACGACCGGATCAAGAAAGTGTGGGGCTTTACCCCCACACCCCCTATACGCCTTCATGGCGTAGTGCTAAGCACAGGGGAGCACTTTACCTTTTACCTTTACCTTTAGGTGGGATATTTTTGCATTGACATAAACATACAATAAATACATTATTTATCGGTTTTTCAAACACAAAATGTTACAAATATTTGTTTTACATCTGTATGAAAAATGAAAGAAATAGTCTGTATCAACAATTTCTTCAAGCATATTTTTCTCAAAAATATGTTCAAAATAGACGAAGAGAATAAGTTAAGTTCTACTGTACTTCTACTGTAAGTTCGCTAGCAACGTCCGTTTCCATTATCAACAACATTTCATTAAAACAGCCGTAACTGTTTATGTAGTCTCTGAACTGAATCTTGTCACTCTTGTCTGATGCACGTTTTCTAAGTAGGAATTGAATCGTCTGTGTTATTGTTGATCTCGAGCATAAAGTATGAGAAAAAAATGTCGATTTTTTAGCCCATGGAAACGGACGTTGCTAGGGACGTATAAAAGGGTATTTTCACCCTTAAAGGGGATGAAAAATATCTGTATATTTCCACTTTTTCAGTGAAAGTAGAGGACCGTATTCAGCCTGCAAAGGGTTACCTCAAAGAAGTCCTTTAAATCCTTTGTTATTCAACACATATATGATTGGGATGAAAAGGAAATTAATTCCTACAGTCAATTATCTTCAATATGCAGATGATATCTGTATCTACAACGTATATGTCCACGACACAAATTCATACGGATTTTCCTGTTTTAGAGGAACAAATATTGGAAGTGCAAAAGAGGCTTGGAAGTAAAAAACTCGATCTCAATGGAAAAATGTAATATTACAATTTTTAGTAAAAAGGGAACACCTCCAATAGTTCACTCAATGTCTCGAAAAACAAGAATTCCCATTACATCCAGAGTAAAATATTTAGGTGTCATCTTGGATGAAAAACTAACTTGGAAGGGCCAAATTAAAACAATACAAGTCAAATCAGAAATTTGTTCAAAGCAATAGCAAATACTCAGTGGGGATGTCATCCTCGAGTTATGCTTTTATTTTACAATATTTATTTTCGGCCTATGATAGATTATTCTCTATTGACAATGTGTAACTTGACAGAAGGAAAATTGAATTCCATTGATGTCATACAAAGGAAATTCTTGAGAAGATGTTTAGGCGTTATGAACAGCACTCCAAACGTAGTAGTATACGTGGAAGCGGGTGAATGTTCCATTTCATGGAGACAGAAGATGTTAGCAGCAAAACAAATATGATACACTTACATGAAACAGGAAAAATAATAAACAGAAGAGGTGCTATGTGGATAGAATTGTATCATTCGTTTTGTCAAGAATACCAGGATGTTTTACAGATGCGTTCACGGCCTGTTTTTTCATTAGATTATCCTCAACAGTCTCTGGATAATATTCATTTCCCTCGCTATTCGCACATATCGGAATATTTTACTCAATGGCCAAGTTTTTTATTTCATATACACAGATGGATCTAAAAGTGAGTCAGGAGTTGGATGTGCAGTGTACGATCCACAACATAAAATAGACCTATTATTTCGGCTTCCACAAGACTGTTCAATATTTACAGCAGAATCTTACGCAATTTACCAAGCTTTAATATATTTCCAAAAATTAAATTTACGAAAGTTCTTAATACTTACTGACTCGCAAAGTGTATTACAGGCTCTTAAATCTTCTTACAAGAGTCTTTACAAATTATCCCCTTATATTATAAATTGTATACAATTAGTTCAAACAATACAAAAATCTGGAAAAATCATTGAGTTTTCTTGGGTTAAAGCTCATAGTAATATTACAGGTAATTCTCATTTAGATGAATGTGCAAAGAAAGCAGTGCGTCTTCCAAATATTACGAACTTATCATTATACTATACGGATCTTGTAGTTCCGTTTCTAGGATCTTACAGATACGACGACGCATAAATTAACAATAACAACTATTTATTACTGCCAAACGGTAAGATACAAAATTGTACAATTTCTATAACGTCTTCACTTCGAGACCGCCATACTACCGACACACAGACTATTCAATCCCGCGTAATGTGAGCATAGTTGCCAGTCTGCAACATTCCCCCCTTTGCGAACATAACGCGCTAACAATAGTATTTCTACTTTTACACATACACTAGCTAATATATCCCCTTACATATTTTCTCCATTTTTGATTTAGTCACATTTTTAGTTAGTATATCAGCTTCTAGATTTTCTGAATTTACATGTTGAAGATACACATTCCCATTTGCTACATCCAGTTTTACAAAATTATATTTTCTATGTATATGTTTAGTTCTTGCCTTTACAGTGTTACTTGAGATCCAATCAATTGCTGATTTACTATCAGTTTTAACAATCACTGGTCTATTTACAAAATTTCCAACATCTAATTCTGATATTAAACTTATGACCCATTTTATTTCACACAAACTTTCACATAATGCAATCAATTCTGCCTCACAAGTAGACAAAGCAACCAAATTCTGTAATTTGCTTTTCCAGCTGATGACTGAGTTTCCAACCTTGACAAAATAGCCAGTACGAGATTTTGCCTCTACTACTGTACTCCAACTTGCATCCGTGCATAATTCAAGCTTACCACCTTCACTTCAAAAATTTAATGCATAATTGCACGTTTGTTTCAAATATCTATATACTCTTTTTAATGCTGTTAGATGTATTTCCCTTGGATCTTTACTATACCTTGACAATTGACTCACACAAAAAGCTATATCTGGTCTTGACCCTACAGATAAATACATAAGTGAGCCTAACATTTGTAAGTACTTTGTTTTATCAACTGGTTTTGACTCTTCAAAATTATGCAAATCTTGGTTCAAATCACCTGGTGTTTTCACTGGATTACAATTATGAAGTTCATACTTCTTTAATATTTCTGAAATATAACCCTTTTGTGACAACTGATAACCTTCTTCAGTTACAATTATATCCATATCCAAAAATGAACTTAAGCTATTATTCTCTTGAATTACAAAATATTTCTGAATTATTTGCCTTATCTTATCTATGCTTTCATTATTTGGACCTACTACCAAAAAATCATCAACATATACTCCTATGTACAAAAGTTCTTGTCCTGTCAGTTTATAGATACAAGGATCACTTTCCAGTCTTTTGAAACCTATTTTGGTGAGAACTTCGTTCAGTTTTTCATTCCAACAAAGACCTGATTGTGGCAACCCATACAAACTTCTTTGTAATTTACAAACTTTGTTTTTATACCTATCTTCCATGAACCCTTCTGGTTGTTCCATGTATATTTCTTCCCTTAAATTACCATATAAATATGCAGTTTTTACATCATAGAGTTTTACTTTCATTTTGTAATGTGCTCCCACAGTTAACAATACACGTACTGATTCCATTCTTATTACTGGTGAAAACGAACTCTCATAATCAAGCCCTTCTCTCTGTCCGCAACCAACTGCCACCAATCTTGCTTTTCTTTTGTATATTCTCCCATCCATGTTCTCCTTTGTACTAAATACCCATTTGCTTCTTACGACCTTCATGTTCTCCTCTCTGGGAACTAATGTCCAAACATTATGTGATTCCAATGCTTGCATCTCTTCGTTCATTGCAATCTTCCAATTTTCACTGTACGCTGAACTCATAGCTTCATCGAAAGTTTGTGGTATGATATCTTGAGCAAAATTTGTTTGTTCTCTTGCTTTTATCCTCTCAGATCTTTTCACACCTAGACTTTTTAAGTTGATCTTCATTTCTTTTCAAATTTTCTTTGTGTCTTGTTTTTAACACTTCGTTTGTTTCTCCTTTCTTCCGTCCACTTCTTTTGGCTCCACTTTTTTCTACGGTTAACTCATCTGTTTGTATTTCTTCTGGTAGATCTTCAGGAGTTAAGTCAAGAAATATGTCCGGTCCTCTTTCTTCTACCTTCGATTCATTCAAATGGACATTGCTGTTGTCATATTGCTTACTTTCCATGTCTTCATCATGTTTATACTTCAAGTTGTTGAATTCTAGTTGCTCTTCCAAATTACAATTCATCATTAAGCCTCCACAGTTTCTTTCATCGAACACAACACTTCTAGCTTCACGTATTTGTTTCGTTTTGGGGTTGTACAGCCTGTATGCTTTCCTTTTTCTGGAATACCCAACAAATATTTCCTTTTCTCCCTTTGGTTGAAATTTGCTTCTACATTTCTTCGGAATGTATCTGTATGCCATACATCCAAATACTTTCATATGTTTTACTGTAGGCTTCCTTCCCGTCCATCTTTCCATTGCAGTTTTTGTGCCACCATCCTTGGTGGGGATACAATTTTTGATGTACGCTGCCGTTGCAACCGCTTCAGCCCAAAATTCTATGGGTAACCTTGCATCAATTAACATTGTTCCTCCCATATCTAGTAGTGACCTGTTTGCTCTCTCAGCAATACCATTACTTTGTGGACTGTATGGAACAATTAACTGGTGATCAATACCTTCTTTGTTAAACAACTCTTGAAATTTACTGTTAACAAACTCAGTACCATTGTCTGACCTTACACTTTTTACACAATTGTTAGCTTCCTTTTAATATTGCTTTTTAAATTTTACAAAGTAATCAAAAGCTTCATCTTTTGTTTTGAGAAAGTATACAAACACCCTTCTACTGTAAGTATCTACAATAACATACATGTATTTAGCACCCCCCAATGACTCTTTTTCTACAGGTCCACATAAATCCATGTGTATCAAATCTAGTGGTTTCTCACATACATCATTGCTTTGTTTAAAAGGAAGTTGTACAATTTTTCCTTTTGTACATGCATCACACAATTCTAATTTTTCTGAAGTTTGCTTTAAATCTAAATCTCTTACCATACCACTATCCTTAATTTTTATTTAAATGCTTTTCATTCAAGTGGCCTAATCTTCTGCGCTACATGTATTTTTCATTGTTTACATTAGTTTCCATAGTTAAGCATGCATCCTTACAATGACTTACATCTGATCTTACATAAGTTTGTAACGTGTACATACGATTCTTTTCCTGTGCTTCTGCCACTAAGATGCCATTTTTGTCAATTACCCTTGCACTATTTTTGGAAAACAACACTTCATTATCATGATTCACCAAACCTATAACTGATAATAAATTCAAACGCAAATCAGGTACATATAATACATCATAAATACACACATCGTGAAGTTGACCATCATTTGTGAGTGTTGATACCTTAATGTCACCTTGGACTTTGGCCTCCATTGATATTCCTTCCTCCGCAAGTTGCACTTCACTTTGCACCTATCTTCTATTTATCAGCCAGTCTTCTTTATTTGTCATGTGAGATGTACAACCAGAATCTATACACCATACCTGCACTTCTCTTCCTGCATGTTGTATACACTGTAAGCGGCTTCTATGTTGTCTTCGCATGTGAATCTCGTCTGTTTCATTTATCCCTTCGGTGTTTTAGGAGATGTAGATGTAAAGGTAGACGTAGAAGGTCTCCTAGCTTGAGCTTTCCCACCTTCTTTATTATGCCAACATTCTTTCGAAAAATGTCCTACTTTTCCACACGTCCAGCATCTTCGCACAGCTTCTTTATTTTTCCAATATTTCTTATCCCGTGCCTTGTATGCCTGTTCGGATTTTTCATTGTAGTCCATTTTATGCAACCTAACCTCCTCTTCTTTTAACCTCTTGCCATTGCACTTCTTCAATTGTCGCACCCCTTTGTGCTCGTAATACTGCTGCGACGTTTTCATACTTTTGATGAACACCCCGTACAATATGATACACTACTTCTCGTGTCGTAATTGGTTGACCCAATGCAGCACTTTTTGACATTATGTTTCGTGCTCTCAAAACATATTCGTCAACACTTTCCTTCTCACCCATTTTTATGTTCTTCATTTCCACACCTATATCTATCATTTTGTCCTGTGTGTTTTCCGTGTGAATACGTTTAAGTTCATCCCACACTGTTTTTGCACATGTCTCGTTAATGAACAGTCCAGCCTGGTCGGGCGATAAAGTAACAACTATGACACCAAAAGCTTCGTCATTTTTCTTTTCCCAAACAATTCTAGCTTTTTCTTCTGTTTGTTCATCATTCAATATTGCGGCCTTGCACAATCCCTTACTTCGCAGCACTGCACTTACCTTTAGTGCCCAGACATGATAGTTGCCATTGTTCAGTAATTCTATCTTACTCACGTCCGCTATTCTGCTAACCACGAGGCTGCTACCACTGTAGTTCCGTTTCTAGGATCTTACAGATACGACGACGCATAAATTAACAATAACAACTATTTATTACTGCCAAACGGTAAGATACAAAATTGTACAATTTCTATAACGTCTTTACCTCGAGACCGCCATACTACCGACACCAGGGGGTGCTCGTTGCTATGTGTAGTACGTATGCATTACGTCATCTGGGAGGATCGGGTTTGACGGTGCTCGTTGCTATGTGCAGTAAGTTTGGTGCGGGGTACATTTAGCTACTAACACGTCGCAAAAATCAGAACAAGCAGGTTATTTTTGTCGCATTCGATATATTTTTATTGTGTTATTTCTCTTGAAATGAGATTGTTTTGTTCATTCCACCTATAATCATGCCTAATTGTGCAGTAATAAGCTGTGAGAATTATAACCAAAAAAGTAAAGGAAGTGATATAAAATATCATAGATTTCCAGCTGATAATCGTGTAAGTAAACAGTGGATTGGTGCTTGTGATCGAGAACATAATATTAATATAAAAAATGCGAGAGTGTACAGTGCCCATTTTTGTAAAGAAGGCTATGTGCGAGATCTAAGAGCAGAACTTCTGTGTTTGCCAACAAAGAAAGTACTGAAGCCAACTGCAGTGCCATTGGTGTTTGCCAACAAAGAAAGTACTGAAGCCAACTGCAGTGCCATCGCTAAAATTACACCCAATTACTTTAGTACCAAATAATCGAGGAAATGGTGTAGTTCTCTTAAACACTTATCTTCACAATATGATTCGCGGTAACAGTAGTATAAGCCGGAGACACATTAAACTCGGTTGTTTTCAAATAAAAATCATTGCTACTTACCTCATATGCATAGCGGAAGATTTTTCAAGCTGGCCATAACTTTTTTTCCATGAAAAACACGTTACTTTTAACATTATAATCATTTATTGGTCGTTGCTAATTCGGCGGGCAAATTTTGAGTCACGTTGTCTATCGTCAGCTGATATGCAGTATCGTCAGCTGATGTGCAGTGTTTCCAAACTTATGAACCGTTAAATGCCGCACAAACTATTCACAAAAGGTTTTTAAGCGAAAATTGAGGCTAGACTCTACTTTACGTCCTTAATCTGCATGGTGATTGCTTCTTTGCGTTCGCGATGCGTGATCGTGGTGCGGCACCCGGCATCTCTTCGGGTAAGTACCTTTTTCTTTTTACACTTTCTGTTCACGATAGCCCCACTATCCATTCACGGGGTCGAGGTATGCCTACGAGGTTAGGTTAGGCCTGTTAGGTTAGGTTCCATTAGCACTCATTTCACCCCTAAACATCTAAAAAATACCTCAGTACGTTCAATTGCGCATATCCGGACAACATCGGTTTTTCTCGATTTACTCCTTCAGGAAATTTTTGCTCGCTTTGGAATTTACGTTGTTGAAATCCTTATAAAATAAGCTTTCCAACTATATATGACACGTATTCCTTAGGAAAAGGACGTAAACTAGAGTCTTACCTTTTATTGGAAAAAAAAACCGCTCACACGTCATCTTGTCAAACTTCCGCGTGGTTGCTACACTGTGAGGCGGTTACATAACCAAACGCACGGAACATTTGATTCACGTAGTCGACGGTAATGGCGGCACAACGGAGATGCATGATTGACGAAAAATACCTTATTTACAGGCAAAATACGTAGCACGATTCTAAAAAAGAATATCTCCGGCTTCAGAAAGTCCTCAGGAACACAATTCCGTAAGTACTTTCTCGTCTTTTCTCCTGTAAATTTTAAGAAATCCGTCTCCGACTTATACTACTGTTACCGTACGCTACGAGAGATATGCAATAAGGAGACGTGCCCTAAACAAGCTAAAGACTATGCTGCCAGAAAAGAGAAAAATATATAGACGAAGGTACATGCACAAACTGCAAGCAATGTTTCGTTGTTGGAAAACATATTCGATCGTTTACAAAGGAGAAACACACGTCTGCATAATGAAGCAAATAAATTAAAGATTACAAACAACCTCTATCAACCTGCTTTAACTGAATAAAGAAGTTCAAAATCTACAACGTAACCTAACCGACAGTACCACAAGAAAAGTCATCAATATCTTGATAATGTGTTCAACTAGTGCGAAGTGCGTAGTGAGCCTAACTGATTTGTTATGTACATTTTATGTAAGTCGGATTTATAATTATTAAGTCGGATTTATAATTATTAACAAATTCATTTAACACAGACCGATGTTGACTGTGATTTGTATGTTCACATTATTGTGAAAAACGTTGTCGGAAATGGGCATTTCGAAGATCGCGTACTAACTTTCACGCTATTGGAAATGAAATTCACTTAGTACATCTTCAATTCGAGTTACATAGCGTTGTATGCACGATGGTAAATATTGCATGAGTGAATATTACACGCATCATTGAAATTTTTGCAACTTTGTTCAATTTTGCTATTTCACAAATTCATTGTGAATAATTTTGTACCCTTGTACTCAATATAAACCAATGGATGTTACATTATTTCTTTGTAGTACATTTCTGTCAAAAAGAGCAAGATCTAAGATTAGTGTAATGCAAGTTACTTCGTTAATGTACAAATGTGTGTCGCATATCAGCCTTGGAGTATATTTTCCAGTTATACAACTAAGACACACATGGAAATGGAAATGGAAAATCAGCGGACAAAGTCCTTTAACGAATAATAATTCGTACACTTTCACGGTCAATCATTGTGAGTTCATGTAACTTTTCTCCTTTATTGTTTAATTAAACTAAGATATTTTCATCGATATTCTCAAAGCGTTTCATTTACCGTGTGATCATAAATCTATTTCTATAGGCTTGAATTAGTAGGTTAAGACATTTAAGTTTGATGTTCCTAGCACTCAATTAGTATTTCGAGTAGGTTAACTTAGTTAAATTAGTACTTGTACACTTTGGCTCGTCTTCTGCACGTGTGTGTGTGTGCAAAGTTCATAATACGAAAAAATACTTTTTAGAACTATGACAACGATAACTTGCAGACAAATTTGAACCAGAGAAATTAAAAATATCTACAAATTACAAACTGGAATTGCGTTTTCAAAGTCTGAAACTACATCTTACAAACTATTTCGTCATTCTTCCTCCACATAAAACTTTCCAAAAAATTTTTGCATGTGGAACTTTGATCCGTACGTAAATTATTGTACAGTAAATAAATATATGAAGAAGGTTGGGAATTCTTTCGAATTTAAGTTTCAAATGCAGAGTAAAATTTTATCTAGATTGTATATTGCTTCTTTCACTTGATAATTTCAAAAATAAAGTTACATTATGGAGAATGGTAAAGATTGGAATTTAAGTATATCAGTATAATTTTAATACTTTCTGATGTTATGTAAAATTTGAAATGTTCTTGGAAATGATTGCAACGTTCTGAATGAATAAGAAGGAACTATTCAGTCAGAAAACTAAATATTAGGCTTTTGTACTGCGTTGTGTTAAATGTTGTAAATAGATTATACCGGACTACTATCGGATTAAAAATTACGGATATTCAAGTTTGGACTCCAATTAAAAGTTAATCAGTAGAACCACATAAAAACGAGTTACATCAAAATTCAGCTTATTCAATTCTGTGTCAATCTATAGTTACCAATTTATTTTTGATTATGCCTTCTATTTTTATCATCGTGAGAACAAAATAGGATTATTTTTTAGTTTGGCAAACTATCGCTCTCTTTGAGATTCTATAAATAAAGCGGTGTTTTTTATTTATAGATTAGTATATATTATATAATTTATTTATTTATTATCCAAACTCTAATATCCATAATTTATAATTCGATAGTACTCCTGTGACGTTCTGTGAGGCCCGTAGTACCTCGGAGGCCTCTGTCGATCTCCTTGGCGTAGTGGTTAGAACATCGCGCTTCGACGCCAGGGTCCCGGATTCGAATCCAATCGGGTAAGACATTGATTTGTCCTTAATGAGAAAATTGAGAATTTAGTAAATGTGATAGTATATGTGAAAACAAATATTGATTGATTGATTTGCTTCATTTTACTTCGCTTCTTGTGCCACTTTTGGCTAATTTGCGAAGAGAGGGATGAGTGATGAAATGATGAATGAACACTCACAAACATCCATGGCCAGGCCAGGATTCGAACAAAGACCTCTGGCGTTGAAGTGCGATGTGCTAACCACTACGCCAAGGAGGCTGGCTTGTGGAAACAAAGAAAGAGATCGAAGGGGGGGGGGACTACCTCTTATGGGTTTTCCTTTCATATTTAAAAAAGACAGAAAAGCAAAAATAAACCAAATCTGTCAATCAATTCTTTCTTTGTAACTCTCTCACTATGTAATTCTTCTTTAGCATGCAACGTTTCTTATTAAAATCATAATACGATTTATGAAATGATGAAATCTGAAATTCTAATGAGAACACGGACAACCTTCTTTGTAATATATCGATGAGGTTTCAGAAACATGAATTTTTACAATACGTTTGCATGTGCAATTTTCCCTCTTTTAAAAGTAGCATGTTTTAATTATGTTACTAATCATTAAAGGAATACCTCAATGCCATCCCGAAGTATGATAATTAATATTTACCCCTCAAAGTAATGAAACACTTTCCCTCTCTGGAACTCGCATAGAAATGATAGCGGCCGTTTGCTTCGGCCAAGCCCCGAACGAACATAACCGAAGGGGCACCGAGCATAACCGATCCTCCCACATGACGTCACGCGCTCGTGCATGATCGGCAATTTTCGGATGGCGCTACCTTATATATTAAGTTACCTTGCTTGTACCGACACACAGACTATTCAATCCCGCGTAATGTGAGCATAGTTGCCAGTCTGCAACAGACCTTCTCCCTAGAGTAAAGAAGAAAATTCTGAATGAATGGTTTGATTGGTGTCGAAATGAACTTACAACAGTTGGGGAATCATACAGACCATTTGCTGAATTCAAAACACAAAAACCATGGTTTCATCATGTAAGTGCTACAAGAAATGTAATTGTATTAATTAATAGACTGAGAATGGGCCATTTGTGTACTAGGCAACATTTATCCAAAATTGGAATAACGAAAAATAAGAAATGTGAATGTGGCTGGGATAGTGCAGATGCACAACATATAATACTGGAATGCTCAAAATATAATAGAGAGAGAAATATCTTGTATAAAACTTTAAATAATCTAAAAGGTTAGTTTTCAACAAATTTGTTAAGTTTAGTTCTTAATCCAGATGTGCGGATTGGTTATAGTTTGTTATCATTTTTAAGGAAGCGTAACATACAATTGTAAAAGACAAAGTGTTCTTTTTTTTAAAAAAATCTAATATCTGTAAAATAGGGGGGAAGGACTGATAATTTTATTGTAAAACAATTGTGTACATTTTATATGTGTATTGTTATGGACAAAAAACGGCATAAAAGCTGTTAGGTTTCAAATAAAGGAATGAATGAATGAATAAAGGGGATGCGTGAGTGATTTTTTAAAATTTTCTCGGACTTTTGAGACAAGTTCAATGGGGGAGGGGGTCGAAATTGAGCATTTTTTTGCCTCTGGGGCGTCCTTGATGGAGAATATTTATCTCAGCGAGTCAGGCAGTCAGTGGTGGGCTTTACATATTATGGAGGATATACCGTTTTCGAATAAGTTAATAGTCCTGTTGCAGTAACTACCTACAAACATGGTATCGAAATATTACTTTTCTGTTTTTGACAGAGAGAGACGCATCTAGAATGCACTCGGGTGTTAAATTACATGAGGAATTCCGCTGACAAATCATGTAACTGTAAGTCAATAATTACGGCACGAATTTCCTCCATCAGCAAGTATGCTTGTTAAGTTATTCGCTGCATTTCTGAATCAAGCAATATTGACCTAACACATGAAAGCTGCTTGTGTGTAAATCTGGTACATGACGATAAGTCAATACATACGTTAACCTAGACCTATGATCTCGTACATGTACTGGCTGCAGAACGAGCAATCTGACGCTCACACATAGTTTCGGATTTTGACGGCAGTAGAGCTACTCTCTGTCCATTGTGCTTCAGGTTACGAATATTTATTGTGAGTCCATATATTACAGTAAAATTGGTAAATATTTTTGAGAGAGTTTTCGGGATCTGGCAGCGAATCAAACGATTTCTATGCTGACGCAGCCATAGACTACACTCTGTCCCGAGAATCTCTGGAGCGAGTGAACGAAAACAAGTCTCTGCGCAAGTAGTGGCTCAAGAGAGCTTGGCCAATGGAATGGGGCTACATGGAGGCGGTCAAAGCCGGGGGCAACGCGATTGCAGCTATAGTTTCAGTCCTCATTGGAACACCAAATTACTTAAAAGAAAGTTCCGAAAGATAAGTTTCCCTCAGAAAACCATGTCAAGTCCACGTGGAGCCCAGTAAATCCTCTACTCAAACCTTTCCCACCAATATCGTCCGTTTTAGGTACTGACAGTACTTGTCAAGTCCACGTGGAGGAAATGAGACGTTGCCAATTCAGTTTCTTTATTGATTTCATAACATGCGGTTGCGTTATCTTTGCTACGTTGTGTTATTGTGTTGTGCTATTTTTTTATACAATGTGGAGACCTTGGTGGTGTAACGTCGTCGCAGTTTGTGTTGGATGTCTAAACACTGCAGGTAAAAGTTACAACAGCGCTTCTCAGAAAAACAGGTGCTGGCTCGAAACCAAATAAGCGTCCGGTCGGCTTCTTCTCAAACTATGTCAAAAATACAGAACAAGCGTTCCTATGAGGACTTAAGCTATACAAGCTGTTTGCAGCAGCGCACACTGTTTCGTTCCGCCCAGTCGCTTTTTTCCCTTCTCTTCTGTTATGCGTGGCCTTTCTGCGTAGATTCGCGAGACAGAATGCAGTAACAGCAAACGATGACGATGACGTATATACCACTATCATCCTTACATTTCCTATAAGAAGAGGAGAATAATAATCCTTCCATGTCCACCTATTGCAATGAAAATTGCTGCAACTCAACCGTTCGAAGACACAAAGCGACTCTAATCATATCTTTCCCCTGTCTTCTTGCGCGATATCTGGCGTATTTTTAATGCGTCATGCAGTGAGCATGAATAATGAGTACAGCAACTACTCGTTGATTATTGCAGATATCTATCTATACCTATATATAAAAAATGATGTATGTATGTTTGTTCCGGCATAACTCTCGAACGCCTAGAGCAATTTCAACCAAACTTGGTACACATATGACTTACAATCTGGAAAGAAATACTGTGCTCCCCTGGCACCCCTAGGGGTGGGGGTGGGATGGGGGTGACATGTAAAAATTATTGAAAATGACCAATATTATTGTGGAATCCATAGTTTTCGGGGTCGCTAAGATGAATAGTGACACTACGAATGTCGTTCAACTTCACGTTCATCACCTATCGGCAACTCCTCCACGTTCATCACCCCTACAGGGAGTGAGAGGGGATGAAAAATAAAATGTCAAAAATGACCTACATTAGTGTCGAATCCATAGTTTTCGGAGTCGCTAAATTATTTTGTGAACTCACCCTTCAGCAAGCGTCACTATAGTAAGAATTCATTATTTTCCTGTCTAATAGAAGATTGGGATAAATAAATACCCGAGCAACGCTGGGCAATCAGCTAGTATGATATCAAATTGTTAGTTGTCAATGTTATACGTGTGAATAGATACTCTCTATTGCAGTGTAAACTGCAGAATTGTGGGGAAATATAAGAGACGAATTTCTAATAGCTCACGTGTGCATGTAATTATGAAGCATAATGCATTTCCTGCTTTTGAAACTTCAACCACTTGACAAAATAAATCAATATCTTCCGGTATTACATCAATAAAGTAGCAGCACATCTCGTCTAGGGTCTTTCATGTATAGTCTGCTGTAAAAGGATTGACCCCAAAATCTTAGGGAACTAGATTTGAACAAACAAATGAATGCCAAGAATTGTGTCATTTTGTTCACTATGTCTTGTATATGTAAAACGTTAACAATAAAAATGTGTGGATAAACTGTGTTACGTAGCAAGAATCTAAATGTGACACAATGTAACGTAGTTCACTGAAGATTGACGGACATTTCGGCTTGAAACTCGAAACTTGGACAGAACTATGAAAATAATGTACAAAAGTCAGTTCGTGTCTGTTTACCATGATTTTCGAAACTTTCAAGTATTATTTGTAAGACTTCTGCGTGTTTTTACGTCATGTTCGAATCCTAGTGGATGTTCAAAAAGTTCCCAGACGTGAAGATAATTCGGAAACTACTTTTAAAAAAGAAACAGAAGTAGCAGCAGCATATTACTGTGCAGAAAGCCAGGGAACAGTAGCGATGGGACACAGTATCACCTAATGATTGCCGTTTGGGAGGCCTTGAGCCTCAAAAAGTTACTGCACAACGGAGATTAGTTTAGAATTATTATTATTATTATTGAGGCTTCTGAAATCAACTTTTCTTCTGAGCGCATACCTTTGCGCTTTGTTTAGTAATTCCTAAATGAATTTGCAAAAAGTGTCCAATCCAATCTTGAGAAGCTTCTGTGTAATATAAGCATATTCTTTAACTACCATTCCAAATCAACCGATTTTGAAATAGTAACATGCATCTCTTATATGAATTGGTTATGAAATTACTTGTGCTTCTTTCTCGGATTCTAATTAATTTACTGCTACTACATTTTTCATCATCTACGTTGAAGATACTTATATTGCACAGAAGCTATTTGAGATTGGATTGGACAAGTATTTCGAAGCAAAATATGAGGGATGGATCGTATATCTTTATTGTAATTATGTACTACATTCAAGTTGCATTTGTATATATTAATTATGATTTTTTGTTATTATTACTATTCAGATGAAAATTTGGGGTTCAGAAGGGGGAAGGGGGTGCTGACCTGAATATTCCCGCCGCTCAATTAGCCAGAGAATTTCATCCAGAGAGGCTCGAAGCTCGGAAAGGTGAGTAAAATATTTAAAATGGGCTCTGAGTATGACATCATGGCTATCAGATTCTGTTACTCTCTCTTTCTTTCTTTATTTCTGTTTCTTTATCTCTATTTTATTTTTATGTTCCTCTATCACTTTCTTTTTTCCATTCTTACTCAACTTCCAATCTATCCCTGTCTTCCTCGATCCTCTGTTTCTCTATTTTCTCTCTCTTTTTCTATATATCTTTCGTTGTTTCTCTCCCCCTCCTTTCTTGCACTGTTTCTCTAGCTCCACAAAATGGGATTTGTTTTTGTAATCATAAGTTTCTAAGATTATAAGATTCTCCATTTCTATCTTTCTTCTTTTGTTTCTCTTCTCCTTTCTATTTTCTTCTGTTTCTTCACTTTCTCTTTACCAATCTCACTATATCCGTCTCTTTTTTTCTTCCTCCGTTTCTCCCGTTTCTCTCTCTTTCTTCTGTTTTTCTCAATCCATTCCTCTCTCTATTTTCTTGCCTCTTTCGTTCTCTCTCTCTTTTCTTTCTCTGTTTCTCTATCTCTTATTTTCTTTTCCTCTTTCTTTCTCAGTATTGCAATAACTTTCAATAATTTTCTCTCTCCATTTATTTCTGTCTCAATCTTTCCTTCTACAGCTTGCTTTATTCCTCTCTCTCTGTGTAGAAGTCTTGCTATTTTGTGGGCAAGAAGGTGGGCTGAGATTATTTCACAGTTTAGCCTACCGCCGCCCATGAACTTAAATAGGAATATCAAAATTGCAATTAAAACTAATATGTTATCTGCAAATACTTCCTCCCGTCATTACTCTCTCCTGTAACGGCATTGGCTGCTATTTCCGTCTCCCAGAAACATTTCCACGCGAGACAGTAAACGATCGTTTACGCGAAGCACCTATCAGCTAATTAAAATAATCTGTCCCGTTTATTTCAGCCGCCAATTAGGTGCTTATTCAGGCAGATCACGGAAACAAAAGAGAAACGTTCGACTGAATGGACACCATCGCGCATCCGAACAATTGAACGCCATCAGCTCCAGCGCGAATTGTTTCCACTTGTTTGCGCTTTTTCTCCCCTGACTTTCCGTATTCCAACGCACCGCAATATTTCATTACTCCGCGACAATCGCTAATTGGTGGATTGTCATTATCTTTTATGAGCTATAAATTTGCTGCGTCAGATGCAAAAAAAAGAAATCGCGACTGATATCATAAAGCTAATTGGACACAGAAGAAAGTGAGACAGGCTAATAATAACCTGGACTTCATGTGAAATGTGCTAATTTATTTGCTAATGATTCGCAAATGGTGAAACTAGAATACTTCTCTGAATGTTTGTGACAATGGTTCTTTATTAGCATGCAGGGGTAATTGGGCTTCATCTAGTGTCTAGAGCTGAAGACAAGAGGTGCTTTCTTGAAACGTAGTGTTAGAAAAGGTAAAATGATGATAATGTCTGATTTGGCATTGCATGCAAAGAAGTTAGAATAGTGGGAAGGTGAATCTCGTCTCGCTTGAATGAGGAAGTCTGTCGTGATCTCAGTTTCGTTTTTCACTTGTCTCATTCTCTATTTTCGTTACGTCATTTTCCCACTTGACTTAATCGAGACGATGAGGATGAATAATGAACTGATAAAATGAACGATGACACACACACAATGCCTGTCTAGGGTTCCAACCTGGGACTCTGACTTTATGTCTAATTATATCCGTCCCGTCTCGAGTTTCAAGTTCCGACCGGACTGGTTAGTCAGGGGTCCCGGGTTCGAATTCCGTCCTAGGCATGGGTATTCTTTATGAGTGTCCCTTCATAAATTTCATCATATCATCACTCAGCCTCATCTTGGTGTTTGGCCAAAAGTGGCAGAAAAGCGAAGTGAATGAATCGAGTTGCAATTGCCTGTCCCGCGAAGGGTGCTCCTAGAGTGGGGATCCAGCCTCAGTGGATCATAACCCCCTTCTTCCCTCTTTTGGCCCAACTTTCCTTTAAAATAAAGTGTAGGATAGAATTGTGTAATGAAAGTACTGACTACAGACCCACCTCTCACTCATTTCGTAGCCCTGCCCTTCTTTCGTGTTGGTAATTATTTCAAAGGAATTCCAAAGATGAAGGCAAAAGAGAACGCATTTCGTATCCTATTGCCCTTCTTTCCCGCTCTTTCAAAGTCCTTCACAAACTCGGAGAATTTCCTGGAGGAAATTACGACCAGGAAAAAATCCACTCAATAGCTGACCTTTTCAGTATGTAGGTCACAATTCCATTTCCTCCTAACTGCACGTTCTATAAATGTGAATTACGATACAAGTAGGTTTCGACGAGAGATATTCAACAGAACTTTTCCTTTCGCATGGACAAGATTCCGTAATAAGCCCCTCAAACGGTTCGGTTCCTAAATGTTACACATTAAGTAACCTTTCACAAGTAAGTAACATTTCTTCTAATATTTACTAACTTTATAATATGAATTTTTCAAATGATGTAGTCGATAAATGTTACGCAAAATTTCCACAAAGAAAGTAGCATCGAATATGTATTAATTATAAAAAAATCCCTGTATGGAACTTAATACGAAACATTATTTGTATGATTGACTGAATTGATTTATTTTGCTTTGCGTTTCTGCCACGTTTGGCTAATTGCGAAGATGTGGATGAATGATGATAGGATGAAATGAATGAAGGAACAATAACAAACAGACATGGACAGGGCATAACGCAAACCCTACTGTGATTATACTGGCTGTGAGTCTAGACGCAGGAGCCTCGTTAGTCTTCAAAATGCCGTCCAGGTGTACTATAGTACAGGGAGGATCGATATTCGATAGGCACTAAAAACTCAAAATAGGCAAGCAAAGAAATACAAAAGAGTCACTAAAATTATTGAACATCGACAGATTTTTATTTTTCCCGGATTAGGCACTCGATGATATCGGTACTTATGAGTAAAATAGGCAAAAGCAGACACTACAAAATTCATATTTTTTACCTCAGATATGCCCTGAAATTGTTTTTAAACATAAAATCCTACATTTCTGTCCAAGGAAGAAGAAATGCATTTTAGGGCAAATATTATTGCGTAAAATTATAAAAGAAATTTCCGGGATCAGCCTACCTAATGTTTTTCAAACGTTCACTGTCCGCCACTGCTGTCAAAATCATGATGGATTTTCGATAGTTAAATGGCTTCACCATACAAGAAGGCTTTCAGCGGGAAAATGGTTTTGACATATGACATTTCACTATTAACTCTTATTAGCAACTAAACTTTGGCGCCTAAATGTTATGCATCGTCGCCAAATGATGCCTAAACATTGGGTTCTAGTTTCAAGTTCTGATACACACGCGCGAAAGAATAATTTAGAAAAGTAACTTACTTTTCTGCTCCTGACAGCTGATCACACGGAGTATCCTGGAAGATAAAACATGTTATACTTTATTCACTGTGTAAAACACATGCTACAACTGACTGCATGTAGAAAGCAAAATAACCTCAATGCACTACCATAGCAGCATACATTGACGAGCGAAGTAACGAACACTGCTTGATGACGTAACGTAAATTATTAACTTTCTGAATAATACTGTATAAGACTACGCGCATGCGTTAATCTAAGTTTCATAATCCATGGAAAGCCTTTAGAAAAAAATCTACGATTGCTTCGACCTGTATCAAACAAACAAAAAAATACCTTCCAGAACACAAAAGATGACAGAACCAAAGGTGAACCAGGAATGGAACTTGGAAAGGGTCATTTTCGACCGGAAAACTATTTTCAGCATCCTTTACACCCCCCCCCCCCCACAAACACACACACGCACACACACATATATATACACACACATATACGTACACACACATACAGAAAGAATGTATGCATGATGTCCGAAAAGTCCCGCACCATAGTTCAAATATTTAAATTGACTGTGTTTTGTTCTTTTGTTGCAGCGTGATACTATTGGTGATACTGCAGCAGGAGAAATGAAGAAAACGGACAAGGACATAGAATTAAGCGTTGGTGGAATTTGAAACAGCGACCTGCCGAAAACAAGAATCAGAAAGTCGTTCCACAGCTGAACCACCCGTTCGGACATGGTTTTGTCACATTTAAAGTTAATGTTCTCAAAGAGAACCGGCAGAAAAGTTATTGTTATTGCTCGACATTTGGGATATGCCATGAACCATGAGATGAACATATGTGAATTTCTCAACTTCAGACGGGAAGAGTTGAATAACTGTACACATGCCTTCACCAATATTCCTTCCTGTAGTGCTCTGTTTCGCTAGGAAGGGAATAATTTCAAATCTTATTGATCCCCACCCTGCGGCACTGGCTATTTTACGGTGCATCTTTCTTCGCTCCGAAACCAATTTCTCTCTGAAAAACAGCACAGGCCGAGGCTCCTTTGTAAGGATTTTAGACATGTATCATCTCAAGTCCTTTGCCCCACAGGAAAAAAAAAACTTTCTGATTTATAGGAACGCTGACACAAGGAAGTCTATTTATTCCTTTTGCGCAACAAAGGTTTCTTTGACAACGACCTGTCCTTTCCTAAATCTATTACGAGCCATTTTTTTTATCATCCCTTTTCATTCTTGCAGTCCATTTCCGAAAAAAAGAAAAGAAAAAGAGAGAAAGAAAAAAATGATTTAAAGAAAAAATCGATAAATTTCATAAAATTCTGTGCACTGCAAGTGAAAATTACTCGTCAGGTGCAACTAAGGGAGTTGTCCTCATGATGCTGGGTTAATATTAAACATTTGGAGTTCCCGCTGGATAAAGAAATCACGACCACTGATACCAAAGGCAAGAGCGCTAACCGTTCGGCTACCCGATAGCCATTATCCGTAAGATAATTTAAGGGTTTGCCGACCTCCATGGCAGAATGATTAGCACAGCGTGCCACGACGCCAGGGGTCCCGGGTTTCAAGCCCGGCCTATTCTTTGTGAGTGTCCCTTCATCAATTTCATAATATCATCACTCATCCCCGTTGTCGCAATTAACCAAAAGTGGCAGAAAAATGACGCAAAATAACAAAAATCAAATAAAAAAATTAACTGTTAAGGAGCAAGTTACTTCCGGAGAAACCACAATCACATGAAACTGCTGATCCAAAATGTCCACGCCATCTTCTTCACGGTGCCCCAAAACAATACTTCACACTTGGAATAATTATAAACCCAATGTTTATTACATAGTTTCATAATCCTTCTAGAAGTGATAACAAGTGTATTTGAAGCGATGACCATTCTGGTCCAGATACTGTTGGCAGTGGCGGCGATTGGGGTCCAAAACCGGGGGGGGGGGGTGCAAGTTGCCAAACCTGGGGGGGGGGGCAAAGACAGTATATTTCCCTTTGTAGATAAGGTTTAGCATAGTGCGGGGGCAAAAGTGGCAAAAAGTGAGGGGAGCCAACTGTCCCCCCTCGCCCCCTAAATCGCTGCCACTTGTTTGTAACGTGAAACAACGAAATTGCAGATCACAAATGATGTAATTTGATAATCGGTGCCTGTGGTGAGGTAATAAGAATTCGTTCTGCAAGTACTACAAGTGTGGAATCAGTCGGAAACCAAGTACTGACAGCCGTTTACAGTTCGAAATGATACACGTTAAGAAACTGAGATGTAAGCAACTTTGCTAATTTTCCACTTCGAATTGTTTGCAATAAATTCTAGTTGTCTCGAGAATTTCAGCACGGAAGTTTGAAATTTATGTATCTAAAAACTTCGAAATATTAATGGGGAAAATATATGATAAGCCTTGTAACCCGATCTTATAAGCAAGAGCGGACTTCAGAAACAAATTCTTCATTCTTGCGAAAATTCCCAAACGGAAACAGCTGACGTGCAAGCATGCGAAACGAAGGAGACTTAAAGATCTCTAGGTCAGCGTTGCCAACTGTACATATATATCCCTATGTACAGTTTTTTTTAAAAAAAAATCTGTAAAATCCATAACGTAGTGACTTTTCAAATAGATATACTATAGATATATATTGCAAGAAAAGCTGCTTGTTATTGAGCCAAAAGATAATTTTACTAAGAACAAGGGTGCAGTCCAGTTTGGTCCATTATTCCCTGTATCTCTAGAGTCTAGATAATAAGCAGTAAACAATGAAACAAAGAAAACTGTACCCACACTAACACTCTGCTTTGATGAAGGTGGAGCATTGTCCCACCACATTTGACAACACTTTTTCAGACTGATATTGTAGACATTTGAGTTGAGATATATTCCTTAATATTTTGAAAGCACTGTGTTACAACAAACACTTTCTTTTTTTTTTTTACCGACACCACCTATATTCGCTTTCACCCTTTCGTCCTCATAATTAGACCCTGAATGTTGCCCTAAATACTTATTTACATCCTGTGAACGAAATCGTAGGCTTTCATTATTAAACACGTTCCTGGGTATAACGAACACTCTGTGTAAATTTAAATAATTAGAGTATGTTCTTCCACATTTTATTTTACTGCCTATTTTGCAAATTTGTAATGATTTATGCTTGCCTATTTCTGCAATTTTAGTGCCTCCTTATTATATGCAACACAGAACTCAAAATGCATCAAATTAAAGTTGATGCATTTTCGGTGTATCAGTTGACATGCATTTTAAGTGCATGAATAGAGGAACAGCGGCTGATAAAAAGTACCCTTTTTATGCATTTCTGTGTGCATTTTGATGCAACAAAATGCATCATTAGCAGTTTTGTGCAATTAAAATTAAATGCATTACTGGAGTCAAAATATTCGCGTCAGTTAACATATTCTGGATTCTGCCTGCAAATGGATAGGGACTGACGAGGCAGACTATACATGAGTTCAAGTACAGGAGACGTGGGAAAAAACAAGCAACAGCGAGTAAAGTTAAAGAATTATACCAGGTCCTGTGCTGATGAGAACTGTTGCAAAACAATCGGATGATTGAGATTAGAAGATAGAGACTTTTATAATTTATTTTGCATATTAGCGGACCTTTCAACCAAATCCTTTTACGACCAATGGATATTTGCTCGATTGTTTGTCAATTGCAAGCATATTTTACATGCATCGCTAGAGACATTGCTCAGAAATGGTTGGCAACACTACTCCAAGCCTTACAGTGCATTCGTTTTTTGCGAAGGAATGCAATTATACCTGGAAAGTCTTGCACATGATATGCCAGGAAGTAGAGGACCGAATTCCACAAGCCACTGAGTATCTGACATGTATGGAATTTTAGCTTAGGCATTACAAAGCACCGTCTTCCATGAACCTAAGATCTAATCCCCCGCCTTCTCGAATCCATGCTTATGGATAAAAATGCATGAAAGGTTGCGGCGAGCAGCGAACAAAAGTGACGTCAATAGCTGCAGGTATTTCTTTTTCTTTATATTGCGTTGCGTTTATATCGCGACGATAAAGATGAATGGTGATCTAACTAAACTAACTAACTCTCTAACCTTCTTAAACCTGAAGGTTTATGACTGCAGCAACACAAGCCTTCCACCTGTCCCTATCCTGGGCAAGATCAATCCAATCTTTTCCATCCTTACCGATTTCCTTTAGCTCCATCTCAACATTATATCTTCGTCTTCGTCTTGGTCCTTCCTACAGGTCTCTTACCATCAGTATGAATGATGACCAGACATTCACAGGGAAAGACCGATACCCAGACCGGGACTCGAATCTTGGACATTCAGGCACTTTTTAATCCAAGGATCAATATGACGAAGCTGAGGAAGTTGTTTCTCAGAATCATGAAGACTCAAGCGGCTCTACCTTTTAAAAATTGAAGCTGTAGCTGTGGGTAAAGACGGTACGGGAACGAAACAAGCTTGTTACAGTCGAGACGAGAAGGAAGCAGAACAAAAACAAGTCATCTGCGCAAGCAGGCACGTATCCAGAGGGAGGACTAAGGGAGCTGAAGCCCCCCCCCCCCCCCGAAATCCTACAAATATCTCATTTAAATTGTGTATAGTGGTAATTAATTTTACTTCCTTAGCAAGATTAAACATAAGATCGAAAAAAGTTTAGTGTATAATAGAGCATCAGCTAATATTTTTATATTCTACAATTTAATCCAAAGAATAAATGGATCCACAGCTCTCAAAATGTATAGTTTTCTTTGTGAGAGGTCACACAATATAAACGTTATGAGTAAAATGTGACATTAACTTTTAAAGCCTTTTTTAACGGAATGTGTAAAACTTAATCACAAAATACAATAACTATGAATTTCAGTTCACTAACTGAACAAAATGTAAGAGAAATAATGTCAATTATACGGTTCATCAAGTAGCAAAGTCCCTTCATTTATATAATTATAATAAAATTTGGATTAAAATTTGTTTATTTTTAATAACTTATAATAGTTATTATTGTAAAATGGCAATTATAACCTTGGTAATAATAATTATTGTCATTATTATTTCTACTAATCAAGTTTTTTATCAATGGCCTGCCCCCTCTACAAATATTTCTGGCGACGCCTCTGCTGATATGGGACGAGCCGCCACCCCCGAAATAAAATCCTGACTGCGGGCCTGTGCGCAAGTATTGACTCGAGAGGACTCGACCAATGAACACGTGAGAGAAAGACGCGGCTGCAACTTCCAGCCGTTTGCAGAAGCGCTCACCGCTTTGCTCCGCCCACTCGCTTTCTCCCCTTCTCTACCCTTATGCGCGGCGTTGCTCCACAGACTCCTGGGACAGACTTTAGTGTCCCACACTCTCGTTCTCTTTCGAGACGTTGCTATGGTATTTACCTAAACCAAATGTACTTTACAATTTGACTCCTTAACACACCAAGTGAATTCCTACGTCATTACATATGGAAGAATCATATATTTTGTTTATAGCAATTGGGAATCTATGTTGCGTGGCTGTAGCTACATTCAGGATATAATCCCGTCTTTTGAGAGCTCGTAGCGTCGAAACGAGGAGTCAAGCAAAAACCGTTAGTAATTAAACTTGTTTGTCTTAATTACCTCCCTGCGCTGTGCAAATTTGTGTGGTGGCTTGGATTGGATTATTTGGTGTTTTAAGTCCACTTTATGCACAGTAAGGCTAATTGGGACTGGACCTACAGTTTAAAGTGGGATCCGAACCACTATGTGCCTCCACCGGGTATCGAACCCGGGACCCCTTGATTTGTGTGGTGGCCTATATGTAGTTTGTGGATATATATATTTGGAGACTCATATAGTACACCCAACGGAAAAATATATAGTAGGTGAATTGTCGTCAGCCATCACCATTTTCATTCAGTTCTCTTTTCTCTTCCACATCATTTGAAATAAAGACATCAATGAGAAGTGGACAACATCTGCTTCGCATGAACAGAATCCCATTCCTTAAAATAACATGTACAATATAATTACAAGGGCGTACAATAAAGAAGAATAAAAATCAGCATGGACAATAAGCCTACTATTATCTTTGCCGTTGACTGTACACACTGGACAGCATTTTGCAGACTGGCGAGGCTCTGGCGTCTGGACTCACAAGCCAGTATAATCTTTCTTTTGTGTAATTTGGATTGTGTGGTCCATATATATTTGTGAATGTCCTTTCATCCATGTCATTTTATCACAATTCATCCTCAACGTCATCATTATCCAAAAGCTGCAGAAAAGCGACGTCAAATAAACTAAATCAAATCCAATATTTCGAATCTCGAGACCAGGAAGAGATTGTCATGTCGATTCGATTTGTATTTTTGTTATTTAGCGTCGTTGTTCTGCCCAGGGGTGCCAATTCCCGCCAAGACTTATGACGCACTTCTCCCAAGAATGTAGAACATTCGCCCCCCTTCCTTTGAGCCGAATTTTTTACTCAAATTATTATGGTCAGAAAAAATTTGCGGAACAATATAGCTAATACAGACATATTTAAGCAATATAGTATATTTACTTTAGGTACTGTAGGGTCACTTTCATGTTTGCTAGTAAACTTGCAAAACTGCTCAGGCTCACTGCCATTGTTAATGTACTGAATCAGCCTTATTCTTAACAGTTTGTCTGCTTGACTAACCTTGTATTAATACGAACAGCATGTCTTCCCCCCACAACAAAACTGTTTCTAAAGGCATAAGGGGTGGTATTTCATTTCAACCCCATCGCCGCGATCACCCACAGGTAGGTAGAAAAACTGTATATAATAGTTATAACTAAAAATCAATAACAAGTCAATCAAACTAAACGATCCCCCCCATTTTTGTGTGAAGATACGCGTATATAGAATTGGTATAAATTTTTGTCCCCCTCAAAAATTCTCATGATGCAGGCGCGTCAAGACACCCCCCTGTGGGCACCCCTGATTCTTCCACTGTTGGTTAATCGGGAAGAAGAGGACGAGTGAAGGTAGATGAAATTGATGAATGGGCACTCACAAAGAACACCCATGCCCAGGTTGTGACTCGAACCCGGAAACTTCAGTAGATCGATAGTCTACCATTTAACGTGGTCATCCACCATTAGCTTTGGAAGGGATTGTTACTAGGGACGTTCAATATATAAGTTTCCCTGTGCTATAAAATATTGTATAAAGCAATGCCATTAAAAAGAAGCACATGGTTGACAAGCGCCATCCTTTGTCTACAAGGAACAACAATCGATTCGTTATCAGACGTGAAGGCGCATCCGCTCAAGGGCGAGAAATAAATGCTTGTTCGGGAAACGCGGGCTCGCGTCATAAGGAGTTCAGAAGCATGGATGCAAAGGGCGTTCTGCTTATGGACTTTTTGGAACGAGGAAGAACAATTAATGCTGACCGTTATTGTCAAACATTGGATAAACTGAAAAACGCAATTCGACATAAGCTACCAGGTCTCCTGTCAGCTGGTGTCATTCTTCTTGACGATAATGCTCGCCCCCACTCAGCAGTGCAAACACAACACAAAATTGAAGAATTGGGGTGGGAACGGCTGCCCCACCCTCCATACAGCCCCGATTTAGCGCCGAGTGATTTCCATCTTTTTCCGGTGTTAATGTCTGAATTGCAAGGTTACCGTTTCGAAACAGATGAAGAAGTGAAGCGTAATGTGAGAATAGTACTCAATAGCCAGAGCCCTGATTTTCTTGCAAAGGGTATGGACAAATTGGTGCAACGGTGGGACAAATGCCTGAATCTCTATGGGGATTATGTGGAGAAGTGAGGAAGGATACTCCTACACATGTATGTATAGTTTTCTAATGTATCTTAAAAACTTTTTTTTTACAGCATACGGAAACTTATATATTGAACGACCCACGTACAAGAAAGAAGTGTCCGTGACTGTACAATCCGAGACGAGAACGAGAACGAGAACGAGACAAGACACAGACACTGCCAAGCCCTTAGCTATACGACTTCCCCACAAATTTTCTAGTTTGTAGCGGACAACTCGCTACAGATACTTTCCCTCACACTGTGGTCTTACCGTTTATATCGCGAATTTGAAATCGTAGTTTTAAAAATCATTGTGCGTCAATCATGAACACACAGTTAAGATGAACAAGCATTGCAACAATCTTTGGAAACGAAATCCGATCAATATTCATTGAAGCAAGGAGAAGCTAGCAAGATATAAATCGATTGATTTCAGATCAATTTGTAAAAGGCTTTGTCAGAAAAATATTTGTAAATAATAGTGTAATTTGCACTTTAGGCCCGTCGGAAAGTAAGGTGTGTTAAAATAACAATACAATTATTTCTACATACTTAAAAATATCGAAGTTAACTAAAATGCACACTCCAAGCAAAGTACCTCACAAAAAAACTTATTCTAAATATCTCACAATCAATGAAAAATAGTTTATATGCACTATTCATCAATATACAGAGTGGTAATAAAGTCTGGCGTATTATTTTCTGATCCCAGGTTAGCTATGGTAGTGACGAAAGACGACCGAGTGGACGCAAAGGGAAGTCCAATAGGAGACATCCGGAGAATTCAAAAGTCATAATGCAGTTGCCAAATTACTACTACTAATAATAATAATAATAATAAATCACGAAACAGTGTAGGTTCACGTTAAGCAACGTTGTTGCAGACCGCCGGTAGTGTTTGAGGAAGTGTTTTGAGACCACTGGTGGAAGTGAAGCACGTTTTGCGTTGATGAAATATCTACAGTTCTCCCATTGGTTCCGAACTTTATTAACACCCCGTGCTGAAAGAAACACACTGTAAACATGAAAGTTTATGTGCAAACAGCGTCAAAATGCACCGAAAAGTAAACAATACACTTTCGCAAGAAACTGTTAATGAATAGATTAAAAACTTTCAACTTGATAATGCAATATTACAAAGTTTGATGTTAAAATTGTTTTTGTGATGAAAAATGAAGAACTACACGTTAGTGATGCACCGGAAACTTCATAGCTTTCACTCTTATCTGGTGTTCATTCATCATTATACTGTCTATTGTGACCTTTTTGACCAGAGGGTGGTCCTCCTTCTGGAGGGCGGGCCCTCCTGAAGGTACGTGAGGAGGAGAATAATACCATTCCGTGAGGATGAGGGATTGAGCCCAAATTACCATCTCTCTTTAGGGCACACGTGTTTTATATTGCGGAACAAGCATCCCAAGTTTCTCAGCCCTATTCTTTCGTCTGGAAAAAAAAATTAGCACATATTATATGTCCCAGTATCAGCTCTGAATGAGAGGACTAATACAAGTCTCAAAGTTGGCATCTTTCTTATTTTACGTCACTTTTCATCCGCTATTTGGCTTATCGCGACAATGAGGATGAATGGTGATTACATTGAATTAATGAAGTGACACAAAGGAACACCTACAGCCATGCCTGGACAGGAACCCTGAACCTTCAGTGGCTAGATCGTGTGTCGACCATTCGGTCATCGAGGCGGCTACGCAGGACTAAAAGTAACCGCACACAAGGTTGACGATCCAGGAGAGATGAAAACTCGCTAATTGGTAAGGAATACATTTCATTTGTCGTGACCAAAAAAAAAATCATTAACTTCATACTTTCCAAGATACATATATTCCGATCCCAATTTTTTCGTCTCCGTATTTATGAGGGAGGGCTGCAGCCCCATCGACCCCTTCGGTATGGCCTTGATTGAAAAGCGAGTTCGATCGCCGGTTGAGACACATTGTACGGTGATTTAAACTGTAGGTCCAGTCCCGATTTGCCTATCTGAGCATAAAGCGGACTTAAAACAAACTTGGATTGAACTCTCGAACGAAACGGAACCTCCGCCGTCTCTGTGGCCGAGTGTCCTGGGTTCAAGTCCTGGCTTGAACATTGCCGCTCCTTTCTCAGTGCGCCCTTCATTAATTTAATTTAATCGCCATTCGTCCTCATCGTTCCGATAAGCCAGAAAGCGGCAGAAGAGCGACGTAAAATAACAAAAATTCAACTTTCTTATCCCTATGCTGCCACAATTTTCTTATTCTTCAAAGACAGATTCTTGTTTTCAAACGAACACTGCTATCTTACTAACTAACGCCAAGAAAACAAATACAGGGAGAGCAGCGGAGTGGTTAGCACAGTACGCTACGACTCCAGGGCTAGCCATGGTGTTGTTTGTAAGTGTCCCTTCATCAGTTTCATCCCATCGTCACTCATCTTCGGAATGAGCCAAAATGGGGGAAAGGGGAAGTAAAACCAACCAAATCAACCAATAAACACATACAGGGAAAGAACTGAACATTTTACAAACAGTTTCCTGTATGATATTTTAGTCTTCAGATTTAGCACACGCAAAAAGCCCCAAATAAAATTCGCGGCACGCTGCGGATTAAAATGACAGAGCGTGAGGGATATGAAAAATTTGTGTGATTAAAAATTTATATACAGAGTGACATTCATACTTGTGCATCTGGTTATTTATAGACAGCTATATTCGTTATATAGATCCGGGTTTGATTTCCAGGGTGGGTGATTATTAGGTCGGGATTTTTCCGACCTGGTCCCTGTATAAAAGCAGCTCTGAGGCTCGAAAGCCTACAATGAGGGAGGGTATAGGCTGAAGGAGCGTGCTGATGATCACATCACTTCCACATTTTCCCATGTGCCTTTATTGTACAGTACAGTGAGCACGAGGAATTGTACTTGCTTACCTTACTTATTCTTGTGTGATTGATTGATTGATTTGGTTTATTTTACTTCGCTCTTCTGCCACTTCTGACCAATCGCGAAGATGAGGATGAGTGATGATGTGATGAAATTGATGAAGCGACACTCACAAGCCGCGATTCGAACTTGGGACCTCTGACGTGGTACAGCGCTGTGCTAACCACTTTTTCCTCGGAGGTCGGCAACTTATATTTCTTGCAAATAACGTAACTAACTAACTCTCTAGCCTTCTTAGACCAGAAGGTTCATGGCTGCAGCAACACAGGCCTTCCATCTGTCCCTATCTTGAGCAAGATCTATATACTCTTTTCCATCTCTACCGATTCCCTTTAGATCCATCTCAACATTATCCCTCCATCTTCGTCTTGGCCTTCCTACAGGTCTCTTACCATCAGGTTTCCCAACAAGAATCCTGTAAACTCCTCTTTCCTCTCCCATTCGTGCTAAATGGCCTGCCCACCTAAGTCTTCTTGATTTAATCATTCTAATAATATCTGGACATGAATACAAATTATGCGTGGTAGAATGACAACTGTTACACGTTTCAAGAGTCAGGTCAAGAAAGAGGCTTGGGTTTAAGAATTGATACGAGGCCGAGAAGTCTGACCACCACGCGCGAGACCCGGGTTCCATTTCCCGCGGGGTGCGTGATCTAAGATCGGAATTATTCCGGCCTTGTCCCAGCATAAAGTAGCTCTGGGGCTCCCCCAGCTCAAGTCAATGGGTACCTTGGGGCAACCCTGGGAGGTAAAGGCGATCGGAGCGTGTTGCTGATTACATCACTTCCGAAATGACCGAGATCGAGAATGTGCCTTCATGGCACGGTGCTATATGTTCACGGAACTTTACCTTAGCTTATAGTATATGGAAAAGATATGCTTATATCCAGAATCGAACAAAGTTTAATTTGCACAATCAATGATTTTCCGGTGAAGACACTGACGTAGCCAGGCATTTTCTTACATATTTCGTCGCAAAATGATGCAAATGCAGTGGTTTACGTGATATTCAATTTTTTTTCTCGCAATTTTCAATACGTATTTGACACGTCTGTTACGTGAGTTTAACACGAGCCGATAATATTCTGGCAAAAGTACTATTTTATGACAGTGGACACATTTGCTATATAAGGTGTTGTTTCAGTTTAACTTTTCCTTCAGACTTTAACCACAGAAAGTAAATGTAGCTACGCACGTGGGTGGAGAACAAGTACAGACTTTGCTTCAGAGACAATCACGTGAGAAGGAGAAATCACATCTACGTACAGAGACACACCGTGACAATCACTTACGTGCTCAATCGAATCGTTCCCGTAATGGTACACGGCGGCAAACAAAAGACAGAGAAAAAAAAAGAATAACGTCGGCAGATGAGTAGTCAGGCAGCAGACGTGAGAATCACATTGATCGGTTTTTGAAATGAGTCTTCGCGGAGGTCGAAACGGCTCCTGTCACATCCCACAACCAACCAATGGCAACTGCCGGGCCACTGCGAGTTCATAGCGGCGCTCGCGGGGGGGCCCGAGCCTCGTGGGCGATCGGGACGCTTCGGAAAGGGACCTGTTGCGTCGCGACGATAGGTGGAGGGATAATTTCCCTCTGCGGAGGGAAGTTTCGTATTAGTTTTGTGATTAAAATGGGAAAAAGAGGTGGGAAAGGGGATTTTTCTGCCTCCTCCTCCTCCGTCTCTCTCTCTCTCTCTCTCTTTCTCTTTTCAGTCTGGACACGCATTTACTATTAACGAGCAAACTCATACAATAAGCAGTGGCGTAATGAAATAATGATTTTTTTTTATCGGTATGGGCCCGACCTGCGATAAAAATAACAGTGTATTGCAAAATCGTTCGGACATATGCATTCTCAATGCAATCACATCACATGGCCGACTGCCGTGCCGGAGAGGTTAACACAGCGCACTACGATGCTAGAGATCCCGGGTTGGAATGGGTGTTTTTTGTGAGTGTCCATTCATAAATGTCATCATCACTCATCCTCATCTTTGCGATTAGACAAAAGTGGATACCCGGTAGAGGTACTAGTACATATTGGTTTATACTGTAGGTACAGTTCCGATTATCCTATCTGCGCATAAAGTGGACATAAAACACAACTCAAGCAATGACAAATCTTTTTCAATAATTCCACAAAATATCGGGAGGGTCCTGGTCAGGTAAGCCCTTTCCTAACTATGCCAATGAAAATAACATCGTAATCTTAAAATTGTGCCTCTTCGGTATGTTGAATGGTCGACTCACGTTCCTGAGCATGGGTGTTCGTTGTTTGTGTGTGTGTGTGTGTGTGTGATTACCACTACATGAATTTCATCCCATCACCATAGTCGCAATTGGTGGCAAGGGTGGCAGAAAAGCGGCGCAAATAAGAAAAAACACAAATAAGAATTAAATTTGACTGTGATAAGAAAATATAAAGAATAGGATAAGAAGTAAAAAGAAAAGGAGAAACAGGGAATCAAATGGTAGTAAGAAACACGATAAGGATGTCGAGAAAAGGAGAATATTAATAAGAAAATTTAAATACATATTAAGAAATATGGAGTATATATAAAATTGGGAGAAAATTCGAGAAATAGTCTACCATCTACCTTCCTCTTTGTCGTTCCTTCACTCCCTCTCTCTCTCTCTCTTGTGCTTTTTCTCTGACTTTTCATCTCTCCCTCTTTCTTCCTTTCTCTCTGTTTTTATGTTCCATCTCTCTTTTTATATTCTCTCTCTTTCTCTCTCTCCCTCTGTCTCTGTTTCCTATTTCTCTCTTTTCCTCTGTTGTCTCTCTCTCCACTTTCTGTGTCTTATCTCTCTTTTCCTCTCTCTTTTCCTCTCTCTTTCTCTTTGTCTCTTATCTCATTCTCTCTCTTTTTGTCATTCTCTTTCTCTCTGCTTCTCTGCCTCTCTGCCGGCCCCCGTGGCGAAGTGGTTAGCCCATCGCGCTACGACGACAGAGGTCCAGGGTTCGTTTCCCGGCCTGGGCATGGATGTTTGTGAGTGTCCATTCATCAATTTCAACATATCATCACTCTTCCCCATCTTCGAAAATTAGCCGAAAGTGGCACAAAGACCGAAGTAAAATAAAGCAAAGCAAATCAAATCTCTGCTTCTATGTCATTTTCTCATGCATATACACTCTCTCTTTCTCTCTATAGACAGAGATGAAGTTGGCACCACTGCAGTTTGAGTCTTTTTCGCGTGCGTACCAAAGACGGTGGATTACCGAAGTGCCCGTCGCGTTGCAAAGCAGGTGAAAGAAATCGATTTTTTTGGCGACTTGATCGATGAAAGATGAGAAATGGCAAAAGGAAGTTACCGGGTAGGCGAAACCGGGGTCATTCATCATATTCCAACCAACTTCGCAAACAATCCAGAAATTTCTCCCTCTTGCATACGTTTAATTTTTTGTTTATCTTGAAACAAGAAAGTTACCACGTTGTGATATGAGATAGGAGCCGAAATGTATCCCTACCAAGCGCAATAAATTCTTAAATGTATATTGCCGGCCTTACGATTTTTATTTATCACATTCTCGTTCTTCTGGTAATATCTTACTTCTTCTTCTTCTAAGGCGCTACAACTCTTTATGGGCTTTGACCTGCTCAATTAGTACATTCTTCCCATTCTTCTCTATTCAACACACATTTCTTCCAGTTCTGGATCTTCATGCATTCATTTCTAACGTCGTCTATCCATCTGGTCTTGGGCCTTCCTTGGGATCTTGTAGCAATAGGTTTCTAGTTTATAAAAGTCAACAATAATAATAATAATAATAAAATAATTAATAAAAATATAAATCTACAAGGATAAAAATAACTAGGGTTTTAACTCTCTCATTAATTTTGGCTTTATAGTTAAAGTATAATTTTGAACTGCACTTTCAAGGTAATACTAAATATAATAATCGTAGTGATGGTAGTGCAATAAAAATTAAAGTGATTGCTGGTATAATTGTTCAGTAAATTGGCTTTACAATTCTTTCTTCAGGCATTCTTTCAATGTGACCCAACCAGCTCAGTCTTTGAGCTTTGATGAATCATCTTATATTCTTATATTTTATTAATATATCAAGCTCCTCATTTGCTTTTAATCGCCATATGTCTTGTTGGGCATATATTTTCCTTAATATTTTCAAATATCATCAGTTTCCGAATTATATCCTCTTTGAGCACCCAGGTTTCACAGCCATATGTAACAACAGGTCTTACTATGGATTGGTACAGTTTTAATTTTGTTTTCCTGGCAATTAGTTTAGATTGGAATATCTTCTTATTTGCATAGTATGCTTTGTTTCCGACTGCAATCCTTTCTTTAATTTATTCTTCAATTAAATTGTTTCCATTTACTATTGACCCGAGATGTTTAAATGACTGAACCTGCTCTATTTGCGATGTGTCTATATCTGCGTTTTGTTCTTGGATTCTTCTTCTTGTACACCTCATATATTTTGTTTTATTTTCATTCACTATTAGTTCATATTTCATTGCCTGTTGCTTTAATTTCACAAGTGCGTCAACTATTGATTGCTTAGTTCTTGCAGTAATTATATATGCATATGCACAGATCTGTCTTAATATTGTTGAAATGTTGCCTCTAATTTCCAGCTTCTGAATTATTGCCTCCATGACTATGCTAAATAAAATTGCTGATAATGGATCTTCTCGTTTCACTCCTCTGTTAAGCATACATTTCTCACTCATCTCGTTATTTATTTTTTCTCTGGCTGTGGTATTTTGCAAGGTCAAATTTATTAATATTATTAATTTGTTCCAGACATTAAATTTCTTTAAACAAGTAGTAATTAAATTTCTATTAACTGACTATAATATAAATATATTGTCAAGTGTAGATGTATTTGGTCTAAAACCCATTTGGTATTCACCTAGTGTTTTTTCTGTAATTTCAGAGAAGAATTGCAAAGATTTTGTATGTAACATTTAGAAGCGTAATTGGTCTGCAGTTACTACACTGCAACCTGTATCCTTTCTTAAAAATTGGGCAGATGATACCATGTAACCAACCATTCCTGTGGCATTTCTTCTTTATCCCATATGTTGAGTATCAATTTGTAAATTTTCTTCCTTAGCATGTATCCTCCATGTCTTATTAGTTCCGCTGGGATATTATCTGAACCGGGTGACTTGTTCATTTTTAAGGATTTTATGATTTTATTTACCTCGTCATTTGTTGGAACAGGTATTCATCTTCAGACAAAAAGTTATCTTTTCAATATAGTTAATATCTTACTACCCTAATTATCTTTAGCCCTATTGCCCATTTTCTCCATTTCCCATTTATTTTCGCACCCAAATTTCAACCTCTGTTCCACATAGTACACCCGGAACGGCATTTTGCAGGCTAACGAGGCTCTGGCGTCTGAACTCGCAGACAGTATAATCATCTTTTCACATTTACTCCTCATCTTTGTGATTAGCCAAAAGTGGTAAGCAAAGGAAGAAAAATAAATCAAGTCATTCATTAATTCAACCCTGTGTTTTCACAATCTCGTTTTAGTCTTTCCCTTGCATCTTTTACTAATTCTTATTTTATGTCTCAAACATTGTATCTCCTCCTTTTTCCTGTTTTGTACTCTCTCTCTCTTCTCTCCTCTCCCAGTCTCTCTGTTTCCCTCAGATTTCTCTTATTGTCACTATTTTCTTTCTATTCTCTATTACAGTATTTCTACATTCACTACTCTACTCCTTATTTCCCACTTTCCACTCCTTTCTTGATTTGATTTGTTATTAAGCGTCGTTTTATGGCACTTTTGGCTAATCGCGAGGATGAGGAAGAGTGATGATATGACGAAATTGATGAAGGGACGCTAACAAAGAACAGCCATGCCCAAGCCGGGCAACAAATTTCCTTCTATTGCGCCTTAGTACTCTTCTTCTTAGATATAATTCCCACTTTTCCGTTTCTCACGCGTATCCTTTGTTTTCCATCTCTCCTATTTCTACGAATTTCCCTCCTTTTTATTTACAATTTTCCATTTTTATTCTAGTTTTCCTGCTTTTACTTCAAATTTCCTTATACTTCAAGCATCTTATATTTTATGTTTTCTCTGGCAGTTTTGAAATTATGAGAGGCCGACCTCTGTGAATTCCTTCGTTAATTTCATTATATCATCACTCATCCTCATCTTCCGAACTAGAAAAGTGTCAGAAAAGCGAAGTAAAATAAATCAAATCAATCAATCTAGAATTAGGAGTATGATCTTATTATAGGAATGGATGAATGAATGATTTGATTTATTTTACTTTGCGTTTCTGCCACTTTCGACTAATTGCGAAGATGAAAATGAATGATGATGATAAGGTGAGACAGATGAAGGGACAATCACAAACACATATGGACATCACACAACACCAAGTTCCATACAGGATTATACTGGCCATAGTTCCAGACGCCAAAGCCTCGCTAGTGTTCAAAATTCAGTCCAGGGTGTACTACGTGGAAATGAGGTTGGCATTAGGGGGTGTCTAGTGAAAATACCACCCCCTACACCCCATCTTATTAAACGAATTCGCTCCTCAGTAATAACATGTGCAATTTGATTTGTAGATTCATCTCGTCCAATCGACACATGTTTGTCACTCGTCTGCATATCGTCGCACAAAAAGTAAAAAAAAAAAGTAAAAACGCTCTAGAAAACATGAAAGTTGCTCCCGGAAGTTACGAGGGGGAGCGCTTGTTGGGGAGAGTTTTCGCAGTGAATGGAGGAACGCATGGATGAGCCTCCCCGTCACCATGGCAACCCGCAAAAACTCCTCGACTAATTTGGCCGTTGCAACTCTGCGGAAAGTGTGCTTGTCCTGCCCTCACATGTCTGTATGCGGAAGAAAAATGAAAAAAGAAACGCACGGCGGGATTTAACACAAGTGATTATTGCGGAAGAGTGAGTGAGGTTAAAACGAAATGAATGATGCGCAAGGCTTGTTTGCTGAGGGTAGTTGTTGCGTTGAGAGGGAATTATGTTGCGATATGCCTGCTGGATGTAAACAGCCTATAGACCAATTAAAAATGTTTTCCTGAAGGATGCTCCACTACTCGCCAGGAAGTTCGTTACAAAGAAACTACGTGGGTCATGTTCCCTTTCAGAGAAATATATTTTTCTTCTCCTTCAATACACATTTCCCCGACTTTTCAATAACAGTATCTACTATTTTTTAATAAACTTTATCCCATCTCTTTTCAGTGGCGTGCTCAGGATTTTCGATAAGGGGGTTTAAGTATACTTTTTTTTTTAGCAGTCAGTCCTCATTTTGGTACTTTTTCCTGCTTTTGACGGTTTTTATTAGGAATATTGTGCCGGGGGGAGGGGTTATAACCCTATCGTTGGATACGCCACTGTCTCTTTTATCGATTGCTGTTCTATGTTTTTACTCACTTTTCCTCTGTTCCCTAGGCCTCGTAAGTATATGCCCTAAAAATTATCAAGAAAGTAAAAAGGGTCAAAGCCAATACATAGAATGATATCCACCAGGGGTCTCCCCGATGACATAGTGGTGACGTCATCATAGGAACCCGGTGGAATCGGATAATGGTTCGGATCCCACTTTAAACTATAAGCACAGTCACGTATCTACCTACAAAATGACATTGTATAAAGTTACTTCCGATATTAAAATGTGAGCTTGAAGTTTCAGTAAATGACACGTCATGTATACTTGTAAAAGCATTTGAATAATCAGGCACAATCGGATGTAGGGTGGTTTAAACGGAGCTACTGCATCTTTTATTTTAACCTGAAAGTCACAGGTAGTAGTATACCTTTTTACTGGTTTAGTTTATTTAACGTCGCATTTCTGGCACTTTTGGCAAATCGCGATGATGATGATAAGATGAAGTGAATGAATAGACGATCACAAACGCACATGAACAGGACACAACATAAGAACCACAGAGGATTATACTGGCTGTGAGTGTAGACGCCAGAGCCTCATTAGTCTGCAAAGTGCAGTCCATGGTGTACTACGTGAAACATAGGTTGACATTTCGGTGCCTCTGAAGATCACCCCTTACGACTTTGTGTAGTAGTCATCCACTTCTTCTTACGCTCTCTCTACACTTAAGCCGAAGTAAAAGATGCATATTCCGTTGTAGAATTTTGGGAGAAGCAAATAAAAAATACAACACGCGACCGTGAAGAAGCAAAACGCAGTTTAAAAACTAAAAATATTACAAAGCGAGCAATGAATATTATATAATAGAATATTGTATCGAGGGAAAACACGAAAAGTAACTACATCTGGCAACCCTGATCTGTTACTTTAAGTTTTGTCTTCTTCCCGTTAATCACATTATTTACGAAAAACAAGAGTTAAATTTCCGTGTCTGCAGTAAAATATACCGTATCTAACGATCAGGAAGGGAAATCATGTTCCCTTTTCACGGATACAAGTACTGACATCATGCGAAGTTGGACGAGATGCTTCCTCTGCTAAGATGTTTTGGGACTGCACATCAAGGTGCAGCTAACGACGACAATGAAGATGATCACAAATCGATCAACATAAAGAAACCAAATCACCGTGCTGCATGTTTGCTGAAGTTCACAATGAGGGTCGTTTAAAGAGGTAATATTTAATTCTGCACACTACGGCAGAAAGTCGTCATTTCGGAAGGTCGCAAGAAATCAATGTTGCCAAGTCAACACACGAAAACCACCGTATTAAACGTGTGTTGGAAAAAGCACAGGATTTCAGAGAGGGTCAAAGCCAGTACATAGAATAATATCCACCAGGGGTCTCCCCGATGACATAGTAGTGACGTCATCATAGGATCACGGGTTCGATACGCGGTGGAATCGGATAATGGTTCGGATCCCACTTTAAACTACAACCTTAGTGACAATGAAGTTCGACCAGTCACAAATATAGGAGTGCGTTGTGAAAGAAGGAGAACACATGCATATGCTGAACATATTTTATTCAGCAGGCTACATGGAACAAAGGAAAACATAAATTTCCGCTGCAACGCAGCAATGTATGGTGTCCACACAAAATAAAACATTTTCGTCCATCTACACGTGACATTGAAGTTCGACCACTGTTAGAGGGGATCCTGTTTACCATGGTGTGACGCCACCCCGTCGGCTAATAACTGTGGCAATGCGTCGGGGCATGCTGCGGACGAGTCGTTCAAGGTATTCCACATCGATGCGGTGCCATTCCTCCTGCAGGCAGGCGATAAGAGCAGCCACTGTCGTGGGTCCCCTCTGTTGCACACGTCGCTTAAGAACATGCCACACATTCTCAATGGGCGAGAGGTCGGGACTCGATGGTGGCCATGGCAGAGTTCGCACGTGATGGCGAGTCAACCATTCACTTGTCAGCCGCGCTGTATGAGGCCTGGCATTGTCGTGTTGAAAGATGATACGCCGCCTGTGGAACAGGTGCCTTCGCACTGTGGGAAGATGCTGCTCCAGTATGCGTGTATAGGCGTGTGCATTCACAATGCCCTCACAGACGTGTAGTGGGCCAACCCCAGATGCAGTCATGCATCCCCATACCATCACTGACGCAGGTTTCTGTACCCGACGTACATAACATTTTGCTTCATTCTGCTCCTCCTTCCGACAAATGGCTGTTTTCCGTATTTTCCCGTACACAACATTGAAAATGGATTCGTCCGTCCACAAAACCCTGTTCCACTGCCGAAATGTCCATCCCCGGTACATTCGTGCCCACCGTAGTCGATTGCCTTTGTTCAACATGGAAAGGAAGGGTTTACGTTTCGCCTTGTACACTCGGTAACCGCATCGCTGTAGGTAACGGCGAATAGTTCTGGTTGACACTTCAACGTGAAAGCGTTCTCGAGTCCATAGTCGTAATTCGGCCACAGAAACATGATTGTTGGTCTGGATATAGCGCCTAAATATCCGTAGGTCACGCACGCTCAGCAGGCGCTTTCGACCGGGGGCCTTACCTGGCTCTGTAGTGCCCGTATTTTTGTGGTGTTTGATGATGCAGTGGACGGTTGACTTGGGTAAGTTCAGTTGGCGCCCTATTTCCCGTTCACTGAGTCCATCCCGTTGCAACTCCACCACTCTTCTCCTCACGGTGTTGTCAATAGGTTTGCCCCTGGCCATGGTGATGATGCACTGCGGTTCCTCGGTGCACAGCACGCGCTTATATACGGCGGACTCCCTTATCGTGTCCGTGACGTCATGCTTCCGTCGAATGCGCCACTATCTGGAATTTTACCGTATGGGTCTGGTGCCTGGTCGAAGTTCAATGTCACGCGTATAGTTCCCCGTTTTCGTTCTTTACGTGACCTTGGGTGCAACATGCTGGGATCACGATTCTTGCCTGCTCACACGCCTCCTCTTACACACATGCGTCACTTCTGCGGGTCACCTATTCCACCGCCTATGCCTCTGTGCATTTAATCACGTATTCCTTTCTGGTCGAACTTCATTGTCACCAAGGTTGTATAAGCACAGTCACGATTAGCCTATCTGTGCATAACATGGACTTAAAACTCATTACCTTCATCAGTTGCTTACTATTGACACACATATAATAAAGTAAGTCATGTTACAGTTATGGTTTCTACATTTGTTTACTGGGAAAGGCAGTGGCAGCGATTGGGTTCCAAAACGGGGGAGGAGGGGGGAAGATGACAAAACTGGGGGGGCAAAGACATTATATTTCCCTTTCGTAATGCACCCCTTATTTTCATGTTCAAGTTAATCTTAGCTGGATAACAGGCAGGAAACTCTAAGGAATGTGTTAACTTCAGCACAGCTTCAGGACAAAGCATTTTGCAGTTATTGCAGAGACAAGCCAACCTTGCCTATGCAGTCTTTAGGTCACTTTAACCCACAATAAGAGAGTTGCCATTCATTTAAAAGGTTGTGTAGGTTTTGTAGGATAGAAGAAGCAACCAAGCGAGAGCTTATGAGCTACCGCTAACCCCCAGTGGTAAGATTTACTTCATCTAAGGGCTCCTGGTTCAAAAGGGCAAGAACTTGTTTCAAATATCATACGAGGGAGAGTACAATGAAAAACTTAATATGTTCTTGTTTGCAGCAGGTTTTTGCATATGTAGATCCAAACGTGCGCGCAGAATATAGTTCCGCTGAGACGGGTTACATTCCGACACAACTGCACACTTGCAAGAAAACAGTTATTTAACTTGTAATATACAGACAAAACGATACATCCATTAGCAGGTATTGACTTGATCGGTTGCAATCACTGTGCAGACGAACTTGGATCCGCAGATTCGCCAACTGGGATGTCTTTTGCACGGAAGAGTGACTCAAGCTGAAGAGCGAGTCGAGCGAGACTGAATACGTTGTAGAGCACGTGGAATCAGTGATACCAGTGCTGCACATCCCACTATGTTAACCCTATGTTTTAACCCTATGTTTATCGTGATTCATTGCTAATCGTGCTATACAGCTGCGAGAATGGCTGAACCGAGGTCTCTGTTCAGTGCTCGGCTCTGCCCGAGTGTCATTTTGAGCACAGGGACGGCGACAGGGGTGGGCACGGGTGGGCAAGCGCCCACCCAAAAATTCCTGTGCCCACCCGATTGCCCACCCAATCAAATTCAATAACTACATATACTTGGGGATATATGAATGATTCAATAAATAAGTGTATTCTGGTGTTCATAACATGTATATTTAACTTGTGAATATTATATATGCTAGAAATGTTCACATATTATCATCCCATAAAAAGCCAATTTTGTCATTAGAAAGTGAAAGCAATTACTAGAGCTATTGAAACAAAAACTGTGATCAAATGAACACTTCCATGATTAAAAGCAGCTAGTAGGCTTAGGAGGCTCAAAATTATTCAGGGTATGATCAAGATTAGATCAGAATTTAGGGTGAACTTGAGGACAGCAGCTCCGGGCCTTGACTGGGAAAGACTGCTTTGAAAAGTAGCCTACCACATAATGAAAAAAAAAGTTAGGTGCTTCGGATGTGGGAAAAATATAATAACAAACCACACCATGTAACATAGCGAGAAGTTATAACTGAAACTGTGTAGAGGGGATTGGAGCAGTGGCGCAACCACAGGGGGGCAGGGGGGCATTGCCCCCAACCTTGGACTGAAATAAGTTCTAGGGGGGCAAGGGGAGAAAACATTGACGGCTAAGTGTACCTGCAGGGGGCAATTACCGTCCGCAAATTCAAATTTTATGCAAATAAAAAATACTTTTCGTAAAATTTTCTTCATCGCTTCGCTCGCAATGCCTGCTTTTCTTAGTCTCATTAAGTTCAGAACCGTAGCTAGGAGGCGACGGGAGACGGCCTTGGGCGCTGAACGATTTAATGAAAATAAGTTGTAAGATTGATTTTTGTTTTTAAGTCCACTTTACGCACGGAAAGGCTAATCGGGACTGGACCTACAGTTTAAAGTGGGATCCGAACCACTGTGCCATGTGCCTCCACCGGGTATCGAGCCCGGGACCCCTTCATTACAAGACGACGATCTTAGCACTACACCATCGTCAAGGCACAAAATTTGTAAAACAGTGAATCCATTGGCGTCTCGTGAAATTATTTCCACCCTATTAAATCAATATTCATTACAGCCTGCAAAATAATTGTATCCAAAAAATTTTTTGCTCGCTTCGCTCGCACTCTGTCATTCTTCTCTGTGATGAATTCTAAATTTCCATCTTGCATATATGCATGGGCGTCCGGAAGGGGGGGCAAGGGGGGCCGTGGCCCCCCCCTGGAAGACGAAAGTCAACCAAAAATTACATATTACACACATATAATTTAATTTCAGCCACAATAATGTGTGTTAATTATTGCACGAACATGATAAATTCATATTTAAGCAATGTTTTTTGAGGGATGAACACTATTATTGGGGAAAATATGCCATGTTGGCCCCCCCTGGAAAAATATACCTTCCTTGCCCCTCCCTGGAAAAAATCCTGCGGACGTCCATGCATATATGTGGAACATATATCGTGCATGAAAGTTATACATGTTAATGTAAAAAACAATTATATTTGGAATTCATTTATCAAGCATTTTCTGTCTTTCAAAAACAGTTTGCGTGCTTGTTTTCCATTATTAATGTGAAATTGATCGTGTTGAAAAAATAATTCAAATTGTTTGTTCGAACACAAATGCTTTAGCACCAACTTCTACCCCTCTTTTGCATAATTTACGAGGGTAATAACGTCCTTGATACTACCGCTACTACTAATAATAATAATGTTCGTCCCGGGTTCGAATCCCGGCTTAGGCATGGATGTTTGTGAGTGTCCATTCATCAAATCATCACTCATCCTCATCTTCGCAACTTAGCCAAAAGTGGCACAAGAAGCGAAGTAAAATAGAGCAAATCAATAATAATAATGTTATAAAAATAACATTATTAAATTTTTTATTATCAATGTTACTACTACTACTACTACTACTATTATTATTATTATTATTATTATTAGTGGTACGTTTATCCTGGTACTTCCCCCCCCAGACAAAAATTCGTGATTGCGCTTCTGGATTGGAGTGAGGTTTTGGTGCTGCTCCGGGCCTCCACATACGTACATAAATCGCGGCATGAGTATGGTTAAAAAATCTCCAAATAAACAAATAAAAACATCACCTTAGCATTACTTCCTCCAGCAACACAATAAATTATTTCGACTTTTTAATTATTAGTAGAATAATTTAATCAAGAAGACTTAGATGGGAAGGCCATGCGACACGAATGGCAGAGGAAAGAATAGTTTACAGGATTCTCGTTGGGAAACCTGATGGTAAGAGACCAGTAGGAAGGCCAAGACGAAGATGGAGGGACAACGTTGAGATGGACCTAAAATAAATCGTAAGGATGGAAAAGATTGGATTGATCTTGTCCAGGACAGGGATAATGGAAAGCTTGTGTTGATGCATCCATAAACCTTGGGGTTTAAGTATGACAGAGAGTATAATTTTAATTAACTCTGAATTGAAATTCCAGAAGTGTCTCTTTTTTTTCATTACAATTTTTATATACCTGTCATCTTCAAATATCAATATGGTATGTGAAATATCATCAACTTTATATTCGTTCTACTAATAAGAAGTAATCAGAATAATCACTACAATACCGAAGTGAAGAAATTTTAATAAACCAGTTATGTATGGAAAAACCTACAGTATTATTCAATTGCTAAAGAGTGGCTTATCCTATTTAGAAATCCTCGTTCCACACATAAATTTTGCCACATGAATCAGAATGTCAACAGAATCTGTAGATCCAGCTGAAGTAAAGAAGGAAAAGTTATGTCACGTATCCAGAAGACGATTTTGTTAGTTTGATTATAAGCTCACTTTTAGGCTCATATAGGCTAATCGGGACTAAACCTACAGTTTAACGTGTAGTCCGAACCAATGTGCATTGCGCTTCCACCAGAGGAGGGGGGAGTCGAACACATGACCTCTTCATTATAATACGGCAGCGTTATGCCATTGGGGAAAAATATACAAAAGATCTCGCACCAAACGTATCATTTTATCACCACAGAAGATGCGTCTACTTTTAGAGGGTGATTGACTGAGACAAATATTTGAGATTTTCGAAAAACAACGTCATTGTTCACGGAATTAGCTGCCTTTATCCACTAATGAAACGCTGTGCAAATAAAACTACCAACTTTCTAAGAGGTGTGAACTAATGAAACTGCATTTTTTGAAGAGTAAGTTGGGGTTGATTTGTTTTATTTTGAGTCATTTTTCTGCTAATTTTGATAATGACGACGATAAGGTTCAATGGTGATTAGATGAAAGTAACGAAGGGGCGAAAACAAACACATGCTGACACTCAAAATACAAACCCTCATAAATTATTAATTTGACAGTGGTTCCAGGCGCCAGGGACTCGTTGCCCTACAAGAATAAAGTTCCAGGGTATGCTGCACAGGATAGAGGTTGACATTCTAATGTGTTCGAAATGGTCGCACCATACAACCCAAGTCATCTATGAAAATAGATGAATTATTACCGGTACGGTAATCAACTTTGATGAATTCCTTGTGTCCTAATCATTTTGTTACCTCATAAAATATGTTCATGTAACCATACGTGTATTGCTTCTCCCGCATTAGTAACATGAAAGTTCAGAAAAGGAATAGCAACTTAGGTAATAATCTCTTCAATTCTGAACAGATTTTTCAATCTTACTTGTTTATTATTTATGAGTGATATTTTGTCAAAATAGCCTTTCATTAGCCTAGGAATACTTCATGGACAATGAACAAAGAATTGGTTATCCCTGTGTGTTTTAAATCATTCCTAATAAGACGTTCATTTTTTATCCAAACATTCAGTGGCGGCGATTAGGAGGAGCGGGAAGTGGGGGATGCAGTTCCCCGCCACATTTTGCCACATTTTGCCACTTTTTGCCCCGCGCTATGGCCTCTTTATGCTAAGCCTTTTCTACCAAGAAAAAATTAAGCATATTGTCCTTGCCCCTCAAATGTTGGCACCCAATCGCCGCTACTACAAACATTGAGATAGATTTCTCAGTTGTACAAACCTTGTAAGCTAAAAAATGTGACCCCCAAAGAGTAAGAAAAGTCTTTCAGTCAAGAACTCATACCATGAAAATACTATGCTCAGGAACATGCATTAAATTACGAGAAACTTCACGATTGTCTACCATCGCACTTTCTATCATTGTCGCCGAATACATAAAATGAAGTATGTGTCTTGTATTTGCAACACAAGCTTAAATAAACCTAATTCACATTTATTTTACTCTATTAACATGTATGAATGAATGTGACTAGAATGTATGGCTGCGCATGTGTAAACACTTCCTTGAAATGATTGGGTCTATCAGAGACAAAGCGAAAGGAAATGGAACAAAATGCGACAACAGATTAGAAATGAATCAGAGGAAAACAAGAAAAGGAAAGGGAAAAGAAGTAAGAGGAAAATCGGTAGTGTAAGAGAGAGGGGGATGCATACGTCTTACATACACATATATACTATATATGGTCTTACATTTATACTGCCCACCCTAATCTATCAATATGGAGCTTCTGCCCACCCGGTCGAAGATTTCTGGCGCCGTCCCTGTTTGAGCATCATCCAAAGGAAATAACTCTTCAAATCAAACAAGTTGTTTTAAATACATATTCCTCCTTAAGGGCAACAAGACCAAAATAAAACAGGGCGTGAGGTGATTTGCCGTCAATGTGCGCACGAACTGTGTCTCGGGTGTTGAATGATTTGTGGTTGAGTTTAGGAGTAGGAAAAGATTGTATGTTGTTTGACGACAAAATAATCTCTGCGGTATTAAAATATATCGACGTGAAAAGAAACATGTTAATTATTCAAGCGTGGGAGCGTGCAAAACCACCGCCAGGGCTGAAGCAACCGACGAGGGAGGGGGAAGCTTATTGTTTCACCCAGTGGCTGCAATGAAGGCTTTGTTGAAGACGCATATTTACTGTTCCGTACAAAGAAAGGGAAGGGTGATTATCACCAAGATATAGACAGACCAACATTTGGCTCCTGGTTTAGTGAAGCGATTCATAAATGGAAACTACATTGTATATCACCAATAACAAATCATGCTTTTTTGGTAGTATAAACTTGAAGGGCGTGTATCTTATAGTAACGTATGTATTGCGAACGAAGCAACCAAAATATTCATAAATGTATTTTTTTCTAAACGAGAAACATTAACTCTTCATTAAATTCAAGAGGGGCCTGTCGTTTACTTTAACCTTGTTTGTTTTTCTTTCGTGCGTGTTCGACATATACACACATGCCCTTATGTTTCGAAGATATTTCGCGATTTATATTAAGAAAGGGCACATTTATTACATAATCTATGCGCAGAAAGTACTTTAAAAATTGTATGGTTCAGGAGACAAAAAGAAGCAAAAATGCATTCCGCTTGACATGCATGTACGGGTTTTGATGTGTTAAGGGGCTGGCAATACTGTCGATTCTCTCATTGTCTGCGATACGAAGAGCTCGAAGGTTCAGGCAAGACTGTCAAGGATGATTCTGAGCTCCGGTCTCGCGGAGATGAATACATAAAACCTGCTGCAAACTTAACCTGACGTTAGGCTCGATTTTTGCATGCAGTTTGCTGCATTTTAGCGTAAGCTCATTGAGGATCTACATGTATTTTCAAGTGTGAGTTAGTTCTGTCATGTTCCTACAGAGCGACCACAAACAAAAGAACCTTCGACCAGAAACCTTTGTCGGACTTCTAAGGTTTTCATTTAACTCTTTCATTATAGTTTAGCGAAGTCTCTAACGAAATTGAAAACGAGACAGACCCCTGGAGTGTCGGACACGGTCTTTTCTCAGCAAGTTTCGAAGGCTCTTGTGTAGCTCTCGTCTGGATTTTTAAAAAGTAGTCTCAATAGAATCCGAAGCTAAAATACGCCGTGTTTCATAAGTCCCTCCGGGATTCACAAGTTTGGCTGTGCAAGGAAACCCACATACAAGAGATGAAAGCATGCCAACGGGTAGGGGAAATGTAAAAGTTTCGTGACAGATGCAGTGGTTTAGTTACCCGTTTCTACGCTAGGGGACAGTAGTGTGCAAACTTGGCGTTTTCAGGTGAACCGAAATCTATTTCTATCTGCTGCAATTTGCTCAAACTGAGTCAGTTGATACAGCACAACGTGGTTTTTGAACAAAATATCGCACAGAACCATCAACTGACAAAATAAGAGACTGGCATAGAAAATTGTGTATCGCAAAACAAACAGGTATAGTGGAACCACAGGCAAAAGGACCTGCACAGAACAGCATGTCCTGTGCATCGTACTCACGAGTTGAGGGGAGGGGAGGGGTAAAGTGGAGCAGCCTTCCTTATGGCCCGAGTTGAACGGATGGAGGGGAAGATGCGCGAAGGTTTCTGATCGAAGGTTCTTTTGTTTGTGGTAGCTCTGTAGGAACATGTGTGACAGGAGCTAGATTACAGGATTGACGTCTGTCGAGTCACCAAAGGACATATCGAACATTTGTAAGGTAGATTAGAAACCTCAATATTTACTCTTTTCACTAACATGCTCTCGTCCTCCTCCGTGGCCGTGCCGGACGGCCTGGGTTCGGCCTGTGCATAGGACCAGTGGCAATCCACCATCGCGAGGACATTGGGGAGCTACGAGTAAGTAGTGTAACCAGGTCTGGAAAATCTCCTGTAATGGCTGAGGGTTCGACGGGTCTTCCTCTCCGCACAACAGTTTTGCTACCTTGTATTCTGACGTCAGGCGAAGAGTGCCTACGAGGTTAGGTTAGGTTTCATTAACATAAATACAATGAAAAATTATTATTTAGGCTAAGAGAACTAAACATTAGCTAGCCTAACCTAACAACGTAGGCATTTAAACTAAAATTAAAAAGCCTTCTCCCGTGACGTCAGAACGCAAGGTTGCTCAAGTGTTGTGCGATAAGTGAGACCCAGGGTTCGACGTTGTGTCCCCACGTCACCCCATCACTGGTTGAAGATCTCCACACCTATAGGTAGGATTGTGGTAGGGAGACTGGCAGTCTGGAGATAGGCCAAGGCCCTTCTAGGGCTGTAGAGCTACGGGTTATTATTATTATTATTTATTATTATATTATGCTCTCATCGCCGGTGAGTTGTTCCTTGAGCTACCGACTTCTCAAATCCATGAGCGACTTATGAAACGCCCTGTATGTAGTCCATTTGCCTTTGTCGCGACCATCGTCGCAAGTGTTCAAGCGCTGGCTGGAAGACTCCACGAGTGGAACAGGCAGTGGCGTGCCCAAGGGGGGGGTGAGGGTTATAAACACCCCTTTGGCCCAGTATTCCTAAAAAAAGAACATCAAATGCAGGAAAATATGGCAAAATGGCGACCGACTACTAATAAATGTATACCTAACCCCCGCCTTTCGAAAATCATGGGCACGCCACTGGGAACAGAGGAAACATGTTCTGGTACAGAAACAACAATGGAGTTTCACACGTGGTAACGTCGCCGGCAAATACGTTAAGAGAAGAGTTAAGAGGTGCAGAAGCTATCACAAACACAATAGCGCGAGTGACAATAAACAAAACAATCGAATGCAAACTTCGAAATACTGATCTGAAACCTACTGCGTTGTTCCGTACATGTTCCTACCTACCTCCCCTGTCACGTGTGGATTCTTCCACTCGAACTAGCCTCGTCTTCAGCGGTCGGACAGTAGCATACCACAGTAATTTGAACGTTATAATTTTTTTAGTTTTTTGACCTTGGCATAATAGGCTATGCGTGGTTCTAAGAGAAATGTTGAATCGAGCTCCTTCCCTCCGGGGGGGACATCAAACTTCACGGGGGGTATACTATAGGCATCAAATTATAATGTCCGTAAAACAGTACTAATATTTTAAAACTGACTATTACTTCTGATATGAAATTAACTGTTATTAGAGATTATGCGAATCAATAAAATAATGTTATGACATGCAATAATTTACATTTACAGTAAACTAAGGCATCTAGGCTTTCTACAGCATATCTGTGGATGACGTCATCAATGGGTCCTTCTCAGTTGACAGCATCACACAAGCATAGGCGTAGCTACGGGGTGTGCCGGGTGTGCCTAGGCACACCCTAATGGGCTGCTTTATCAAAGTGAATTAAAGACAGATATTTCAATAAGAGAGAAAATAAGCGGCAGTTTGTAAGAAGTTATTACTTGGTACAAACGTGTGCATTATCGCTGATGAAACGAGTGTCTATAGTTTTTCGATTTTTTGATGTCATTGGAGAAAGAAGATATTTACTGCATTCTACTCTTGTTTGCGTTCCGGACCGTACAGGACCAAAACTGAATGTAGAACCTGACCGGCTGTGAAGGACCAGAAATGAATGATGATCCAAACCGGTAGGATCTAAATGTAAGTGAAATTGTAGGTACCACTTACATCTCTCTGGTATGGATTGTGTCGCTACAGGGCAAAGTTCACCGCGATCCTCTTGGTAGTTGTAAAGAAAACACAGGCACACACACTGATAACTATAACTATGTATTATAAGGTATATGCACATAACACTTGATTACACTTCCCATGCACTCCTGTCTAGGGGAAACTGTTTACACGAAGTTGCAGCTGGTGTTACAACAACGCACCACTAATGAAACGTAGCCACGTTGGGCTTACGGTATCCATAATTGTCCGCGACGGTTTCTGGCTGTGTCCCGAGTGGCCTCTCTACGCACACTGGCTGGAAGTAACTACCGCGCTAAGATGGCGGCAACTAGACACCGCGCTAAGATTGAATTAGCCAATGGGAGTGCAGGTTACTTAAGGCATTTGAAATACACAAATAAACAATTGAAGCTATATGCAATATAAAATATATAAAGAAAGAATAAACATGGTTACTTTTATAGATAAATCTCCAACATACTCCCCCCCGTTGGAATGTTCACATCCAACCTAACACTAGGGGATACATTGTCAATGTTTTAGCTCATGGAGCGTCTTCTTCCCAATGTGGTAAAGGCACAATTTTGCTTAATGCTCTCTTGTAGACTCCGTCTCTAGTACGAACGGTGACTACGCGCACTAGGTTATCCCTTCCCGGAAACACTTCTTGGATAACGCCGACTCTCCACGAGAGTGGTGGAAGATTGTCCTCCTTTAATAGCACTGGTGTGCCAGGCTTCAAATTCGACTGAACGGCTGTCCATTTCTGTCGCTGCTGCAGGCTATGCAGGTAGTCCTGAGACCACTTGCTCCACACTCGCTGCTGGAACTGCTGTATGCGCTGCCATCTGGATAATCTGTTGGCAGCCAGATCTGTAATGTTTGGTTCAGGAAATGAGGTTAGAGGACCTCCAATAAGAAAATGACCAGGGGTAATGTAGCTGAATTCATCATGAGAATCGGGGAGTGTGGAAAGAGGACGGGAGTTGAGGCAGGCCTCTATTTGGCATAGCAGAGTTACTAGTTCTTCGTATGTTAGCACGGCGTTTCCTGCTACTCTTCGAAGATGGTATTTCATAGACTTCACTGCACTTTCAAAAATCCCGCCGAATGATGGACTGCGTGGTGGAGAATACTTCCATTGGAAATTCTCTTCTGCTGCAAATCTGTTAATGTCCTTGTTGAACTCTTGTGATTGAAAGAGTTTACGTAATTCCTGCAATTCATTTTTAGCACCATGGAACGTCGTAGCATTGTCGCTAAAAATACTTGCACACTTTCCTCTTCTCGCGGTGAAGCGTAGTAGAGCTGCGATGAAGGCTTGTGATGTCAAGTCTGAGACAATCTCTAGATGAATTGCCCTTGTGGCAAGACAAGTGAAAACTGCAATGTAGCATTTTCTTGTGGATCTGCTTCTTGCGGCTCCGGTCTTGATGTGGTATGGCCCTGCGTAATCAACGCCTAAGTGATGGAATGCCTTGCTGGGTCTCACTCTACTGGAGGGTAACTGCCCCATCAGCTGCTGGGCGGCTGAAGCCTTCAAACGATAGAAAAAGTTGCACTGATGAATGATCTGTTTGACCACCTGTCGTATGCGAGGTATCCAGTATTTCTCACGAAGTGATGATATGAGAAGCTGTGGACCAGCATGCATAAGTCTCTTGTGTTCTGATGCTATCAGAATTTTCGCGAAATGACTCTTCGGATGAAGAATAATTTGATGCTTGCTTTGGAATTCCAGTTCACTGTTTTCCAATCTTCCTCCGACACGAATTACTTTTTCATTATCGAGAAATGGATGAAGGTTCCTCAAAATGCTTTTGTTGTGTACTTGCTGCTTGTCAGACAAATCTTTGATTTCCTGAGAGAAGAATGCGCGTTGTGTTATCTTGATGCAGGCAAGTGTGGCGCCTTGAATTTCAAAGGTGGTAAGGTCTTCACTCCTTTTTTCTCTCGAGTTTCTGCAATTGCTGATGAACCTTTTGCAGAGTGACACTACTCTCAGTAGCTTGGATAAACTTGAATATCTAGATATGATTTCTTCTTCAGTTGTTACATGAGTGACCAATGTGGTAGCTGCTACCTTACGCTGCTCTGGAATAGTGTTGTCGTCTGGACGGAATGCTAAACTGGATGATGGCCACTGTGTCTCCTCTTCTTGGAGCCAGGTGGGTCCGTGCCACCAAAGCTGAAGTGATCTGATAGTTTTTGCATCGACTCCTCGTGAGATCAGATCTGCAGGATTGTCTTTTGACGGAACGTGCTTCCAATCACTGACCTGTGTGAGTTCCTGTACCATAGCAACCCGGTTGGCAACAAAAGGTTTCCATTTACTGGCTGGTGACGCCAGCCAAGCTAGGACGATTTTTGAGTCGGTCCATAGGTGAATGGTGTCTATACATAGACGCAGTATGGACAATGCTTTGTGTACCAGTTTGGCTAGTAGAACTGCCGCACATAATTCCAAACGTGGAAGAGTGGTTCTCTTCACCGGAGCCACCTTGGACTTTGAACACAATAAGTTCACACTTACGTGACCCTCTGAATCAATTGATCTTACGAAGAGAACACTGCCATAGTTTCTCTCTGATGCATCAGAGAAACCGTGAATTTGAACTTTATGGATGTCTCCTGGAGCCAAAACGAAGCGTGGTACTTTTACTTCGTTAATACATGTGAGCTGCGAATGAAGACGACGCCATGTTTTCTGCAAATCTATAGGAAGCGGATCATCCCATCCTACATTGTGGAGCCATAACTGCTGCAGGAATGACTTGTATGTTATCACCACTGGCGATATTAGTCCGATTGGATCGAACACTTGTGCAATTATGCTGGCAACTTGGCGCTTTGAGAAGATCTTCAACGAGCCTACATCCACTGTTGTGGAGACCTTGCTGTCCATGAGAAATTCGTCCGTGGATGGGCGCCATGAAATTCCCAATGTTTTTGTGCCTTCTGTGTCGAATTGCACTAGATCCTGTACTGCCTTCAATTCTTCTGGAATAGATTGCAACACTGCCTTGCTATTGGAGCACCATTTACGTAGATTGAATCCTCCCTTCTGGAGTAATTCTGTGAGATTTTCACGCAGCTTTATTGCACCTTCAATGCAATGATTTCCTCCCAGAAAATCGTCAACGTAGAAGTCATGTGTCAAGACATGAGTGGCTACTGTGAAATTTGATGATTCATCTTCTGCCAACTGCTTGAGGCATCTTGTGGCCAAGAATGAACTTGAAGTTAATCCATAAGTGACTGTGTTCAAACTGTAAAAATGAATTGGTTCGTCACGTGATGCTCTCCATGAGATGCATTGAAGTGGTCTGTCTTCTGAATGCATGTTAATTTGCCTATACATTTTAGCCGTGTCTGCAGTCAGTGCGATTTTGTGACTACGAAATCTGAGCAGGATTGAAAACAATTCTTCTTGTATCGTGGAACCAATCATTTGTATACTGTTCAACGATTCCCCCGTAGTTGTGGGCGAGCTTCCATCAAAAACCACTCTTAAACGTGTAGTTTTGCTTGATTCCTTGATCACACAGTGATGTGGAATGTAGTACCTTGTCTCCTTGTCTCTGGATACATCTTCCAATGTCTCAATTGGTTGCATGTGTTTGAGTTGTTGGTACTCGACCATGAATTCGGTGTACTCTCTTTTCAATTCCATGTTCCGATCAAGTCTTCTTTCTAATTGGTTAAATCGTGAAATCGCTGTTTGCAGAGAATCCCCAAGAACGGATCTGTCCTTCTTCAAGGGTAGCTTCACTGTGTATCGACCTTCTCGATCACGAGATGTAGTTTCCTGGAAATGTTTTTCACAGGTGATTTCTTCTGGCGAAGACAACTTATCATGGAATTCCTCCAAATCCCATAATCTCTGTAAATGGAAATTGACTGTATCTTCTGTGCGAACAAAGAATGACTTCGAAGGTCCGTTCGTAGATGGTGCATTGGGAATCCTTCCTGCTACAATCCATCCAAATTCAGTGTTTTGCAACGCTGGATAGTTTCCTGTTCTTGAAAGTTTTTCTGGCTTGAGAATCGTGTAGAACACATCTGCAGACAGAAGTAGGTCAATGTTGCCAGGTGTATGGAAGCTAGGATCTGCTAAATGTATGTCACTCGGAATTCCCCATGTGGAAGTTTCGAGCCTCTGCGCTGGCATCGAACCTGTGATGTTTGGCAAGATGGAACAAGATATATCCATGGTGAATCCACTTATGCTGGATTTAATCTGCGTCTCCATGGTGTGAAAGGCTTGGACTGTAGCTTCATTTATCCCTTGGATAGGTATTCGGCGTTTTTGTTTCTTGATGCGTAGCTGCTGAGCAAGATGCTCTGTCATAATATTACTCTGCGAGGCTCCATCCAAAAGTGCACGACATGGGAGCCACTCGCCGTATGCGTTCTTGATTTTTATGACTGCTGTGGCTAGGAGAACTTGCGAAGTTTCTCTGTTCTTGACAGAACAATATGTTGCTTTAGTCTGGACATCATTATCCTGAAAACGAGTATCATCGCCTACTGCCGATTTACTTCTGGATTTACTGGACTGCTTCTGTGTTTGACGTTCTCTGTTGTTCTTATCTTCATGAAGAAGGGAATTATGTTTCTCGCCGCAATATTTGCAAGATCCTGCCTTGCATCCTGACCTAAATCCCTGGTGATCTGACTGTCCAAGACAATTGAAACAGATCTGGTTTTCTCGAAGAAATTTGTACTTCTGAGCTATAGTAGCTGCTTTGAAAGAAATGCACGCAAACAGCGGATGCTTATTATTCTTCATAGTATCCTTGCAATACAGGCATGAAGGAGATACAGTAGAAACATACGATCTTGAAGGGGAAGGATGCGCAGGTTTGTGACTTTGTTGTTTGGTGTTGCCACTAAACTGTGGTTTGAATGTTGATTTTTCATTGGAAATTGGTTTGAATTTCTCCAAAGCCTTGGTTCTGTGCTCTAGAAATTGAAACAAACTGTCAAGAGTGGTGAATTCAGAATCATTCACTTCTAATTCAAAAGCTTTTCGTGTGGTGGCATCAAGCTGAGAGGTAAGATGTTGAACTAACACTATATGTGATAGTGAACTATCTCCTGCTAATAATTTTAACGCTGAGATGGAACTGATAGCTGTGTTTGTGAACGCTCGCAACTCTTCTGCGTTTTCTCTCGACACTGGTTTTATATGCAAAATATCATTGACGTGTGAAGCAGCTATGAGACGCTTGTTGTCAAAACGCTCTTGGAGTTGTTTCCACGCTACACCGTAGTTGGATGCTGTAATTGGTATGCTTTCAATGATTTGCAATGCCTCACCCTTCAGTGCGACACGTAAATACTGGAATTTCTGAATATCTGAAATATCCGAATTATCATGTATGAGCGAAGAAAATGTGTCTTTGAATGATACCCATTGGGTGTAATTTCCACTGAAATGCGGAAGCTCTATTAATGGCAACTTGACTTGAGACTTGCACGAAGCCCTGTGTTCATTTTCCGCGCCGTCTGTATTTGAATGATTTCCCTCAATTAATGTTAGCATCTGCGACTTGAGATCGAAATATGAAAGTTCGATTGTCTCTCGAACTGCCGTGTGTTCATCGTCTGTGGCTTCAAATTCAATGCAATCCTGAATTTCTTCTATCTTGGGCCATAATGTGTTCAGTTGCTCCAGCCGAACCTTGATCTGTTGAACGTTCGGCGCCTCTGGATCAACACTGCTAATGTACGACTGCAATCTCGTTATTTGCCCCCTGTAGGCGGCACGTTGCTTTAGAAGATGTGCTAAGTCTGCCATGCCTCAAGGTGGGAGGGACAAGCAATGCGTATTGAAATGAAAGGAAAAAATGAGGAAATATTGAACCAAACACTGTTGTACTCACCGATCTGGCATTCACTGGACCATCTGGGCATCTGAAATCCTGGTTAGGCTGCAACACTGCAGGTAGTCGTTGACACTGACGAGTACTGGAACAGCTGATGCACGGTCGCCATGGTGATGTCACGTCTGCACGCGTGGGCTGCTTGAAGCAACTCTCCGCGATACGTTTCTCCTCGCTCCCGCACGAAAACGAACGAAAAAGCCAGTCCCGTGAAGGAACAGAAAACTGCAGTCTAAAAATAACTCAGGGACACACCACCGGTGTATGACGTCATGTCACTGGTCGCCGACCGAAAGTCCTCGTACAGCGCGAGGGGAGAAGGGAGCGGAGTGTGAAACGTTACTGACAAGCGAACAACGAGAGCGCTGTCGTTCGGGGAAGTCCCGATCGTCCTTCAGCCACGTGGAAAATATTTCGCGCGCTACAACGAATGACGTAATGCTATCAATAACTTGTAGTTACTGTACTTGAAAATAATGTTTGCACAACACAATGTCACTAAAATCACTGATAGTAACGTACCTCATGTTCAATACAAAGGAGATCGCGGCCTGCGGAGGACCAAAATGTTTGCGTTCCGGACCGTACAGGACCAAAACTGAATGTAGAACCTGACCGGCTGTGAAGGACCAGAAATGAATGATGATCCAAACCGGTAGGATCTAAATGTAAGTGAAATTGTAGGTACCACTTACATCTCTCTGGTATGGATTGTGTCGCTACAGGGCAAAGTTCACCGCGATCCTCTTGGTAGTTGTAAAGAAAACACAGGCACACACACTGATAACTATAACTATGTATTATAAGGTATATGCACATAACACTTGATTACACTTCCCATGCACTCCTGTCTAGGGGAAACTGTTTACACGAAGTTGCAGCTGGTGTTACAACAACGCACCACTAATGAAACGTAGCCACGTTGGGCTTACGGTATCCATAATTGTCCGCGACGGTTTCTGGCTGTGTCCCGAGTGGCCTCTCTACGCACACTGGCTGGAAGTAACTACCGCGCTAAGATGGCGGCAACTAGACACCGCGCTAAGATTGAATTAGCCAATGGGAGTGCAGGTTACTTAAGGCATTTGAAATACACAAATAAACAATTGAAGCTATATGCAATATAAAATATATAAAGAAAGAATAAACATGGTTACTTTTATAGATAAATCTCCAACAACTCTGTACTGCAGCTCCTTTCTTCTGTACCTGTCACAAGCTGCACGTGTGAGAGACAGCTTTCTCCAAGCTTACCCAAGTTAAAACTAAATTAAGAGCAACTCACAAGCAGGATAGATTGGAAGCCCTGCTCTTGCTATTTGTGGAACAGGAAAAAGCTTAGTCTATTGATGTAAATGAAGTTATTGACGAGTTTAAGAACATTGTACACTTTGACAGACGTCTTTTGTTATAAATGACGTGTATTTTGATGTATTTGTTTGTAAAATTTATGAACATTTTCTGTGTGTGTAATTTCTATGCAATTTGATTTTTTCTACTACATATATTCAGAAATTTCCAACACTGTCATTTAGTGAATTTATATTCCTTTACAGACATCAGTGCAATTAAAGAGCCAAGTGATTGTATTGCAAAATATGCTATTAAAAAGGTGCAAGAGCTCATTTTTTCTTTGTGCACACCCAAATATAAAGTTCTAGCTACGCCTATGCACACAAGCTTGAAGCGTATCCTGATCAATCCTATTTCTAAATTTATCAGTTATCAAAACGGAAGATAATTTAAATGTGTTCATTATTTTGACTTTTAATTATTATAAAGAGGAATGAATCAAGTACTTTTTACTACAAGTAAAAAGAAAAGTACGTTCTACATTAAATTAAAGTGAATTAAATAAAATCCAAGTGAACATGGTTGCCAAACTTCTTAGCTATTGTCTGCGAGGTTGCCGAAATTGCCGGGAGGGGGTATCGAACCCTAAATGCATCACAATCTAAGAGTCACTGAATAAATGTACTTTCTCCCGCTCTTGGCTAATCGCGATGAGGATATAGGGCTGATTATATGAAATTTATGGGACCCTCACACATGAACACCCAGGCCAAGGCTCGAACCTCGATCCCTCTGTAGAAAGATCGTGAGTCAACCTGTCACGGCGTACAGTCACCGAAGCGGGGGAGAGACAGCGTTGCGCCTTGTCTTCAATGGATGCTGATCAGTACCCTTGAAGCGCATCGCAGTTGCTTACAATTAGTAGAAGGAAGGGAAAGTGTATTACAGGATTATCCTGACAATGCTGCAACCATCTCACGCTCGCTCCAGATTTGCTTTTAAAAGCCGGCTTACTTCCGCCGTGGAAGGAAACGAGCGCTCGAAAAGGTCGAAACCTTTCAAGATTAGGAGCTCCGAAAGCTCTTCCCGCTGCAAGCGTTTATGTGCTGGTACACCTCGTTTTCCGACGTGCTGGTCGCTAACCTCCAGGTCGATCGACAAATGTCAGTTCCGATGGACACAGTCAGCTGAACAGGAAAAGCCTTGAGGCGGGGTGGGGTGGAGGGAATGAGAGATTTCCCTTTATCCTCCCGTAACGCGGAAACACCTCTGCGAAATCGATATTTCCCTCCAGCAAATAATACTTACGTGTGTGTGTGTGTGTGTGTATATACATGGACGTCCGCAGGAATTTTTCCAGGGAGGGGCAAGGATGGTATTTTTTCCAGGGGGGGGCCAAAAAACCACATTTTCCCCAATAATAATGTTGTTCCCTCAAAACACATTGCTTAAATTTGAATTTATCATGTTCGTTCATTAATTAACACATATTATTGTGGCTGAAATGAAATTATATGTGTCAAATATATAATTTTTAGTTGACTTTCATTTTCAAGGGGGGCCACGGCCCCCTGGCCCCCCTTCCGGAAGCCCATATGTGTATATATATGTATATGTATATGTATGTATGTATGTATGTATGTATGGGGCATTCCATGTGAAAGTGCCCCTGAACCTCGGTTTTTATAATTATATGAAATGCTGTAAATTTATCCTATCTTGTGAGTGAATATATCATTTGCATAAAAATTCAAGTATTATAAATAATTAAATTAAAAGGTATTTTACATATTGTTCATTTATTTTAGCTTTTTGATTTACTTGTGTTTTCCATTATGTCCCACCTGTGGCCGTGACACAAAAAAACAATTAAATTATCCTTTAACTGTTACACTTCCCCCTCAACTCCACTCGTACAATGGTCAATCACGTTCTCCCTTAGTCTAAATAATTTATTTTTCATTTTTTTTACAATAGTTGCAAATAGTTGAGATTATCCACAGTGTACAATCTAGCTTTGTCTCAAAACCCTGAACAATATCAAGTGGAGCTCCACAAGAATCTATTATTGGACCATTACTCTTCTTAATATATATTAATGATTTCCCAACAAATTTAAATTCAGCAAAAACCACTCTTTACGCAGATGATACAAGTGTAGCCATTACCGGTGATAAGGAACAAACCCTTAACTCTAATATCAAACACGTAACAATCAAACTCAGCGAATGGTTTTCTGACAATAATTTAGTATTAAACAGCAGCAAAACTGTGGCTGTCAATTTCCATCACACAAGGAATAAAATGATAAATCAACCAAATGAGGACTAAAAGTGGTAAACGTTGTAAGTGCCAAAAGCGAAAGTGTTTGAAAATCGCATCGTTCCGAACATCAGCCCGTAAGAACGTTCACACTAGTGACCTCTTTACACGCCCTTTGAACTACTTAGAGGGCTACCAGCCACATTTCACTTCTACCACATTATAAAGCATGGCACATTTTACAGTTTAACGTGTAAAACGGTGTTTGAATTATTGTGCGTTTACCAATTTTAGTCTTCAAATGTTACATTAGGTAATATGACAGTAAATCACGTTAAAACAGTCAAATTCCTGGACGTATGGATTCACGAGAGCTTAAAATGGGACGCACACATAGATCACCTTTCCGCAGAACTAGGCACAATTATATTTGCCATTAATACACTGAAATCAATATCAAACTTAGAAACATTGAAAATACTATATTTCACCATGTTTGAATCTTTATTAGCATACGGTATAATCTTCTGGGGAAATGCCAGTAATAGTAATATTTTTTTGTGCTGCAAAAGAAAATTATCAGAATAATAGAAGGAGCTAAGAGAAATACACCTTGCAGAAAACTGTTTAAAAACTTAGACACATTACCCTCACCATGCTTGTACAGGGTGGCGCATATTGTATCTACCAATATAATTTGGCAACCTTGTTAGAATGCAGGTGCGCATGCGCAGAAATTTTCCATTTTAGGCAGCTGCAAGTCTGGCAACTAGTCTGCCATGGAAATTTAACCGGTTCAGACACGAATCGTGGCAGAGGAGGCGTTTATCCGAACGGGTTCCATTCATGAGACGCAGGAGACACTGCATTGAGAAGCATCAGGGCGCCAGAGAATACACCTCCTCCAACCTGAAGACTTCTGTTCATGCAGGCTGCAATTGAATTTCTATTGTCTGGCCCTTCGTATCATGTTGTGACGCTCTGGCACGGGTTGACTGCGACGCGATCCCCATTGGCCTGACGTCGCAGTGCCTGCTGCGTCTCCTGAATGTAACCTCTTCGGATGAACACCTCCACTGCCACGATTCGTGTCTGAACCGGCCAACGTTCCATGGCAGACTAATTCTCAGACTTGCCTTCCAGCTGCCTAAGAATGCGAAACTTCTGCGCATGCGTATCAGCATTCCGACAGTGTTGCCAAATGTTATTGGTAGATACAATATGCGCCATCCTATATACGAGGGTTGTTGGAAAAGTTACTGCAAACTACCACCAACAGTGGCGCTAGTGTTCCGCTATTAATAAAATCGGAAGAATAGACCTTTTTATGTTTAAATTATATTTGATAGTTTGTTTATGCCTATTCGTTTATTTTTCACAGCAGTTTGAAGAAGTAGTTTCGTGTGAGAAATGGAAATTTCTCGTGAACACATTCGGGCAATGATTTCTTATGACTTCAAATGTAGTTTAACACCGAAACAATGCATCGAGCGACTTCATTTGGCTTTTGGGGATGAAGCACCATCCAATAGGACTGTGTACAATTGATTTTCCGAATTCCAGTGTGGTCGCACATTTCTCAGTGATGAATTTCGTGAAGGTCGTCCATCCACGTCTGTTATTGCCAGTAATGTTGATGCTGTGCGTGAAATGATTGAGAGAGATCGGCATGTGACATACCGTAATGAATGATTCAGGCAGGGCCGGATTTACCTCTTTGCCGCCCCTAGGCCAAACAAGCTCTGCCGCCTCCCATACCATTTATCAAGAATGAAAAAAAAAATCATTCTTTTCTGTATTACTATTTTTACTATTAACGGCATGCAGTATTAATTAAATGATGTGTTATGTGTATATTATGTGTAAGTTATGTGTAATCAACACTGTTAAGTTTCATATTTCATCGCACAGAACCTGTAATAAAAATGTTGCTTTACTGTCAGTATAATAGTTACTTTAATATAAAAAATGTGTGTTCCTTGACGATGAAATGCCCCAAGAAAGCCCCTATATTAGCATATCTTGTCGGGCTTCGAAGGTGAGACGATTTTAACTTCGTCTGCGATACAACTGTGAAAATCACGTTCGACTGCACAGCTGTAAGTGACTTACTTGATCGTCTTAAAGAAATTCCAAATTTGTTTTGGAAACTTTTGATGAGCATTTCTCGTCTATCGTACTCACTACCGATCATTGGTGGATTATGCAGGAGCGGTGTATAGAGTAGAGGACCGTCCTTCCGAGAGATATATTGAAAATAATTGACACATTTCTATGGGTACCTGAAGGTAAAACTGGAGGATAGATGGGTCTGGATCAGATGTTTATTGATTAATTGATTTTACTCGCTTTTTGCCACTTTCTGTCTAATCGCGAAGATGAGGATCAGTGATGATGTGATGAAATTGATGAAGGAACACTACCAAGCCCAGCCCTGGATTCGAACGTGGGACCTCTGGCGTTGTAGCGCTTTGTGTTAACTACTCCTATCTGGTCGGCCAGATGTTTATTCTTCACAAGCCATCCAAACTGGTAAATACAAACAAAACAAAACTTCTCTCCACAAGAAAACATCCATCCTCATATTGGTTTTCTACATTTTTCACTCTTTCTTCTTCTTGTGTCTAGCGCTCCTAGTCAGAACATTTTACCCTCACACGTTCTCCCCCTTCCACTATGCTAATAATTACGTCAAACAATTTGATAATGTAATTACTATCAAAGATGAAGATTGTCTTGTTTATCTTCAGCATACAAAGAAGCGTGGATCTTTCGTCTTTTTTCCGCCTCTGTTAGGAAAATAATTAGCTGTCTTGGCAGAGAATCGATATGTGATTAAAAATATTTTTTCAGAAACTTTTTAAAGGTCTGTTCTTCATCAACCTTAATGAAATGGGTTAAATTACGTACGAACTAGGTTCTCATTAACGTCGGAACCGGAGGGGCAAGGGGGCGACTTGTCCCCCACTCACCATCGAGGGGGTCAAGATAGTATTTTTGTCCCCCGGTCGCGTGCTAAAAATGAAACTATATTTCTTTAAACTTATCTTTCGTTTTGAAAAAAAAAATGGAATTTTTGCTCTAGTGAGATGAACGTAGACTCAAGTTGTCGCTACCAGCAAGATACGTAACACAAAGATTCGCCTCCAGTTTAGAATCTCAGCCGCGTCTCCGCAAATCAAGTGTAACGTGGAATTACCCCCGTTGGAATGCGCTGCTTCCGTTTCCACTTTTCCGTTGAATCTGCCAGGTTTTGCACATACAGGTGATGTCGGTGTGAAACAATAAGCCAAGTGTACCCCTATGGGAAGGGAGAGAACAGCTTAATTTTATATCTCTTCTTTTCCATCTGCACCTACATTGCAAGGGCTCCGAAAAAGGGGGCAGTTCAAGGTGGATGAATCTCGAGATGAATGCGAGACGACCTTTTAACAATAGCGATAACTCGATCCTCCATGACTTGTCGAAACGAGACCAAGAACGAGACAGACCTCGAATATCGAGATCGAGAAGAGAACAGAAAAAATGTTTACACATGAAGACAAGACCCAGTACAAGATAGGGATTTACAACTGGAGACAAACCCGACAACGAGGTAAACCTCTCCTTCGAGACAAGACAAGAGACTGGCGAGTATCGTCGCGATAACATAGGTGCTGTTCCATCAGTGGCCAAATAACAACTTTAACGCGCCCGTATCGCAACCTATATATATATTTCTCCCGTCCTCAATTATTTCTATCACTTGTCTAAAGTTCTTTTCAGTATTTTGATCTTTCGCCCCCTCACATATTTTACCGTCTATTTACCATGCGTGTCGTAAAATGTCACAGTATTTGTTATTACTCAATCTAGCTGTGCAAATCGGAGACATTTGAATAAATACCCTCGGAATAAGATCCACCCAAAACATATACATACACAAGAACCTCAGGTGAAAGTGGTCGCCCCCACACCCTGCCCCAATCCGCTCTTGCAGCAATTTTGGCAATAACTTATCTGGAAATTACTTTAATCTAACTTACTTTTCAGCGCACTGGGCCACAGTCATAGTCAGGCCAAGGTTCCCCTGGCCAACGCTTCTCCAGATGCATTGAGGATATTTTTAATGCGTTCTCGTGTCTTAAAAGGTTTTGCACCTCGTTCCCCGTGCATATATCATTATAGGGCACATTTAGGGGGTGTGAGGGTAGGGCCCCGCACATTCTCGATACCTGCTCCTTTTTGGAGGTGATGTGATCAGCACCACACTCCGGCCGCCTTTACCCCCTAGGGTTGCCTCCAGGTACCCATTGATTTGAGGCTGGTTGAGCCCCGGAGGCGCTTTATATGGGGACAAGACCGGAAAAATTCGGACCTTAGATCCCCCACCCTTGAAATCGAACCTGGGTCTCCCGCGTGGCAGTCAGACTGTTCAAATTATTTTTTTTCAAAATATGAGAAAGATGAAACAAGGCTCTCGGCGGAAGACGCTCACCTCACGGCTCATCCTCAAGGGTTTCAGAGGGAAGAAGTTAGTCTATTTTGAAACATGTATCAATGAAAAAGTGAATATCGTGTTCAGTTTCTTGACATAAACCAACATTGAAAGCTGAGGCAAGAGACGACGTAGGTCAGGAAGCCGCATTCACTTTGCCAACACAGTAGCCAACGAGTAGTCTGTTCGTAGTTCCTATTCAGGAACAGAGCGGTTTCGGATCAAGATTCATTTGCAAATCCTGACCGATACTTCGGTCTTTGTGAAAATAATCTCTTGTTAGAAACCCCCGCAGTCAAAAAGGTCATTCATTCATTGTATTCTGCCTAATTGGCAGGTTTTTCACTGCAATCTCCAGCTTTCCCTATTCTCTGCCTTACGCTTCGTAATAGCATACGACCCAGTTAATTTAATATCATCCATAAGCTGATATCTCTTTCTTCCACGGACTTTTCTTCCTTCAACCATTCCCTCCAAGGCATCTCTTAGCAGGCAGTTCCTTCTTAGACAGTGTCCTAACCAGTTTCTTTTCCTCTTCTTGATGGTCTCCAGTATAGATCTTTTCTCACCAACTCTTTTCAGTACGGCTTCGTTTCTTACCTTGTCCGTCCATTTTACACGCTCCATTTTTCGCCATGTCCACATTTCAAAAGCTTCGAGTCGTTTCTCTTCATTTCTTCTCAACGTCCAGGTTTCTGCACCATATAGTGCTTCACTCCACACAAAACATTTCACTAATCTCTTCCTTAGACCTATGTCCATGGGTCCACAAAAAACATTTTTTCTTCTATTGAAAGCTTCTTTTGCTGTTGCGATTCTCATTTTCACTTCTTGTTTGCAGCTCATGTCACTGCTTATAGTGCATCCGAGGTACTTGAAGCTATCCACTTGCTGGATTCTTTCACTGTTTGTTCTCACATTAATATTCCTTGGTTTCCGTCCTATAACCATTGCCTTTGTCTTCTTACATTTATCTTCATCCCATACTGCTCACAGCTGCTGTTTAATTCTTCTAACATACTATTTATGGTTATTTCATCCTCAGCGAATAATTGGCCGTGTGGAAAAGACCCCGCCTCACATCATATTCTTGGAAATTCCAGTTCCTTCTCCCCTTCCCTTATTGTCCAGACTACGAGTACAATAGCAGTATTTTGAATACTCAAAAATATAGGATAAGTCACGTTGGAAGATCGCTGTACTGGGGTCAGTCGCCTGATATAGAAGCAATAGACTGGTAAGTTTTACTTCTCTCCTTGCGTTTTATTGACAAATGTATGTTTTCTGTGTTGAAACTCTCGGTTCTTATTGCTGCAAACTCTGAAGTGCATATTTTGTTGTTTAAATTCCAACATAATAGCAATGAGAAATAGATAATCCGGATATGAAACATCTTGCCGTTCAGTTTATTTACATCAGACAACATTTCAAGCACTTGTGGCGGATCAAACCACCTTCTCTCGTGGGAAGGAAAGAGCGGATGAGTCTTTTTTTAAAAAATGTTCTCGCCTGACAGGTTTGTTTAAGCTCTAGTGTTAGTTTTAGACGTTGTGTCTAAATGTGGCTGACTGATCACTTAGTTTTAGACGTAAACAAGAAGTATCGTCATTTATTCTTATGCCTACGGGTCATTTATTTTTACTTCGTGAGGGGTGATCTTTAGTTTTAGAAGTTGAGGAGGCATGATATCCTTCTGCGGGAGGGGGCAGGGGGCGGAGGACAATCGCTTTCTCCGCCTTCCATCTGATTCTCTTGAAAAATTTCTCTCTAATCTGGAACCGAAGATTTATTGATCTGTCAAGACGTGAAGTTGAGAGGGGTGAAAAACACCACCTCTTGGTTCAATTTATTTTTTCACACTAAGCAATGTGTTTCATAGCTAAAATATTGCTAATGTTCTATATTATTTTGCGTGGATAAATTTGGGAAGGGCTGTAAATATATGCCCTGTGAAAGCTGGTTGATTTAGTGTTTTAAGTCCACTTTATGCACAGTAAGGCTAATCGGGACTGGACCTACAGTTTAAAGTAGAATCCGAACCACTATGTGCCTCCACCGGGTATCGAACCCTGTGAAAGCGAAATGTGACTGGGTATAATGCATACTATAGAAAAGGTTTGCATAGTTGAAAGTTTGCGGAGTTTGATAGTGATTAATTTCATTATCATGTCACCTTCACGACGACGACGGATTCTTGAGTGCATGTATTTTCATCAATTTATGCGTAGAGTATTAAAACCTTTATATGCTCTGCATTTCCATGTATGAAAAGACACCACAGTGATACTAACGTAACTGCTCGTTACGAAAATCTAGATCCGGCTTCATTGAGCCCATCTGTATAATAACTTCAAATCAGTTTTTTGTCACTTTATTTTTTCTAACAGCACCATACGCGATATTTGCATGTTTTTTGGGTTTTCTTTAATCGCGGAATAAATTTAATCGGAACTCCTAATTTTATCTACACAACTAAATGTATTGCAGTTGGCAGTTGTGATCTTTGGGATAAAAATAATTGATTGATTTTACTTCGCTTTCCTGCAACTTTTGGCTAATCGCGAAGATGAGAATGAGTGATGACATAAAAAATTGATGAAAGGACATTCACAAATAACACCCATGCCCAGGCCAGGATTCAAACCCGGGACCCGTGGCTTCGCATTTCGCTGCGATAACCACTCAGCCACGGTGGTCGGCATGACGACAAAAAGTAAGATGTCTTCGGGGCGGGGGTAATTTCTTCCTCTACAGCCTACCTCTCCCCCTGCAGATGAAAAGGTATGATCAACATGGCCACTTTCTTGACACAGTTATAGTACCCGTGAAAGGAGAGATTTATTTATCACCCCCTCATCTCCCCCGTTTAGCTAAAAGTAAGAATAAACGACATTAAATAAATGAATAGAGCATCTAATGGTGGGTTAATTTATTTATCGCAGGTTGTCAGAAATTCATATCTAATAAATAGCTATATAAATGATAATAAAATATGTATTAATAATTATGATATATATATATATATATATTGTAGAGATATGGAGACCATTAAACCGAGAAAACCTCGTCATGTTAATATTCACACTTGTTCATTTCCTGAACTTGTCCGACCAGCGAGTGATCCCAAGAATGCGCTAACTTGTAACTTCCGTAAAAACAAGGAACTTGACAGGCAAACGCGTGGATCTAAACAGGATCTACCGCGTTTGAAAGGTTTAACAACCTTTCGACGCCTAGAATGATAAAAGCAAGCTCCTACCCGGAGCTCGCTCTCTTTTGATTCTGACACTCATCGACGCTACATGGAGAACTAGTCCGATTACATTACAACACGTTACACTGCTAACTACGACGATGGAATACGGAGTTACCGCTGCCTAGCATGCTACAAAGGCGCAAGGGATCGCTTGGCTTGGTGAACTGAGGGTCGTTGGATAGAACCTTGGAACTGTCACGATTCGGTCTGCGAGAAGCATTAGGACAAGACATCACACACATCTACCAGGTATGAACAAGCGTGAATAACCTTTTACACCAACTTTCCATATCTCTACCCTCCTACGGAGCAGGTTCAGCCAACAGACATTATTAAGCTCTACCTAAATGTTTAAATGAAACTTCCCTGTGACCTCTCAGAGCCCAGGTAAAACGGGCTTACAACATGGTGGAGGTGCTTCAGGCCCTTTTTGCAATTAAGTACCCTCCTGTACGAATTGTTTTACATTAAACTTGTCTCCCTCCTCCCCTCCCTCCCACTTTGGGAGCATTTTTAAAGTAAGTTTTTAGTAATTCCAACTCATACTCCCACAGTACGCTTAAGATGCGTCAGACCCAGTGACAATTATGAGTATTACCCTATGGAAAACAACCCCTCTTTTTCTTTTATGCCGAGCCCCCCCCCCTTTTTCAACAAAATCTAGTTCTTCTGCATAACATGTATTCAAGCATCATTCACACAGGAATGAGAACACTTGCTTATACTTATTTGACCAGCGATATATTAATGACATAAATAACTGTATGCCCATACTTTCATTTGTTCTTTGGTCAGCACGACGAACCTTCGTTTATGAATACGTCACAGATAGCGTTGCACGAACACCTAGATTCCTCCCTCGACCAAATCATAGAGTTAGCAACTGCAATCACGGCAAATCCAATAAATTCACGACCTTTATCCCCAATTCCCTCCCCTCCACTAACACGGTTAAGGTCTGCTAATAGAAATTACCCTCAATTTGTCCTTGGACTGCAAACACCCAACAAAAACCAACCCCAGCCCTTAGCAAGTACCCCAGGTGACGTTCCTACTCCCTCTAACACTTTTAATAGTTCTGGTAACGTAGCTGTACAAACTTCCACCGCTAACATGGCCACCCCAATCCCCACTGCATTATACCCGGCACCATTTAGCGGAAATGACCCTAAGCACATTGACTCATTTTTCCTCAAGTTCCAAAATGTAGCACATGCCGCAGGATGGTCGGAAGTTAAGCGTAAAGAGATGTTACCTTTATTTTTGACGGACACCGCTTTAACTTATTTTCATGACATACAGAAACGACCCAATTATGTAGACTTGACATACACCCATATCAAAGACGAGCTAAGTACACTATTTAAGGGATCGTACCTGTCAGCAGATCCTGTACAGATAATTCTCCAAAAGAAACAGATGATTAGTGAACCCATTCACACCTACGTTATTGCTAAAAAGGCATTAGTCCAGCAATACTTCCCGAACGCCACTGAAGAACAAACTCTCTCTTATATCATCACGGGACTGCGAGCCAAATACATTGGCTGTTTAACCAACAAGCATTTTGCTAGAACAGAAGAATTAATTGCCCACCTACAGAATTTCGAACGCCAGCAGTCATTAATTAATTCACGTATGTTGGAAGAGAAATTGGAAATAGATCAGGCAATTGCTCAGGCAAGCTTGCCCCAGACATTCATCCCGACACCACTTCACAGCTGTTCGCATGCACAGGTCTATTCCCCCCTCCCCAGTAATGCATTGAACCCGACTCAGCAGTTTGTGTCATACAACCAGTGTCCATCTCCTTTTCTCCCACCATCGACACATGAAGTCCAAAGTCTACAGTCCAATCCCGCACCTGTAAATAATTCTCACACAGTGTATCAAGGAATGTATCATGTACCGAGTTCTGATAGTGTCCGCTGCGCGGCGCCACCAGCCGTAGACAGAGTAGAACACGCTCAAAATGCTACCTCTGGTGATGAAATAAACAAACTCTCGTCACAAATGTCGAGCATGTCTCTCTTTTCGAACGAACAGATGAATGCAAGTTCTCTTTTTAGTTTTTGTTCAAATGTGTTGGAATTTGCGAAAACGGCTAATCAAAACGCACAGAACAGAGATTTCAACAAGGGGAATAATAAGTCCTCTTCCTACAGAGATAATAATAATAATCATAGAGCTAATCACAGAGGTAACTTTCGATCGAACTCACGAGGCCAGTTCAGAGGTAATAGTAACAAGAGGTTTCAACGTCGAGATCAGGCTAATCGCGACGATGCAAATACCTCAGCCTGCAGGTTTTGCGGTCGTTATAATCACGAGAGCGACAATTGCTTTTACAAGCCACAACGAGAGAGCAGTTTAAACTAAAATCGTCTTCGACTTGCAGGAACGAAATCGAAGATAATAGCAGATTAGATAAAGTTCCTATAATTGAGAGAAATGGCCTATACTTTATTAATAGTGGCATACAAGGAAAACAGGTAGATTTACTTATTGACGTGGGATCCCAAATCTCAATTTATCCTTCCCACCTTCTCCCTACTGAAAGAAAAACATACAAGATACAATCCACAATCCAAGGTGTGTCCGGATCGAAACTGAGTGTGTCTGAAATTGTAGTTCTTCCTATCATAATTGGAAAGCGTAAATATTCGCACCCATTTAGAATAGTAGATTCAACTAACGTCCCTCCCCTTTTAGGAAATGACTTTTTACGAACGCAGAGGTGCGAAATGTCGTTGAAAGACAACACAATAACTCTTTCTCATTTAGGACGTACTCCAAATTATAGTATTTTAAGATCAAAGTACAAGACTCACCAGCTGTCGCATGACATATTTACCCAAATTGAGAATGTAAATGTGTATGAGGGACAAGCTACCCTTTCAAACACAGTTCAGTTAAGTCCTCGATCCAAGACTTATATCAATTTGAACATTATCACTACAACACCTAATACCCATAAGCCTGTACTTTTTACACCATCTGCTTCCCTTATGAGCCAGCATCCAGTAGTCCTTCCCAATGCTGCAGTAAACCCGCAGTCACCTGTCATTCACATACACAACCCTACGGAAACCACAATCACTTTGGAAAGTGACACAATATTAGGCGAAATATCGACATGTGAAATTTTAACTGACGTTACTTCCGTTTGGGAACATAAAAGTGAAGATGTTGCATTTTCATACTCTTGTAATGAAAATACTACAGTAAAGCAACAACTTAGTGAAAGTCAAAAGAAATTTGACCCCTCCCTCCTCACAGTTAACCCTGATATTCCCCGAGAAGAAAGAGAAAAAATCCTAAAGCTCGCATACACGTATGCAGATATTTTTCTCTGGCCAGGGGATAAATTAACTAAAACCAATGTATTGGAATATGATATCAAACTGACAGATGACACCCCAGTGTATGCCAAAACCTACCCTATTCCTTTTCATTACCGAGAACCCATGAAACAGGAAGTTCAGAAATTACTAGACCAAGGTGTTATAGAACGCTGTGAAGGGAGTCCCTATCGACACCCAGTCCTATTAGTTAAGAAACCCAATGGGACTTACCGTTTTATCTCTGACCTCCGCGACCTTAACAGAATAATAGCTCCGATTTCCTTACAATCCCCAGACATAAAAACCATCATGACAGAGATGGCTGGAAAGAAATATTACTCAATTTTAGATATGTCCAGTGCATTCTTTCAGGTATCATTAACAGAGCGTTCTAAGGACATTACCGCCTTTTCTATTAACAATCTGGGTAGTTTTAGGTATGCTAGGTTATGCCAGGGATTGAAAACATCCCCCGGTGTAATGAACCGAGTAAGCGAACTTGCCCTTAGCGGAATAGACAGTTCAGAACTTTCTGTTTACACTGATGATATTATTATTTACAGTTCAAATCTCCCACACATGCTTAACATACTGGACAGAGTGTTTCAAAAGTTACGAACAGCATCCCTTAAGTTATCATCCTCTAAGTGTAGGCTAGCTTTTACCGAAGTAAAAGTCCTCGGTAACTTGGTATCTCAAAAGGGAGTTAAGATTTCAGAACACATTCTTAAAGCTATTTTGGAATATCCCACCCCTACCACCAAACGCAAGCTTCGTAGTTTTCTAGGACTTGTCAATTTCATTCGACGATTTGTGCAAGGTTTTGCAGGACCAACAGAATGTTTATTCAAGCTTCTTAAAAAGAATGTTAAGTTTCAATGGACTGATGAACACCAGAAGAGCTTCGAAACACTGAAAGAAATGATTACGTCCGCCCCTATCCTCCGCCCTTATGACCCTAAACGCCCCTCATATGTATACATTGATGCGAGCGGAATTGGCATTGGAGGAGCCTTGTTACAGCCTGATGAAGAAGGAAATTTACATCCATGTGCCTATTGTTCACGAGCCTTAACAGACACAGAGAAAAGAGCTGACACATTTTCACTCGAAATTGCAGGTGCATATTATGTTTTGAAAACTTTCAAATTTTTTCTTATGAATCAACATTTTGTGGTTCTCACAGACAACAAAGCCTTATCCTATCTTCGTTCAACTAAACACCATAGTTCTATTTTAGGAAGAAGAGCCCTTTATTTTCAGAATTTTGATTTCGAAATAAGGCATGTCAGCGCTAGTAAAAATGAACTTGCGGATGCACTCTCCCGTGCAAGTTTACCGCTTGACAAGACTAATCATGACAAGAAAGATGATGATGATGATGATGACTTATTTTTTCATCAAGTATTTCATGCACAAGCAGCAGATTTTGATATTAGTTCAGAACAACGTAAAGACCCCTATTTCAGAGACATTATTGACTTATTAGAAAACAAAGACAAAGCTAGTGACCCTAAACTAGAAAAGCTTTCGTATTCTTATGTACTCAAAAATGGAGTCTTATACAGGACTAATAAAATCAAAACTGGTAATAGGGATAGACTTTGTATTCCTCATGCATTAAGAAATCAAGTTTTCGACCTTATTCATGCACACAAAATGAATGGCAGTCACCAAGGTGCACAAAAGACATATAATTTAATGCTTATGCGTTACTTTTTCCCCAATATGAAGAAATTTGTGTACGATAAGGTTCGACATTGCATCCCTTGTCAGATCTCAAAGAAACCACAAGGTTCTAAACCGCATACGCTGCAAACATTTCAACCAGCCCAAATCCCTTTCCAACGAATTCATATTGACGTATGTGGTCCTTTAGTCTCTTCAAAAACGCACAAATACAAATATTTCCTATCGGTAGTTGATAGTTGTACAAGGTACGTAATTACAGCTCCTTTGGCTAATCACGATGCACAAAACATAGCAACAGCCCTAGTTGAGAAAGTCTTTTTAGTCCATGGCATCCCGGAAACGATCTATTTAGATCGTTCAACACCCAATTCAAGTTTACTCTTACGAGAGTTAGCTAATATCACAGGTGTACAACTAAAATATGTAGATACTTGTGCACATTTCACGAATGGTTTAGTTGAGAGTTCATTTAGTTACTTAAAGAAAGTTATGAGAGTTTTTGTGTTAGAAAAGAAGGCTTCATGGTGTGACTATTTAGCTAGCGCAGCGTTCAGCCACAACGTTACAATCCATTCTGGATCCCTCCAGAGCCCGTATTTTACTTTATTTGGCTACAACCCAAGGATCTTAGCTGACGCAGTCCTTCCTTCGAACCCCGACAATGTTTCCCAGACGAACGCACAGAGACTTGAACTCCTGACTTCCATACGTAAGACAGCACATGACAACCTGCATAAGCGTTACGAACAGCAGAAAAAGTACGCAGACAGCACTTCTAGGCAAATACAGTACTCACCAGGACAACATGTATGGATTCTAGATGCCACTCCGACTCCAGGTGTGTCAAAAGCCTTTGCGTCCTCTTATAAGTACAAAGGAACTATTCTTCGCAAAGTTAATGAGAATTCCTACGAAGTAACTTACATCGCCGGCAGGAATAAACAAAAGACTGACACTATTACTATTTCTAGACTTAAAGCCCGCTACGACTAGTGCCATAAAAACCCCACTAACATTCATTAACACGCCACTACGTTAACCTCCTCTTTAGCCTCCTCGCTCCGTACATTGCACATGCTAGCATTCCCTGATTCAGCATTTTCTCACGCTCATCGACTCCCCTCCCCCCTCTTTCCACTTCCAGTGCTCGCACTGCATTTCTGCGTTAGAACGAACTCATTTTTTTGTAATACAACATGGTCATTTTTATTTTTAACAAGATCAGGATTACAGAATGCTATCTCAATCGTCGGAACATTTATAATACATCTCTTGCCTAATAATTTATTTTTACTGATATTTTAATGTTATTTTATAATATGCGATTAAACGCATAGTAATAGTCAGAACATATCACTTAGCTGATTTGACTAATAAGTACTTAGTGTGTTTATGATTCTAACTAGCAAATATTTTTTTTTTCCCCATTTGCTGGTACATATACGCTCAAATGAAGAAAAAAGTACAAAGAAATAAAGAACGAATGAACTAAGATAGAACAAGATCAATGATTTAAAGAACAAATGAACTGCGTAGAACTTGCTTGAACAATTGGCTTTTTGGCCATAGCAATTTTTTTTATTTACGCTTAGGTGTAACGCGAACTGCTTCTTTGAAAGCTGCAATGCACTAAATATGTTAATAAAGCATATAATAAAATAGGCAAATGTTCCCACTCTCTCCTTTAATTTTATAGTTCAAATATTGATAGCATACAACATGGTATAGCTCATATCCCATGAAATTACAACCTACTCTATTTTTCAATGAACTATTACACAAATCCATTACTTACTCTTTCTCACTTCTTTTTCAATTTTTTTTAATTAGCAGCGAATCGAAGGCGCTTAAACCTTTGTCCACAAGACACGTAAAATTCTTGCAATTGCTTTTATAAACGACATTTACACATATTACAGAAGGAAATGTCTCGTAATCACTTAGTTCGTTCTATTATCGCTGAATTCTCCTTTCTTTTCTCATTTCATTCCCGGCTAAGCCGACTATTCCACCTACTTCCCCCCCCCCCCCCGTTGCCCCGGCGAACTTTTCTTCAGGTAAACCTGTTAATCATAAACAGGCCCCCTTAAAACCACTCCATCATATAAGTAATAACGCCCCTTCGCCGTCATTCAAATTAGACATTACCTCCCCTCCCCCCAAAATAATTCACCAGTTTTAACTGAAAGTCCTTTTTCAATTGACTTTATAACCCGTCATCATTTATTGTAACTCTGCTCCACTACCTTTTGCTTTTTCCTAATTTTTCCCTTTTTGCGCTTGTTTCATTTTCTCATCGCCACGGATGCTACCGGACCCATGACGACCAACGGCTTGTACCATCGAGCGACAGACCTAGGCTCATCGCAGAGACCGACGACGATTTTGTGGAGTTCCAGCCCCAACAAGGACCCGTTCCCGTCTGGACCCCATGGCTGATTTTTCCATCTTCCAAGCCGCGATGCAGAACTGGAGCTTTTACCCAGGACGTTTCTTGCCCCGAAGCGCCATCGAAAATTTGACTTCCAGAAGGCCCCTCCCACTGAGTGCATCCTGCTCTTGTTTCCTGACGTCATATGATGCATGTGTTGTTTTTCATCGGCTAAAAGTGTTCCGGTGCTCAGCTACTTCAACTACCGTAAGGCACACGCACTTAGTACACACGCATGTCCATTACAGTGCCAAAGTTTGTGCCCATGGGTGCTGCCCATATTGGATTAGAGATACGTCTCTTTCTTTTGTGTTTTTTTTTATTATCGACAGCTGCACAGAACGTCCAGCCTATGGCGGCATGCAGTTTACAGAGTTGCCATAGGTAACATACCTCAAGGCTCCGCCCAGCATCGTGTATGTTCCGCCGAGTGTACTTTGAACTAAGCAAACAGTAAATACAACCGCTTGCGGTTCCCGGCGTTTCTTCACACTGTGCTGACATGTGTTTTTTTTTTTATTATTATTATTGTGCTGTCATCGCTCAATCAAAACTAGTTCAGTGTCACACTTATGTCATTATTTTTCTCCATGCCTCAGAACTTAGTTATTTGTGCTCGTACTTTTTGAGTTTATAAGAGGCTATGACCTACAATTTTATTTTTTTTCTCTACGTGTTTTTATATTTTTCTTCTCAACGGTGTTTGGTGCCACGATATGATATGACTATTCTGGTGATTTCAATTTTTTTATGGTGATGTGAATCTTCTACTGATTGGTTTACTGTATTGGTTTTCTACGAGTTTTGATATGTTAATAAATATTAATTTTTAAATATAACCTACTCCGGACGAGGTAGTCGACCATCACAGAGTGGTTCGATTATTTCAACAAGGGGAATGTAGAGATATGGAGACCATTAAACCGAGAAAACCTCGTCATGTTAATATTCACACTTGTTCATTTCCTGAACTTGTCCGACCAGCGAGTGATCCCAAGAATGCGCTAACTTGTAACTTCCGTAAAAACAAGGAACTTGACAGGCAAACGCGTGGATCTAAACAGGATCTACCGCGTTTGAAAGGTTTAAACAATATATATATATATATATATATATATATATATATATATATATATATATATAGTGTGGGAAAGAGTATATATATATATATATATATATATATATACACACACACACACACACACGTATACGAGGTGTGGCTAGAAAAAAAAGCGGACTGTTGCTACAAAATCTTTTATTGGTTACTTTGTACAATACGACCATTATCCCCTTCATAGTACTCCCCTGAACTATCGATACACGGCTCCATGCGAATCTTCCATTGCTGGAAGCAGTGCTGTAAATCATTTCCTGAAACCATGTTCATGACCTCCGTCGCCTTTGTTTTCACAGATTCTACGGTCGTAAATCTGGTTCCTTTTAGTGCTGATTTGACCTTTGGGAAGAAAATAGTCGCACGGAGCGAGATCCAGCGAATAGGATGGTTGCTCTAACACTGGGATCCCATGCTTGGGCAAAAAAAGCCTTGACTGACAATGATGTGTGGGTATAACTTGCTTTTCAACAAATCAGGTCGTCGTCATCTTAGTCGCTCACGAAGGGTCGTCAGCACCGTAATGTAATAATGTTGGTTGTTTTGCAATAGCTAGAATACTCAAGCGACGATTTTTTCGAATCAATTCAGCGACATTTTCATTGTTTGATTCCGTTTTTGACGTGCAAGACCGTCTAGGACGCGAGTCGTCCGCGATCACTTCTTGTCCACTTTTAAACCACTCAAACACTTGCGTGCGTGATAAACACTCATCTCCGTACACTTCCTTCAAGAAACCATAAGTCTCTGTGGCGGATTATCCGAGTTTCATAAGAAAATTCACACTGATACGCTGTTTCACTTTCACACTTAGCATTTTTCCGATGGAGCACAGATGTACGGTTCACTTTGTCCACAAGCTACAGAGGAACTGAGTGCCGCGCATCCTGGGAAATCACACAGTCGATAGGCAGGATATCACGTTATACACTCATGCCCCGCTTGCTGTTTGTCGACAGCAACATCAATCCGGGTTTTTTCTAGCCACACCTCGTGTGTGTGTGTGTGTGTGTGTGTGTATATATATATATATATATATATATATATATATATATATGAGAAAAAAAGATTGTAAATATTGATTGTTTAATTGGAAAACCTGCCCCCCCCCCCTTCTTGAATAAGTTCCGACGTCCCTGCCGGTTCTACAGAGTTGGTTTACTTGTCGAGGGAAAGGGAGGAATGAATTCTCAACATAAAATACGTGGCATGCAAAAGGATACAGAAAATTGATAATAAACGTCACAAACGTGCGGAAATATTGAGATGGGCTGAATTAATTCACACTTATGAAACTGTTGGAAGTGTTAATAATGAACACTTAACTTACTTCAGTTTAGGTAAACACACTTACACACAGGCACATAGAGTTGTAAGACAACAGAGTCGTGAATCTAGGTCAGGGGTCGTCGCCCCGGGCGCCGAAGCAAATGGGGGAAACCGCAGGAGCAAATGTTAATAAAAGACTGGAAAATAATAATAACCGACGTCACGCACCGTTAAAGCATCGAAGGCCTATTAAATTTATATCAATTTGCAAGGAAACATAATTATTCGAGCTCCAGGACACAGCCGTGAAGTGTAGAGATCCTAGTGAAATTCACATACTAATTCTAAATAATATACACACTGATTGACTCGTAGTTCAAATAATTTTTGCTATTTAAGTGGTCTATGTGTAAAATACCATATTAATCTTTGCATTCTTACGATGGTTACAAGAAGAAAAAACAGACATTGCATTGGTAAAGTTTCTTTGTTTTAAAACTGTGCTCAGTTAGGCTAATCTGAATTGGTCCTACAATTTAAACTGGTTGCAGGACCATCGTGATCATCGGAATCGTATTCT